>NC_135500.1:204193647-204493647 GCF_052857255.1 Amblyomma americanum
GGTTAGCTATAGGCGATGCCCAGTATGCTGCCCTGCCCGTTGGATGGGGGACGAGGGGAGGAACAGAGAGGGGGGGAGAGCAAAGTTTAGGAATATGCTCTTACACCGCGACAATATTCAACACACGTCGTGACTGCGCCTTGCACGATAAAAAGCAAACTGTCGTCAAGCAGATGAGAGATAAAGGTACTGCTGTCTAGCGATGTAGCAGCGTGTAGTGCTGTCTCCCCGCCATCGCCATCGTCATAGCATCAGCCTAACTACGTCCACTGCAGTACAGAAGCCTACTCCATATTGACCAAGTTAAGGACAGCACAATGAGCTATGGAAAGAAAAATGATAGGTGTAACCTTAAGACACAGGAAGAGGGCACAGTGAATCGGAGATCAAACGCGGGTTAATGACGTCATAGTCAAAATCAAGAGCAACAACTCGGATTGGGCAAGGAATGTAATGCGAAGGCAAGATAACCGCCTGTCCTTAAGGGTAACGGAGTGCATACCAAGAGAAGGCAAGCGTAACAGGGGGCGGCAGAAAGTTAGGTGGGCGGATGAGATTAAGAAGTTTGCTGGGATAGGATGGCCGGAGCTGACAAAGGACAGGGTTAATTGATGGGAGATGGGAGAGGCATTTGCCCTGCAGTGAGCGTAGTCAGGCTAGGGATGATGATGATGAGGAGGATGATCAACCCGATCTTTGTAGGCTGCGGCCACCTTATCCCAGCAAACTTTCTAACCTCCTCTGCCATTCTGACTCTCGGCGGCACCCTGCTACGCTTGCCTTATCTTGGAATCATTTTTGCTGTCCTTAGCCATCGGTTATCTTCCTTCGCATTACATGCCTTGCCCATGTCCATTTGTTGTTATTGATTTCAAATATGGTATCGTTAACTGGCGTTTGTTCCCTGATCCACTTTTCTCTCTTCCTGTCTCTTAACATTACACCTTTCTTTTTTTTCCATAGCTCGCTGCCTATAGCTGAGTACCGGCAAGACACAATTGTTATGTACTTTCTTCTTGAGGGATATTGCTAAACTGCTATTCATGATCAGAGAGCACCAGCAAAATGCACTCTACCCCTATTCTTATTCCTCCATTTTCCTCCCTCTCGTGGTCTGCGCCCGCGGCTATTATCTAACCTAAGTAAATATATCCCATAATAAATTCTAATGCTTCGCAGCTACCGTAAAATTTTGCGCTCTTTTGAGGCTATTGACCATTGCTTTAGACTTCATACTAATTTTATACTCACCGGTTTTCTTTGCCTTTAGTCCTCGATCGTGCTTCGCGATTCGTCCCCTCAGTTAATTAGCAAGGCAATATCATCAACAAATCAGAGATTACTTAGGTATTCTGAATTATCCTCCCCCACCATGCTGCAAGACAAAACATAATTTCTCCTTCTGTATATTTTTTACTGCGTAAGAAATATTAATGTCACAATGCGAGAATGGCGGCGTCTCTCTCTCTCTCTCTCTCTCTGCAGCCTTTGATGGTGAAAATTCCACCTCACCCCCATGGGTAGGGGGATGCTCATACACCCATCACCACTCCGGACCCAACAGCACCCTACAGAAAAATTCTGCCGCGTGTTAGAGCAGAAACATTCAGAAGAGTAAATTAAAACATAAACGTAATCATCGAGGGTAAATCCAACTTCTCGCACAGAATTTCCGCATTAGATATCTGATCGTTCCGTAATTTTATTTTCCCTTCCGCAGAGCTACTCACGCATAATCGAGCATCAGACATCAACGTAAGATTGATGACGCGTTCGCTGGTGCAGAATCAGGATATGTTTCGGTAGCACCGCTTCGTGGTGCACTAAGCATGACCTGGCGGTGTGTCAGCAGTGGACTCTGAGTCTTGGTGCATCACACGGCTGCGCATAAACAGCTCAACTAAGCATTCCTTAGAACCACGTATCAGCACAGTTGCCTGGTACATCGCTGTGATGTTCGTGGATAGTTCATTCAAGTACCCGGTAAACCAGGCAGCTGACATCAGCACAGCGGCTTGGATCATCATCTTGTTGTACTTTAATAGTGCGGCTATAGTTGGTCTAGCTGGTACGTCATCATCTTGTTGTACTGTAATAGTGCGGCTATAGTTGGTCTAGCTGGTACATCATCATCTTGTACTGTAATAGTGCGGCTATAGTTGGTCTAGCTGGTACATCATCATCTTGTTGTACTGTAGTAGTGCGGCTATAGTTGGTCTAGCTGGTACATCATCATCTTGTTGTACTGTAATAGTGCGGCTATAGTTCGTCTAGCTGGTACATCATCATCTTGTTGCACTGTAATAGTGCGGCTATAATTTGTTTAGCTGGTACATCACGGCGGCACCAGACTCGAGTGCAGTTTTCTGCTGAAACACTTGCCCACGCACAGGAGCTTGAACAGTGCAGTTGCATTGCGTATTTTAGCGGTATGAATAGACATTGCAGTTGCCTAGTGACTGCTGTATCTATGCATATGCAATTGCTTCAAACATCTAGTATCGCAGGGCACAAAACTTCGGTACAGTTTCGTTATGCATTGCCAGTATATGTGTGAACATCTGTATAGTTCTTTAGGTGAAGCTTGCGTTGAACATTTCGGTTGTTCGACTCACGATTAAAGACTCGCCCAAAAATTCCTTGGGTTCTTCGACTCGCGGGTAAAGGCTTTCCCCAAAAATTCATCAATGAAGAAGAAACGTCTGCTGGTCATGTCGCAGTCACGGCCGAAACAGGATGCGATGGCTTCATGTCAAAGGATGGCCACAATTAGCTTAAACAACACGCTTACAGACTTCAGCAGCTTAACGATTCACTAGTCATTTACTTTTAAAACCACAAGCAACACTCACGGGCACCCACTGACCAATCTGGAGTCTTCACTGTTTACAAGAACCTACAGAAAATCGGGTCTTTCACACCTCTTTCAAGCGCGACGTTTGAGACATCGTTTGCGCAAGTTGCTCGTAGGCAATGCGGGGGTGCAGTGTACGTGGTTAGGCTTCGAGTAGTTTAGCAATGTTCCGCTCCTCCCGACGTAGCAACTTGAGCATGAGCAAGCGCGGAGTACGTGATCAAGGCCAATTCATGCAAGCAAGCGTGCGCGTGCCGGTGTGGGCGAAATGCATTTTCGGTGCGTTAGCAGCGTTGCTTTCACTGCGTGTGTTGCCGTATATGTGCCGAGAGGTTGCGTCCCCTTGAACTAAAGGCGCAAGGGTGTCCTTGCGTGCTCCGCAAAAGGAAGGGCCCGAGGTTGTCACGGTATTTTAGAGGCTCACAAGTTCGTTGCTATCTAGCAAATTTAGTGTGTATACTAAAGCCGAATCAATCTGAGTTTTCGTATTCATGAACGTGTTCTAGAAGGGTGTGTGAATGCGCGCCATCTTTGTTATGCTGGACTGGATGTAGATGAGATGTATGTTTATTTTTTCTTGTCTCACTCCTAAATTTCAGAAAGAAAAAGAAAGGAATGGGTTGGTTACTGCAGAATACTGAAAAATATACGCAACGCGGGACTTTCTGTTTTTGTTCCGCAAATAAATTACCAAATCCTGCCCGTAAACCAACCCTGCACCACAGTTGTAATGGTACTGACTCGCGGTAATACTTTATTTCAATTTTTATACATGTTCCGATGCTTTAATATACACTCTAATACGATCAATATAAAACGCTAATGATTGGAAGTCATTGGAGGAGGCTTTTTCCTGGTGTGAATTCAAGTGCATGGCTGATGTTTATATCAGCCTGTAAGCTCGGCTCTCTACAGCAAACATCGACGATCCTTCTATGCTCTACAGAGCTTCACACGCAGTGCATGTATTGAAGTCTGGGGAAATCTGTCGCGCTAGACAAGTCTGAGAAACTCCAGTTTTCTCTTACAGCGTCCTTCTGCAGTTACAGCGATAAATTCCTGCAGTCAGCGATCGGCAGCTTCAAGCACCCGAACAAAAGTGACAAATGCCTTCCGTTGTCGCGTAAGAGGAAAAACGCGTAGTGCAACGCTTCACTGTTTCTGGCAGAGGGACAGGAAAACGGAGGAGGCAAACACAAGCTGCAGTGCCTGCCGACGCCCGTGTCGCTTCCCTGACCTGTTTGTTTTTCATGCACCCAGAAGTGGCGGCAGAACTCGCTTGCTGCCTGACTGCTCCCCAGCCTGATTGCGGATAACCCCTATCCACACCTGCCAAAAGAACAACTCTCAACAGCACATTGAGCGCATTGCAGGGGGGGGGGGGGTGGGGGGGGGGGGGGGTCCATTATATCGTACTGAGTTAAATGTAGAGACAATGTACACACTCAGCGCACCACTAGCAAACGGTCCACGTTAAATATCCTGTGGTCACTGCTGTTCATCAAGGCGAGGAAGGGCAGGATGAACTGCAAGTTGAAACTTGCGCCTCCAGCTTCGATGGTGAAGAAACACAAAGATTTATTCTGTACTCTCCTTGACCCTAAGAAATTGTGCTTCCATTCTCTTCTACAAGGAAATAATTCATGACAGCTTGATACCAAACTGCGCAACATTTAGTCGAAACCAGGCGTGGCATTCGGCGGAACCTTCGTCGACCTAAATCAACCTGAACAGATGGTCCTTTGTTTCGCGCTGCGGAGGCGGCAGTGTGACGGAGCAAACAAACGTGACACCGTCGCAGACGTTGTCGCTCAGGGGCCCCCGACGACTGACCCAGGCCCCGACGGCGCCCGTACGTCGAGCCAGGGCGTTTATGTACTGACACGGGCACTTTCTCGCCTCGGCCGACATTGAACTTGGCCAGAGGTGACGGCGCTTGGCGCGTGCCACGAGTCAAAGACGGCGCACACCCACAGCCGTGACTCACAGCGGCCTTCCTTCCACACACAGCCGCTTGCCGCGAGCGCGTGCTACGCGGGGTGCTATAAAGAAAACGCGCGACCCTTTCAGTCGTGCTCGGTGCCTGCACGCAACGCTATCTCGCACCGGCGCAGCAGCAGTACGCAACGCGCCAACAATAACCGCGCCTGGGCCGAAAAGAATGGACCGCGGCCGACTCTGCTATCGTATGCAGAGCTGGAAAGGGGTCCTCCTCTTTCACGCCGTTCTTTCTTTCGACACGAGGATGCGTCCACCGAAGCCGGCGCAGATGCTCGCTTCATTAGGCGGCCGCCGTAAATCAGAGCAGGGGAAGATGGAGAGAAGAAAGAATGAACGAACGGAGTGCACTGAGCGCGTCACAAAAGGCGAGCAGCCAGTAGAAAGCCTCGCTCGCCGCCCACGACATCCTTTGGGGCCGCCGTGAGCTGCCGGGCACTCGATTTCGCGCGCGATGCAAGATCCGTCAAACGGCCTGCGGGCGGCCGGACGGGGCCCTCTCTCACTCTCAGCGAGGTTGATGCAAGAGCACGAGAGAGCAAGAGAGAGAGAGAGAAGCCGGGGCCCGGGTACTCTTAAAGAAACAAAAGCAAAAATAAATCGCACCGCGTTTGCTCTTCTTCGTTATCTAGTCCCCTTCGCTTCGCGGAGCATCTGCGCGGGACTGAAGGATCACGAGAGGGGGAACAGCGCAGACGCCCAAGCGGAACTGGTCCCGTCGTTGTCGTCTTCTTCGCGAGGAGGAGGGGCAGACGGCGGCGCGCAACTTTCGGAATGCGCTTCGGAAGTACACACGCACACACTGAAGCGCGCGCCCGCCGTCTGAGCGGCGAGCAACGTCACGGTGACGTCACGCGCGCCTTTGGACCGGGATGACGATGTCGCTGGAGTGTTTGGCGCGCTGCACGCGCGTAGAGGGAGAGCGCGTGGCGATGCTCTCTTTCCACCGGCGTCGAAGAAAAACAGGAGCCGTCGCTTATAAACGCACTTGCGGAGCAAATGGATCACTAGGGCGTTGGTAAGGAAGCCCACGCGGCAGTGTGCGCGCAGGAGATTGCGGTGGACGACGGTCGTAGGTTGGGACGGGACAGCGTGCGGCAGCAGCGAGTTCTCCCCTACATCGGCGATAGCGGCGCGTTCGCGAGACGCTCGACGACGCCGCCTTCTCTTCGTCGGCCCTAGCGGCTGCTCCGAAGCATCCTCGCCGGACGCACCGCGCCGAAGTTGTTCAGTGGTGCCTCGCTCCTCGCCGGCATGGGAATCGTGCCGTGGCTAACGCTCGTCTGCGCGCTCCTAGGAGGTGAGTGGTCTCGGCGTTCCCTCCTTCCCTCTTCGCGTAGGACCAGTGTTCCAGCGGCAATTTAATAATAGTTGAACCGCTTGCTCTGACGTCCAAGCAACAGGTGTAGGTCACGCATTAATGTGTCCGCCCTACCTTCCTTTTGTTTTCGGAAAAGAGAGACGGGCTGTAGAGTCCGGTTAGTCGGGAGTCACCCACGGGTGATGTGGGCGTTTATCTCCGGGGTCAGAGTGTACGCACGGCGTTTTCGAGAAAACACTTCCTGCGAGAGCAATTCTCTCGCTCGCTTTCCGGAAGGCTTCTGAGAGCACTCGGCGCCCCCGCCGTGGTCGTTCGATGACACGGTGCGGATCTCTCGGGCGTTGTACCTTTAGCGCACTGATGGTGGCGCCGTGGTGCTTTTTCAGCAACTCTTCATCAGCTGTATGTTTCGTGTGGTTTCTAAGCATAGTTTAAGTGACTCCGACTTCGTCCAGTGCGAAGAGGTTACTGTAATGAGCCCGGTGGTGCATTTTATTTGACGCAGGTAGTTATGTTTCAAGAAAATGAAGCCGCAACATGAAGAGGGCGATCGTGTCAGGCTGTCTTTCCAGTTTTAAGTTGTTCTGCATGAAAAGCGAGTAAGAGGAAAGAAATTTTCGACACGGTGGTGTGTAAAAAGCTATGGTGCTTACTTTTTATGCCTTAAACCAATAAATCGTTGCTTCCATCTCCGTCAAAAAATAAAGCAACGAATAATAAGTGGGGTGTATCCTTGGGTGCGAAACGGTACCAGGTGTTCGCACCTCATGAAAAGGTCAGCTCGCAAAGCGAACTATGGTATGGTTTCCGTGGTTGTACACGCCACTTGAAGGCAATATTCCGGGAATGTATTTATCAAATGTGATCTGTTTGACGGTGTATCGCTGAGAACGGCCACTGCCGTGTATCCTCTACACTAGTGGTTTTTAGCGGTGTGCTGGGATGTGTAGTATGCCGTCGACGTGATCGTGTACCCACCCTTTCCGCGACGCTGTCATGGTTGGTCCGTAATTGGTCAATCAATCAATAAGTTAATTAATCAATTCTTGGGCAGTGTTTTAAAAAAAAAACAGTGGACGGGTTTTCTGCTCAACCATTTGAACAGTACAGAACCGCATTAAGGTAATCTCAAGAAAAGACACGGCGCAGATAGCAGGAGTCATGAGTCCAGGGGGGCTCGGGTAGTGGTTATTACTCAAAAACAAAAAGTAAACTTGTGATCTGTTCGTAAAACAACTCCGGGATGGTGGCTGTAGGAGAGGAAGGGCATTGTATTTGAAAACAAACTGATTGGAAATTTGCGTTGTATAGTTTCGGTATTACGAGCGCAAACTGTTTTATAGTATAGCAACGTGTCAGATTTCTGGGTATGTGTTTTTTAGACGTCAAAATGAGGTACACTGGTCATTACGTTAGTTATTAATGTGAAATGTTCCGCAAGTATTATGATAGTACAATAACTTGTTGCATTATCTAATGGGAGGCTAAAGCGGCGTAAATAGCTACACGTGCCCGTAAGGATGTCCAGTATCCATATACAGTATCCTCATACGTGAAGGTTGTGATGTTTGCAGTGTTTGCAAGTTTGCAGTGTCTTTTCGGATCTTGCCGGGATCCTTGTTCCAGACTTCACAAACAACCGCAGCGAGTCCCATTTTTTTTTTTTTTTGCGTTCTCGTTCCTAAGATACCACGACCAACGCTACAAAACGGACGCTAAAGGTCATGGGCCAGTTCGCCTGTTTATGTTGAGTGGCATGCCTGCAGTGTTCGCCAATATTGCACAAATCTCCCCTCGGGATGTTCTGGACTCTGACATGACTGCGAAACATCTGAGGAGTCATCATAAACTTTTATTCGAGGTCGTTCGTTGTGCCCAGTATCAGTTTAATGCGTTTGATACTGTTTTTCTAATCGCTGACCAAGAAATGAAGGTCTTCAAGAAAGAGCCGAAACGATTCCTGCAAAATAATTGCAGGAGCACAATTAACCCGTCTGGTGTATCTATCCCGAGCTATCGGGATCCCCTTGAACGCATTCGGCCGGTAAAACGTGTAGTAAGGGCGATCGTAGTTCATTACATTGACTTGTCACGTATTTTCTTCTTTTTTTTTTCGAGCATTTCTCAAAAACTGCATAGAAAACACGCTCGGAGTTGATTAACCAAAGAGATTAGATGACATGGCAGATGGATGTGACTGGATGTTTCTTCCTATCATCGTCTTCGATTCGGGTCTCAAGACCGTAGGGAATTAAAATGTCCTTAGCGTTTTTCGTCGATTTTTTTTTTACGCTATGACGAACTATACTTTAGCCTTCGTGATTACTTGTAGTTGCCCAACGCGCACTCTCGCATGCTCTGCGTCGTGTGATGTAGAGCAGTTAGTCCTTTCTTGTATCCACGCAAACAAAACTGCTCCCAGTCCCGATGTACCGATTTCGCAACAAAGCCATGGCACGAGTGCGGTTTTTCGCATAAGTGTGTTTAAAAATTGATTTCAACTCAGTCCTTCGTCCACGGCCTCTTCCGCCGCGATGCTACGCTGTTGTGTTGCCTAGCTGTGGCCGGGAGTGGCATTTGCAAGTGACCACTCCTACTTAATTGCTATGGCAGACTCTCGTGCTTGTGAGAACTGCCGGTGCGACGAAACAAAAGAGCACCTACTAATAATAATAATAATTGGTTTTTGGGGAAATGAAATGGCGCAGTATCTGTCTCATACATCGTTGGACACCTGAACCGCACCGTAAGGGAAGGGATAAAGGAGGGAGTGAAAGAAGAAAGGAACAAATAGGTGCCGTAGTGGAGGGCTCCGGAATAATAATAATATTTGGTTTTGGGGGAAAGGAAATGGCGCAGTATCTGTCTCATATATCGTTGGACACCTGAACCGCGCCGTAAGGGAAGGGTAAAGGAGGGAGTGAAAGAAGAAAGGAAGAAATAGGTGCCGTAGTGGAGGGCTCCGGAATAATAATAATATTTGGTTTTGGGGGGAAAGGAAATGGCGCAGTATCTGTCTCATATATCGTTGGACACCTGAACCGCACCGTAAGGGAATGGATAAAGGAGGGATTGAAAGAAGAAAGGAAGAAATAGGTGCCGTAGTGGAGGGCTCCGGAATAATAATAATATTTGGTTTTGGGGGGAAAGGAAATGGCGCAGTATCTGTCTCATATATCGTTGGACACCTGAACCGTGTCGTAAGGGAAGGGATAAAGGAGGGAGTGAAAGAAGAAAGGAAGAAAGAGGTGCCGTATTGGAGGACTCCGGAATAATTTCGACCACCTGGGGATCTTTAACGTGCACTGACATCGCACAGCACACGGGCGCCTTAGCGTTTTTCCTCCGTGAAAACGCAGCCTCCGCGGTCGGGTTCGAACCCGGGAACTCCGCATCAGTAGTCGAGCGCCCTAAAAGGAGTGCTCCGGAATAATTTCGACCACCTGGGGATCTTTAACGTGCGCTGACATCGCACAGCACACGGGCGCCTTGCTCTCTGTGACTGTCCTCGGTATGAGCGTGAGCATGTCCTCCTGGCTGCAACACACGACCGCTTAGATCCTCGTCCGCTTACAGAAGCCAAGATTCGGGATGCTTGGACTAAGCCTTCATCGCAGAAGAGAGCTGTGAAGGCGCTTCTCAAGTTCTTGAAGGACACAGGATTTTGTTCAAGGCTATAAACTTTCAGTGTGTGCCCTGTGTACCCAGTTAGTAATGACCTAAGGACACGTGAAAAACTGATCTCCCTTTCCTCTCACGCCCCGCCGCGGTGGCTCAGTGGTTAGGGCGCTCGACTACTGATCCGCAGTTCCCGGGTTCGAACCCGACCGCGGCGGCTGCGTTTTTATGGAGGAAAAACGCTAAGGCGCCCGTGTGCTGTGCGATGTCAGTGCACGTTAAAGATCCCCAGGTGGTCGAAATTATTCCGGAGCCCTCCACTACGGCACCTCTTCTTCCTTTCTTCTTTCACTTCCTCCCTTTTCCCTTTCCTTACGGCGCGGTTCAGGTGTCCAAAGTTATATGAGACAGATACTGCGCCATTTCCTTTCCCCAAAAAACCAATTATTATTAATTATTATTTCTTCTCTCCTTTTTCTATCTCTCCCTCCGTTCCCCTTCCCCCGTGTAAGGTAGCATACTGGGCGTCGCCTCCCTGCTTTTCCTTTCATCTTTCTCTCTCTCTCTCTCTGTCGCCGTGTTGCACTGAAAAAGAAAATAACTTAAATCATTGTTTTAATTGGTCGCAAAACAACCTATCAGAACTTGTAACGGTGGTGTAAACACAGAGTGAAAATAAACGCGCTTGTCTTCTCACGTCGCTTAATGGGAAAACAGGGCTCTCCCTTTCTCGCCGGCTCAGTGGCCCCCGGACCGAGTCCAAATCACAACATGAAAACGCGGCAACGTTTAAGCTAATCTTACCTCATTAGTCTGCCAAGCGACGCAAGAAAACCCGTAAGGAAAGGACAAGAGCAAAATAAACGTACAGCTCGAAAACGACTCTTAATTGCCTTCGCACGCGGCCAGGGCTTGCAGTGCGCTCCACCAATGACGGGTCCGTTCCGGCGCCTCGGAATATATATAGCGTCTTGCAACTCTCACTTCGCACACATTACCGCGTTCGCTCGTTCGCGTCTGGGATTACTTCGATTATTTGCTGTTTTTGTTGTTACTGCGTGGCTTGTCACGCAACAGGCTGAAGAAACACGGTTCGGCAGTGCATTTGTAACAGCTTGCGAGTGTTTTTTTTTTCTCTTTACGCTGTCCGCGACTCCGGTTCGTCTGCTTCGTCTGTCTGTACGATCTCGCCCCCTAGGGGGCAACAGCGCGTGCCATTAAGGCTAAGCCTAAGCGATATGGCGGCGGCCCGGGACAGTCGCTGAGGGTCACTGTAAACACCGGTTGGTTCCCAGATGGAACCGAGTATTGACGGTCGGCGTTGAAGTTTGCGGGGAAGAAAAAAAAATCTGAACAAGAAAGCGAAACAAAATGCACTGCTGCAGGAGGAAGGAAAGGAAGGGGAGTGGTGGTGACGGTGAAGGAATAGTTGGAAGGGGGGTTATGGAGAGAAGTAGAGGGCGCTAGTAATTATCAGCGACGTTCATCTGGCGCTCTTTCAACGGCACGTATCGAACGCACGCACACGAGACCGCGGAGGCAACATTCCATCTACTACACCGCGGTGAGCGAGTCGCAATTAGCCGCCGCCCCGTCTAGCGCGTGCTAGGCGTGGTGTGGAGGCCTCTGCGGTCGCCACGGCCGCCGGTCCGGCTTGAGCTGTGGCGGCCGAGGTCGCGCTCTACGACGAACAACCACGCGGGCTCTGCTGTTGCTGCTGCTGCTGCTTTCGCGCGCGCGCGCGCTATTTCGGGCGCCTCAACAATAACACTGGCTGTTTCTATAACCCGAGCATGCCGCCTAGCCGCTCACAGCAGCCATAGCTGCAGGCCGCTCACGAACGGAGACAGGAATCCCGCAGAGCTGTGCCCGTGTGTCTGTCTGTGTGTGTTTCGTGCGAGTGTTTGTGGGGGCACCGGCGTCACACGGCGGCGATGCTGCCGCACGGGGAGTCAGCGAGCTCTTTGGTATACGGCCCCCCGTCGTTGCATGCCGCGAAGAAACGTGATTCGGTAGGAAGGACCGGAAACAGGGGGCTCGCTTTGTTTTCCAGCTACTGTGGCGGCTCCCTTCTCCTCACCTAACATCCGGTGAAGAACGGGAAACAGCCGAACAGCGCTGCGCTGTTTTTCCGCCGATCGAGCCTTTTTTTTTTTTTGTAGCTTAATAATCTCGGTGCCGCACCTTCCTTTCGGCGCCGTCAAGGAATGAAAGGCTTGGTGATCCGTTCTCGCGCGGGACAGTACAAATATCGCACCTTTCTTCATTTCAGTTTATCTCCGCCGCCGAGTTAACGGTACGACCGAACGTGAAAAGTCGCTTCCGGACCGAGGTGCGGATTCCGTGTATCGCATACACCTGGCTACGTAAAAAGCAAGAAAGGCATCGTCAGGAGGCAATTATCGCCGTTAATCTGGAAGACAAGCGTACGACATTCAGTACTCAGTAGCTTTTTTTGCTACTGCCATGACTTACCGTACTTCTGTCCCAGCTTCCTTCCCTACTGACCGCCACAGACTGGCGTGAGGGGAGGCTGCGATACGCTTTCTTTAAGAAAACGGCAACAAAACATTTAGTTCGCAGGAAGCAGCAAACTTAAATGGCGTGCGCAGCCTATAAACACGATAGAGCCGCCAACCAGTAGCGTCACGTGACAGTCAGTTCTAGCGTCAGGCGCGCCCGCGTCCTGTGCGGCATCACGTAATGTGCGCAAATCTTGCAGCAGCCCGCATCGTGCCAGACTGGGAACCAAGGCTCCGAGACTGCGAGTTTCGACTTAATAACTCTCCTCGAGGACCAACGGCATCTTAGTTGTAACTAGTAAGCAAAAAGGCGGCGCAGCTTGTAGTGCGTGTGGGCAACACATTCAAGTTAGGTCAGCCCAGGCGCCAGCGTGGAACAAGCCAGTGCGAGGAGAGGAACGCTTAATGAGCCGACTCTCAATTAATGCACTTTCATTCCGCGCAGCCGCACGCTCGGATAGAACGGGGAGAGGGAGAGAAAGCAGAGAACCATTGTGCGCGCTTGTTGAGGGACACGAGCCTCGCATCCGCCCACCGCAATGTCCAACGCGCCTGCTCGTAATTAGCGGCCGCATTAAAACGACTCGGCGTGTGGTCGTCGTGTGTGTCTACACCGCGACCGACTGCAGAGATGCGGAACAGACAGACAATGGCGTCCCCCGACGCCGTTAGCAGACGACGACCTTCGTGCCGTTCGAAAGAGAATTCTTTCTCATTTTGATTTTTCTTCTCTTCGTTCGAGGTTCGGCATTATGCCGAGGCGCGGGTCGCTTGCGGTGCCCCGCAGATTTCTTCTCGAGACCGGCGAATAAGACGGCGTGTCGTGAGGCGCGCCGACTGTCGTCCCACTGGCCTGAAAGCAAAAACGCGACAGCGAAGCGGCCCCGTCACCCGTGACAAGCGCGCCGCGCACAAAAGACGGATCGCGGCGCGGACCTTGAAGTCTCGAAAGTTGAGGGCTCGACTATTGCTGAAATTTTGGCTCGCAGCGCTCGGCGCTGCACACGAGTCGTCACTGTCCGTATGGTGCACTGGCCTGTTCTAATGAGCTGCATGCACCGTCCTCCGGTGCTCGAACTGGCAGCCGGGTTGTGGTCTGGGATGTAAACCTGTTTTGTTTTCTGAGAGGGTGCGGGGCGAGGGGCGGGTCTTTAAGGACAAAAATTTTCGCCTTTTGCTTGTTCCTGAATGCCGCGAACTGAAGTCGTTCCAGTGCTGTTCTTGGCATACAGACGCCAGAGAATAGTGTCAAAGGTTTGGTTTATGGTTTATCGGGGTTTAACGTCCCAAAGCGACTCAGGCTATGAGGAAACGCCGTAGTGAAAGGCTCCGGAAATTTTGACCACCTGGGGTTCTTTAACGTGCACTGACATCGCACAGCACACGGCCCTCTAGAATTTCGCCTCCATCGAAATTCGACCGCCACGGCCCGGATCGAACCCGCATCTTTCAGGTCAGTAGCCGAGCACCATAACCACTGAGTCACCGCGGCGGGTTGATAGTGTCACAGGGGTTCAATGCTGTCACTATTACGACCGTTACTGAACTGTCTACTAGGGAAAATAAAACAAAAAACAAGCCGTCCTATACTGTGAGAGCGGACTCTCGAAAGATATGAAGGATTCAAGCACTCGTTTAAACATTGTTACTGCGTGAAAACGATGAATGTGGAGGCTTTTCATGGTATTAATCAGCCCTTAAGAAGAGCGGCATGATTACCCGATGTCGGTGCAATCCTTACTCGTAGAATATCGCCCTCTCTATTTGGGGAGAAACCGTCATTAAAAGGCGCTAGGTTTAAGCGTCCGTGCGGCATTGGGCCCTGAGTCCCGAAAAATATATTTACTACATGCTCACTTCATATCAGGATCTCATGGGCAAACTTTGTTTACTAAACGCTTTAAAAGCGAAAGTTACACTTTTGTGAGGCCAAAATAAAAAGCGTGTATTGGAGAGCGTCGGTCTCTGCAGTGAGATACGAACACAAGAAATTAAAAGAAAGTGGTGCATACAGTTGTCTTGCTTAAATTGAGACACACTGTGACGCAACGGATGAATCGATTGATGCAAAAGAGTTGTAGAATGTTGGGAGGCTACTTCCTACTACACTTGTATATGTGGTATGACTTCAGTTGAGGATGATGACTTTGAAGGCCTCGTAAATCGACCCACTGACCAGCATAGATTGCAGTGAAGCCTGAAAGAATACACAGTGGACTGTCTGCGGCTGCCTCCGCACTCACTAAGTACAACGTTCAAAACCAGGCAAAGATGGAACATGTCCCCGTTAATACTATTAGTTCGCATGTACCTTGTTTAGCATCAGCTCTTAGGTAACAAAGTTCAGGAGGCCGAAATCATTCCTGCGCTATCCACTGCGCCGCATGCCTCAGAGCTCACATGTTGCTCCGGCTTGTGAAAAACTATTACTGTAGCAGACAGGACATCAAGAAACTCGCATTGAACCCTCGCCTTCTCCCCTCTCCAAACTTATCTTGTTATACTTTTCGATAGATATTCCTACACGTTCGAGAAAGTCAATGGTGCGCCATATCAATATGAGTTGATGCAGCGTTTCCGGTCATTGTATTCAAACAAGTTTTGTTTTTAACTGGGTATTCAGACTGACCCGCAAAACTTCAAAACTAATATATTCAAAACTAATATATGGGATGATGGTGTGGGGAACCACAACAAAGGGCAATTACAATAAGCTCATAATACTGCAGAAAAAGATATTACGTTGTTATGAAAATTATTATGGACGTTACCAGCTACTACAAACTTCTCCTTTGTTCTTAAAATATAAAATGCTGAGGACTGACCAGCTATACTACTATAAACTACTTCAGTTCGTACAACTCCGGAAGCTGCACATTTGTGACAGGGAAGAAAACTCCACTTATCCTTTCCGACACAATAAAAGACGCATACCAAAAACTAGAACCAATTACGGTAAACAAACAGTTCCTTATCAAATGGCTTCGATTCTTAATAAACTTGAAGGTAACTTGAATTTCGCATCTAATATTAGCACATTCAAAAAGCACATTAAAGATGTCCTAATAATATCAGGTGTTTTGTACGGGGAGTGACGAGTACATATGACATGCATACTCAGGATGTATCCTTCTTTTGTACTATGGTTTTTCACTTTATTTTTGTAATAAGTGTCCTTCAATGTATTGTCTACTGAACAAAATTTCTGTATAATATCCTTGCATTTTTTTTGTACTTATCATATTGTGTTAATGTTGTGGTTATAATAGCATAATTTACCCACATTTGTTTTAATTATGTGACTTACCTTCTTGTTATGCTCAAATTTGTATTGCACTTCCGTCGACTGCAGAGGGACAGAGGCCTCGTCAGGCGCCACAGCCTTTAGCCTCTGCCCCTGCAGCAGATGCTGTAACTGCTCTGCTGAAATAAATCTTTCTTTCCTTCTTTAAAAAATAAAAACAAAAGACAACTAAGAACTATACTAAGGTGGCCTTCAGAAAGACTCGGTCCCTAATCCTGGACAGGTTTCCTCGGATCCTTCAAGCTTCTCAGACGTCCAATCAGAGCAAGCTGGCTTATAGTACACACCAGTGGCGCCTGTCGGTTTTCCGCCCGTTCGAACCAAAGGGCAACCGCGACGCAGCCTTTGGTGCTGGGCGCGAGGGGAACCCCGAAGGCGCCAGTGTTGGCGCGGGTGTGGTTGCCGAGGAGTACGATTATCGCTCAGCGGCAGGGGTGTTCGCACGTTGCGTGGGCGGCCGGGACGTCCGGTATCCTGCCCCTCTCTCGCCGGGATCAAAGAACGGCGCGGTCAAAACTTCCGCTCCGCCAATCTGTCTGCGGCTCCCGCAGGCTGCCTCAAGCAGCTCGCGCAATGCAGCTTCGGCGGATCTCCTCTCGCCCCGCCGCGGTGGCTCAGTGGTTAGGGCTCTCGACTACTGGTCCGGAGTTCCCGGGTTCGAACCCGACCGCGGCGGCTGCGTTTTTATGGAGGCAAAACGCTAAGGCGCCCGTGTGCTGTGCGATGTCAGTGCACGTTAAACATCCCCAGGTGGTCGAAATTATTCCGGAGCCCTCCACTACGGACCTATTTGTTCCTCTCTTCTTTCACTCTTTCCTTTATCCCTTCCCTTAAGGCGCGGTTCAGGTGTCCTACGATATATGAGACAGATACTGCGCCATTTCCTTTCCACCAAAAACCAATTATTATTATTATTATTATTATTATTATTATTATTATTATTATTATTATTGTTATTATTATTATTATTATTATTATTATTATTATTATTATTATTATTATTATTATTATTATTATTATTATTATTGTTATTATTATTATTATTATTATTATTATTATTATTATTATTATTATTATTATTATTATTATTATTATCTCCTCTCCGACGTCCATTGCGCTAACTCCCGTTTTAAGCAGTCGAGAAAAGAAGGGCGCGCAGTGCTGAGTCATTTTCCAGACAATCATGAGAATCGGCGCGGAGTTCGAAGAGTGAGGGGCGGGCTCGATGGGACCGGGACTCGTGATCTTTGTTCGATCAACTATTGCTCCGTGTTTAATCGGGTTCGGTTCTCTCGCGACAATACCTGTTCTCCAGACAAAATTTGACGCGATGTGGCTAATAATAATAATAATAATAATAATAATAATAATAATAATAATAATAATAATAATAATAATAATTGGTTTTTTGGGGAAAGGAAATGGCGCAGTATTTGTCTCATATATCGTTGGACACCTGAACCGCGCCGTAAGGGAAGGGATAAAGGAGGGAGTGAGAGAAGAAGGGAAGAAGGAGGTGCCGTAGTGGAGGGCTCCGGAATAATTTCGACCACCTGGGGATCTTTAACGTGCACTGACATCGCACAGCACACGGGCGCCTTAGCGTTTTTCCTCCATTAAAACGCAGGAAAAATTGAATTGCGTGGCATTTTCTCGGTACCGAGTCAGCGGGATTGGCGGATAAAGCACTCATGTTCCTTCATGCTTACAGTTTTTACACTGACCTGATTTGTCCCAAAGCGCCGACATATTTCTTTTTTCCCCTGCTAGGTAAAGACCACATTGCTCTACCTCTTTTTATTCTTTTACGCTCCCCCCCCCCCCTCATCCCTCTCCCCCAGTGCAGGTTAGCGAACCGGAACATTCTTCATGTTGACCTCCCTGCCTTTCCTCTACCGCTTTTCTCTCTCTCTCTCCCACGCTAACCAGTGCGCCATATAATTTTTGTAGGCTACCGAACATCTAAGCGAAATAATAATAATAATAATAATAATAATAATAATAATAATAATAATAATAATAATAATAATAATTGGTTTTTGGTGGAAAGGAAATGGCTCAGTATCTGTCTCATATATCATTGGACACCTGAACCGCGCCGTAAGGGAAGGGATAAAGGAGGGAGTGAAAGAAGAGAGGAACAAATAGGTCCGTAGTGGAGGGCTCCGGAATAATTTCGACCACCTGGGGATCTTTAACGTGCACTGACATCGCACAGCACACGGGCGCCTTAGCGTTTTTTCTAAGCGAAATCGGGGATGCTGTTTCCATCCACGAGGCCTGCCTATGTCGCGGCGTGTAGAGTTCTTCCATTTGTCACGCTGCGAATTGCACGCAGACTGAGCGGAGATGTGCAACACCGTTGATTGCCACCGCCGAGACGAGAAAATGAGCGACCGGAAATTACGTCACCGCAAATCAGCCGGGCCCATCGGACTGTCCGCGCCGTTTCTTGCGCATCGATCACAAAGTTGCCCTTCGCAGAAGCCGCTTCGCAATCCATCCCGGGTCGTTAGACTGCTCCCAGATGGGCCTCTGGAATGCGATTGCTGCAATATACGATGTGCCGAAAGAATCGCGCCGTAGCGAGAGGCTCCGTTGAATGCCTTTTAACTGCTATTTGCGCACCGTACACTTCCGGTTAGCATAGCCCCGAGGTATACAGTTGACGACAGCCGGGAATGATTGCGAGTAACCTGAGGGGAGGCGGCGCTCGGGTAGAGAGATTTAGGCGAAGCCTTTTCTGCACTTGTCATAAGTTATAACCGAGCCGCTGTTTGTCACACATCGGTCTGCCTGTCTCCTTTAAGCCGTGACGCCGCTGTAAACGCCGCAAGATGTCTAATGATATGACAACCGCCACGTTCATGCTGGGGGTAGGACGCCTTAACGAGGACACTTATAACGCTTGACGCAGTTGCACACCGGGTAATAAGTACAGCAGTCACGAGCTCTGAGGGTCTATAGTGAACCTTAACTGGTCTTCACTAGGCCTTCATTTAACTTTCTATCTCGCATTCCTTCCCCCTTTCTCAACTTATGCCTCATGGCACACTTCTTGAATAAAAAAAATCATGGAGTACGGCAAAAGAATCTCCGTTCCCCCCCCCCCCCCCCTTCTTCTCTTTGCGAAGATGATTATTGCTGCTTTGGTTAGCGGCAGTCTTCTCTGTGGCGTTTTCCTCCTCGTCAGCATCTCCGCCAAAAGAACGCGATGACTCTCGGCTTTGGAGCTGCATGCGTACACAGCTCTCCGCGTACGCGGCGATCCTGGCGAGGTGGCCAAGCGAGGCTTTTCCGCCGGCGCGTACAGAGCGAGGCCGATGCCAAATGGAGAAACGGGTAGTGCACCACCCACGGTTTGCCATTGAAGAGGAGGGAACGCCCTCGAACTGCGCGCGCTAGGCGCCAACAAAATAGAGAGAGAGAGAGAACGGAGTGCGCGTGCCAGCTTCCTCGTGTGTTATCGCCTCGCGCCATTAATCAGGCCCCCGATTGGACTCTTCTGAATGCGCTTGCGTGCCCTTAACCCCCACCGCCGGCCCGTGGGACCCCCCGTTCCAATGGCGCACTGATATAGCGTCGCTCACTGAACGGTCGACGCACATTCAAGGTCGACGCAAAGCGGACGAAGTTTGTCAGCGGACCTCGCTCTCGGGAGCCCGGTTTCCGGCTGCCAGATGGTGAGAGAAGACACGTCGTTTGTCAGGGACAGGGACACTGGCGCTGACTGGGACCATCACCCCACGCTCGTGTCTGACGCCGGAGACGTCCGCTCGCGTTTCAGTGAAGTGACATCTCACGTTGAGAAATGTGGCAGTATACATTCGTTATGTCCGAAGTCTGTGCGCTGCGCGCTTTAGAGAGTGAGGGGGGAAATACTTCTGGCTGTCTTAAAGCTCTCCACTGTTTTCAAGCGCAAGCGTCTGAACGGGAGCGCCATATCAAATGAATCGGTGGCTACTTCGGAGGAACTTGTCAAACTCATCCTATGATTAAATAATTAAGATTTTAGAAGAAAAAAAACGCAGCAGTATGGAAATGTGTACTGATCAAAGTTGCACGAAGCGCCGGAATATTTCGTTCAAAAAGGAGCAGCGTTTAATCGAGGCAGCCTTAGTTTGTACACGGCTGCCAGCAGGGAAATCGAAATTTATTCGTTAAACCGGAAAATTCTAAATACAGGCGTTCGTTAAACTCGGCTTTCCGTGCGCAACACGCGGTGAAAGTATCGCGATCGTCTCTTTTACTTATTCATGCCTATTGCGCGCCGTTGCTGCGTCCAAAATAATCGTGGCTGGTTCTGCCCAACATCTGTGCTAATAAAATCATGCCATCCGGCTCGAGGCCCCCAAATTCAGCCCCCCAATACACGCACCAGTAACGGTTATGTTTGTCCGGACGGATCGCCGGTCACGATAACGAACGCCTCACAAATCAAGCCTCTGACCAGCCAGCAGCGAATACAAGTTGGAGCCTGATTTAAGTAGTCGAGAATAGCTTAATTCTCTCATCATCATCATCATCATCATCAGCAGCAGCAGCAGCAGCCTGACTACACCCACTACAGGGCAAAATCCTCTGCCATGTATTTCCAATTAACCCTGTCATTTCCCAGCTGCGCCCACCCTATGCCA
This sequence comes from Amblyomma americanum, assembly GCF_052857255.1. Lineage (NCBI taxonomy): Eukaryota > Metazoa > Arthropoda > Arachnida > Ixodida > Ixodidae > Amblyomma > Amblyomma americanum. Next base: position 204,213,902 of record NC_135500.1, read on the forward strand.
GCAAACTTCTTGATCTCATCCGCCCACCTAATTTTCTGCCGCCCCTGCTACGCTTACTGTCTCTTGGAATCCACTCCGACACCCTTAGGGACCAGCTGTGGTCTTGCCTTCGCATTACATGCCCGGCCCCAAGCCCATTTCCTCAATTCTCTACTACACTGCATATTTTTGGTGGGATGGTGGTGGAGCAGGCTTGGCACAGAAACCGGGCCCCGATTTGTGTACAGTGCGAAAGAATAAGAACCCGTTGCTTCCATAAGTGCTGCATTCCGCTGGGGCGTGAGCTCAAAAAATGGAACACAAAAGAAAATTAAAAGAAGGACGCTTCTGCCGATGGCCCCGATATCGGATCCGGTCCCTGAACTGCTTCTCGCCGCCGCTGGCACGCGTGGTCCCGAAAAGAGAGCGAACGCGGGCCCCTGACACTGAGATACCTAGTGGCTTTAGTTCCGTGCATAGGGGAACTTGCGCTGAAGTTTGCGGTGCCGATTGCAGCGCCATAACACACCCCCTAGCGAGAAGAGCAAGCAGTTTTGGGTAGTACTATTATTAGTTTTCCGCGCTACCTTCAGGCGCTTATTGGCGTGAGCCTCCGCGCTCTGTCGAAGGCGCACGTGCCGTGCGTCAGCTATCTGGGCTACGCCGAGAGAAGCTAGGCAATGAATGCTGTCAGCCAAACGCGGGTATCTAATCGCGGAGAATGTGTTCTCGCGTTTGCAGCGGCCCAAGCGGCTGACAAAAGCAGTTTTGAGTCACCGAATGGAACAATTGCAGCGCCACCTTGGCAGCGCAGTGTCCCCGCGCCTTCGTATACGGTGCACAAATTAGCTGTATACTTCGGTGACGCCCGTCGCCACGTAACTCAACACCGGACGTCGCTCAGCACCTCCTCCTGCTGACGTTTTAACGACCACGAGGGTCCTGCCATATCAGATGGCACACGTCGTATCGCATATCACCCTTGCATTAGCTGCTCACTAGCTGTGCACTAAGACTTAAGGCGCTGAGTGCCAACTGCGGCAGAGACGTATTCTTCACCGGTTGCCCGTAGAAGCTGACGTACTACATCGAGGGGACCTTTTTGTTCTGTCTACTGTTAATTATCCGTCCCCTTCATTTCCCGCGGTCCTTCCAAGCACCAAGCTTCCAAGCTCACCATAAGATTATTGATACTAGTTTATTTATAAAGCTACTTAAGTTTAATTTAATATACAACAGCAAATATGGAGGAGAATAAAAAATATGCGCGGCATCTCTCATGGGCCGGAAGATGGAACATTACAAGCAAGACAGTTATAAACGGCGTGCGACTAAGTAACGTACCTAACTAATTGCGCTGCCATCCTCGATCGGTTGCAGCTCTGTGATGCAAACCGGCGCGCTTCCTAGAAGTAATGACTTCGACGAAAAGATCGCCGCTCACCTTAAGTTCGCTACGCGGATCTAATTACGGCCGGTCGTGCGTTTTCACACACACACACACACACACACACACACACACACACACACACACACACACACACACACACACACACACACACACACACACACACACACACACACACACACACACACACACACACACACACACACACACACACACGCACGCACGCGCACACACACACACACACACACACACACACACACACACACACGCACGCACGCACGCACGCACACACGCACGCACACACACACACACACACACACACACACACACACACATATATATATATATATATATATATATATATATATATATATATATATATATATATATATATATATATGCGCACAAGGGCTGTACTCGTTCTGCCAGTATGTGTGGTGTACTGCGTCTCGTGTAGCCGGTGCCGCCTACGCGCCTTCTTCTCGATTAACAGGTTGGCTCGCTTATTAATTCGCTAACTGCATTGACCCCCATCGCTACGGATCATGGCCTGCCTGCAGGGTCCGTGAAGGAAGTGGAGACAGCCTGCGAACGGGTGCTGGGCCGGTTTAAGCACACAGACACTGACTCGGTGTCTTTCCGGGGCCTCTTGATTTCTTTGACCCGGGATTCTATTTCCATTATATTTGGTTTTCATCTTTTTATTCCTTTGTCGTTGCCTGTAGCGAAACCGTGCCCCCCCCCCCCCCTTCCTTATCGCTAGGATTGTCCACTCGGCAAAGCAGAGAGCAAGCACAGAATGGAGTCGAGATTAAAGAATTGTTGTATTATACCGCCCCATGCTATTTCCGTGCTGTACCAAAGCATGAAGCCAACCACGGCACTCACGAATGTTGCGGCGCTTTCTCGCTGAATAGGGAGATGACTCGCTTTCCCAGTGCTTTCGCGCAGTGCACGGTAGAGCGCCCTCTATCGGGGAGTGCAGTCTCGCGCGCGTGCGTCTGTATATATGCATGAGGCTAAACGCGAGAGCGTGATTCTGACTCTCGAGGTCGCGGCGCCCTATTTGCAAAGATGGAGGGAGCGATGCGTCGCAGCTTCGAGCATCCGAGAGCTCGCGCTGGAGACTTCTGGCGAGACGCTGTGCAAGAGGCACACAATCGCTTCTGTACGGTTGGGGACGCTTTGAGTATTGTTTTTTTTTCTTTTTAAATGCTGCACAGTACGATTACGAGAACTAAATGCGGCGGAGACGTTACGTCGAAGGTATACGCTGATGTGAATAAAAGACACGACTCGCTCCATTCGGCTGGAAGATCGAAAGAAGACGGCAAAAGTTTATCTTTGTGTAATGAAAGAAAACAGAGCAATGAATGTCCGCTGCCATGGACACGTAACGTATATCGGCTGCACACGGGCGCCTTAGCGTTTTGCCTCCATAAAAACGCTAAGGCGCCCGTGTGCTGTGCGATATCAGTGCAGGTGGTCGAAATTATTCCGGAGTCCTCCACTGCGGCACCTCTTTCTTCCTTTCTTCTTTCACTCCCTCCTTTATCCCTTCCCCTACGGCGCGGTTCAGGTGTCCAACGATATATGAGACAGATACCGCGCCATTTCGTTTCCCCAAAAAACCAACCAATTCACCGCATAGTGCTCGGTGTGGAGAATAAGTCCGCTCAGATTCATTCGTTTCTCGTGCCTAGCCTCCTTTAAAGGCGTAAGTAGAGCGGAAATGCGCTGCATATAAACTCTGTTTACCAATACAAAAATGTGTAAATGAAAAAAAAAAGGTTTTTCCTCCTCCTCCTCCTCCTATCTGAAATTATAAAGCGTTGCGGGAGGTAGAGCTGCCGTCATTGAATCAGGGGTTAGATTTACAGAGTTCATGATACGTAATGATGCCTTGTAATTGACCGGCGGTGTCTAACGCTTTAGGTGCTGTGGAATATAAGCTGTGACGTCAGGCTTAGTATACTCGTCGATGTGAAACGGAAGTTCATTCGGTGCTCTGACGAGAGTACGCGCTCAGCCCTGCTCCATCGCGAGGCGGAAATTGAGAAAGCGCCGATATATTTCGGGTGAATGCAGCCACCACGCTACGCACACGGCTGAAAGCATGCTGCAGATAAGATCGCCTGTAGCTGTCGACGATGCAGCAGAGACAAGGAGGGCGGTTACGCTCGACTGTCGCCCAGACGCGCAAGCCTGCCGCTCGGGATGACCTCGTTTATTAAGCAACGATTAGCCGACGAGAAGCCGCGTTCAGCGCATCGGGACAAATCGTGGCGCGGTCGACGACACGATTTGCCCACTTCCGCCTTCCGCTTGCGTGCTCTGGGACGCTAAACCAGTTGCAGGGCCAGGGACCCGCTTGAGTGACATTTGAACTCGAAGAAGAAAAGTCGGGGCCCGACTCGAGCGGCGGAGTCGTGAGTGAAGGGGAGCAAGGCGCGCCACCCTCTGCCCTTGCTTCCGCATGAAGAGTGACCTTCAATCCGTGTTCACTATTAAGGAGTGCCGCCGCGGTGGCTAAGTGGTTACGGCGTTCGGCTGTTGACCCGAAAGACGCGGGTTCGATCCCGGCCGGCCCCGGCGGTCGCATTTCGATGCAGGCGAAATGCTAAAGGTCCGTGTACTGTGCGTTGTCAGTGTACGGTAACGAACCACAGGTGGTCGAAATCATGTGGAGCCCTTCACTACGGCGTCCCTCATAGCCTGGGTCTCTTTGGGACATTAAACCCCCATAAGCCATGAACACATATAAACGAGTGTTGAGGAAATACTGCCGTTACGATTTGTTTTTTTTTTTTGTCATGTGAGAAGTTCTCTTCAATCAAAGAGTGTTGAAGGAGTGTTGTCGGAGTATCCTCACATTTTTTTTTTCCTAGTAGTGTCCCTCAGTAAGCTAATATTAAAAAAACTTTCAAGAAGTTGTGCCCCGAATTTTTAATCTTGCTTTGAAGAGTGGCCCCGCCGCGGTGGCTCAGTGGTTAGGGCGCTCGACTACTGATCCGGAGTTCCCGGGTTCGAACCCGACCGCGGCGGCTGCGTTTTTATGGAGGAAAAACGCCAAGGCGCCCGTGTGCTGTGCGATGTCAGTGCACGTTAAAGATCCCCATGTGGTCGAAATTATTCCGGAGCCCTCCACTACGGCACCCCTTTCTTCCTTTCTTCTTTCATCCTTTCCTTTATCTCTTCCCTTACGGCGCGGTTCAGGTGTCCAACGATATATGAGACAGATACTGCGCCATTTCCTTTCCCCCCAAAACCAATTATTATTATTATTATTTGAAGAGTGTCTCTATATAAGGGCGTATTAAAGGGTTTTTAGTCGCCATTTGCCAGTAAGCACTAACCTGGGGGCATCAAGGCGTTACAGCTATTCAAGAGTTTTTGTCTCTCTGGTTTGAGCCACATTGATGTCTTCATGTAGGATATAAACATCTGGAAAAGAATCTACACACCCCTACCCATTTTTCTAATGCAGAAACGTCGTTGACGCAACTAGTGGACAGTACTTCTCATTTTTTTTAAAGAGTGGTTTCAACAGAACTCGGCATCTTCTGCCGGAGCTGGCTACTCCTTCTCTCGTTGCATAATGAGTAGTAAAAGAAAAAATTAAGACTACATAGAAGAAAATGGCATCAAACTTCCGAAAGGAATAATGGGTCCGCATTTAGTCCTTAGGCATTTACGATGTCTCCGCGCACAATGCGCATGCCAACGACGTCGCAGACAGGGCGCATGCAGTCCTGTCTATAAATACGCGTAGATTATATCAAGTTCATAAGGTAGAATATGATACTCATACGAAAAGCCATTCAATGTCACACTCGGTTTTCGATAACTGTACACACACACACACACACACACACACACACACACACACACACACACACACACACACACACACACACACACACACACACACACACACACACACACACACACACACACACACACACACACACACACACACACACACACACACACACACACACACACACACACACACACACACACACACACACACACACACACACACACACACACACACACACACACACACACACACACACACACACACACACACACACACACACACACACACACACACACACACACACACACACACACACACACACACACACACACACACACACACACACACACACACACACACACACACACACACACACACACACACACACACACACACACACACACACACACACACACACACACACACACACACACACACACACACACACACACACACACACACACACACACACACACACACACACACACACACACACACACACACACACACACACACACACACACACACACACACACACACACACACACACACACACACACACACACACACACACACACACACACACACACACACACACACACACACACACACACACACACACACACACACACACACACACACACACACACACACACACACACACACACACACACACACACACACACACACACACACACACACACACACACACACACACACACACACACACACACACACACACACACACACACACACATGAAGATCAACCGTTGCCCAAACAAACTGTTGTATTGGGCGCCCAACGTCCCGAAGGGGCACGTAGGCTATAGGACTAACGCCGTAGTGGAAGGCTCTGAGTCAGTTTCAACCACCGGGGGTTGCTCACCATGCGCTGACATCGCACCCCACACGGCCGGTTTTTCTTTTTCTTTTCTTCGATGACGGTGGCGATGGCCGCATTTCGACCTAGGTGTTCGAAATTCACCCAGAGCCTTCAACTACTGAGTCCCTCTTAGCGCATGCCTCGCTTCGGGACGTTAAACCGCACATATAGGTATTCCATAAAACCAACTAAATTCATTGTGATTCAGCTCATGTTGTGTGCCCTACATCCATGAATCCATGAGCCAGGCATCCATGAGCCAGGCATCCATGAGCCAGGCATCCATGAGCCAGGCAACGTCCATGAGCCAGGCAACAGGGTGATGAAAAGCACGCACGAGCATGCGGCGCTTGCTTTCAGAGCTGACTCGACCCACGGAAGCCCAGAAAACGTGAGCTGTGACGTGAGTTAGGTGTCCGACCCAGACTTGCCCTTGCGCCCAGTGGTGTGACAGTGGCTGCAAATAGAGTGGGCGCGGCAGCCGTAGTACAGAAGGCGCCACGGAGTCAAAGCAGGGCGTCGAGAAATGGCTGTCACTGCGAAGCTGGCGGCACCGGCGCTTGTATTTAACCGTGACAGCCGCAGCTCAAGGTTCCTGGCAAAGCACTCTGCGCCCGAATTTTTTTTTCTGGTACTTGGTTCCGCATAATGCCTTGCCCGCCTTTTCCTGTGTTCCTTCTAAACTTAGACGGACAAGTTCTAAGTGCTACTTGTTATTGTTGGACTCACGTGGCACTGCATGCACTTCTCGGCCAGCTTTACCGGGATCGTTTGGAAAGAAGGGCGAAAACATAAACAAGAGTAGGTAAAGATATGTCAAGGCCTTAGAGCTACTTTCTATTTAAGACTGTAGGTAAGAAAACATGCTAAATTTCAGTGCTGCCTCAGAACACAGATTCAACTGAAAGAGATTTTCTTTTCTTTGTCTGCTTTGCGGCCGAACGACTGAGTTCATGTTATCCGTAAACGTTGCCATGTCTTTGAGCTTTCCGCATGAGAGCAGTTCAGAAGCGTCGGTTTGAAAAAGGTGGTAAATATGGAGTACTCGAGGCGTCTTCGGCCATGTACTGCAAGCGTCGTACCTCTTGCACTGTTTTGCTTGAGTTCATGCATTTTTTTCCTTGATTTCTCTCTTTTTTGCTGTTATTGCAGCCAATACCGTCCTCCCTCCCCTACGCTCTCCCTCTTTCCGCCTTTAAGACACAATACATCCAATACTTCCGTGAGCATTATCGCACACACAGTCATCACCGTATTTAGATAGACAGACAGAGGAAAGAAAAAGCAGGGAGAGGTCGACAGGCCTCACTAGTTTGTCTATTATACCCTGCACTTGTGGAGGGGGTAAGGGGGGGGGGGGGTGGCGAAGTAAATGAAAGAAGAAATGTGGAATGTGTTCGTGTCGTCCTTTGGTCTATAAAATTAAACGACAACCACGTTCTGTCTACAGACTGGCGCTGTCATTCCTGTGGCTCTTAGATATCCGAAGAGCCTTTTAATGGCGCTCCTAGCTGACCAAGAACCATTAAAGAACCGTTTAATTTGGCATGGTTTTGATCCCAAGGAAAGGGTCCCCCCCCCCCCCCCCCACACACACACACACACACACACCTTAAGACGCCAGCTGTCGCTATAGAGTTCGCGCGAATTTCGCGATTCGTCATCCGAGTCTAGCTCTCTCTTTGTGTCTGGCGGCTATAGTGTGGTATTACCCTTTCCCGAGCCTCTCTCAAAGAGCGCCGCGGTGCGGCAGCTGCTGCGCGAAGAAAGAGCCTTGCTCGTCTTCGTCATTCTCATTTTCGTCCCCCAGCACGACGGGCTCCTTCTTCCTAGACAGAGAAAGAGTGAGCGAGAGAACTATGGGAAGGAAGCCGGACTAGTGGATCGTTTCGTTCCAATCCAACGCCTCTGCGCTCCAGTCGCCGCCGACACCGCATGGGAACGCATACGGCGCTCACACGCACTCTGCGGCAGCCTCCTTTACAACGTAAACACGCCGCACCGGAAGTTGATCGCCCTCCTCGGCGGCGTCATTTTCGTTTCCCCCATTCTTTCGCGGAAGAGGCGCTCGCCTCGTTCCCTCTGTTCGCCCCTGGCGCCTCAAAACTGTGCAGCGCAGGAGACGCTACAGCCGACGACAGCTACGCACGTGATGGGAGGAGTTTCGCAAGTTTTACGCAGTCGAGAAAAGTCAGTGAATTGACCGTCGCCTTGTCTCGCGACAGCAGCTCACCAGGGTGCGAAAGAATCTGCAGATACGGCTGCGTAGCGAATTTGCCTTCCTATACTCAAATACTGGGTTTCTATGAATGCTTTTCGTCATCATCATCAATAAGTGCACTGCATGATTGGCTCCATGATGACTGGTTTAGTTCGCAAGGAAGGGCCAGTCATGGCGGCGGCATTCGGGTGCCTGCTGTTCGGTGGTGGGGGTGGGATCTGAATCAGCAGCATGCTTCCATAGTGCTGCGGGCATTTTCTCCCCCACACCCTCTCTTCCTCTGCCGTTTCATTTCTTCTCCTCTCTTTCAATCAGCGTCTGGCCCCCGTCGGGCGCCACAACTACTTTCCCCCCCACTCCCCTCAGTACCATACTCCCTCGCGCCGCCCCGAACATCAAGCAGCGGAGCCGACCGCAGGGGAGAGACCGCGAAATGCGTCGGTGTGGAGCGTCCCATCCCAGGAGGGGTCGTCGTTCGCGGCGAAAGGCGCAGCGCAGCTTCGCGAGCACGTGCGCCTGCCTCGGCGCTCTCTGTTGCTCTCCTGCCCCGCCGGCGGCCAGCACGCACGCACTGTTTGTTGACGGGCTCAGTGCGCGCGCCTCTTTGCCAAGGGCGTGGGTCGGCCGCTGCTGCCCGTGGTGCTGCCGTCGCGCAGACCCTGCGCAGGCAGCCTGCCCATCTAAATGCACGCTGGAAGAAGACATGCGAGGCGCCATTTTTGGTTCATGGCTCTGCAGGCGTGTAGGAGACCGATCGGTTAAGCGGAGAGTACACGATGCTATGTACTCGCCATGATCGATGTATTTCTTATGCCGCGGACGGTATAGTCTGAGAGGTGAGTGATTAGTCTTTAATAGACTGGGGCGGCAAGGAAGGTCTAGTTGAGATGGGTGAGGTTATTCGTATGACGGATACGACGTCGATCGCTTAGCGTTACCGGCACACTTGCGCGCCGCGGTGCAGTCTCGAGAACCTGATATCTCTGTATAGCAACACCCTTCAAGCGGAGTTTAAGCAGCAGGTTACTTTTGGATGATTAAGGCATAATGGTGGAGGGAAAGTGTCATTAGGCAGCCGAGAAAAAACTAAATGCGCTGACCGAAAAGCCAGACTCGGGAGCCGAGTGATACACAGTCTAAGGAAAACGGAGAAGACAGTGTGACCGACTGATTTCCCTCTAAATGTACGCATGCGCAACTGTGGGGACGCACGGCGCACCTGAACAATGGAAGCCTTCTGAAGCATGCCCAACAATTCTGGAGAAATGCATTTTTGAGCGGGAAACCGTTGACGAACGCTGTTTTTTTTTCATATAATGTAAAATTTCACTGTAACAATCAATATATGCGCAGATCACCTGACGGCAGTCTTGAACTTTTTTTTCTATTAACGTTTTTGCTATCGCCAAAAGCGTTCCCCATTGGTTGTCTATGGCAGTCTTAACTGTTCGATGCGATCGATGCGAACACTTGATTAGAAAGATTTTGCTACATATCAGAAGAGCGAACCATTACCTTCAATATTTCCGTAACAGTATCTTATAATTTTCCAATTTTGAAAATGTTTGTTCGAGAATCTTGCACGTGCTTACACGGAGGGGCTATAGTAAGCTTCGCATTACTTGTAGCGCAGAACGTGGACAGCCGTCGAAAGGAGAACACGCGAGAGACGTGAGCGCTATCAGAAGTATTAGATACTGGGTCGATTCCTTAGAATGAAACAAGTGAAGCGGGTACCCACCGGTGATACAATGGGCGCAAGCTTTCCCCTGCCTGGTGCTCTGCTTCTTTGGGGTGAAATGCTTGGTAAATGGGTCTCTGACCCCGCCTTGTGCAATGAAAACTACCTTGTGCCATGGCGCTCTTTGGCCGAAGCTGCCCTTGCGCCATAAAAATCCATCATCATCATCATCATCATCAGAACGAACCACCTATCCAGGCAGCAAGTACTTCTAACAGCGCTCGTGTGTGTATCGTTCTCCCCTTTGCTCTTCTTGATGTGCAAGTATTTCAAGAGAATCTTCAGGTTTACCGTCGGGAGGTTTTAATTTGGCTCGTCGTACGAACAATCTTTCTCTTTCTTTTGCCCTTCAGAATAAAATTAGGGCGCAGAACTCTCGTCAGCTGGCGTTGAAGGGGTGACGAGAAGTCCCTCCGTGTCGATGGCTTAACCTGCAGTGTCTTGGACGTACGCACGGCCGCGTTGCGGCGCGCGAGCGAGGCCCGCATACCCACATCGTTTCCCACGATCCGTGACGGCGTCCGCAGCGCCGCTCCCTCCGTGGCCGCCGCACGCCCGCACAATATCTCTCCGCACCTCGCAACCCCCTCCTCACCGTTCAACCCTTCCTTTCTGCGCTAGTGTTGGTGCCTTGTCGCGGCCGCTTTGGTCGAACCGCTCGCACCCGATGGGTGGGCTGGAAGGGGTTGGGGGGGGGGGGGGGGCAGTCTGGCGAACGCGCCAGAGAAAGTCCGGGCCCGGCCCAGCCATCTAGGTTGTAGTGGTGGTGCAGCAGTCGCTGTTGTACGCGCGGCCTCGTTGTGCACGAGGTGGGGCGGCAGGCCTTCGCAGAAAGCGCCCCGGGCGCTCCGGGCTTCGGATGCCTGCGGCGCGCCGAGTCAAGCGCCTCGGCCTGCCCTCTTGTTTTGCGCGAAAGTAGTCGTGTCGTTAACCTGATGTCACTAAAACTGTGTGACATTAGGTAGCTGGACAGCAACACTGCGAAAGGGGTCACGGTAGTTCCGTAAACGCACAGGTATTCGAGTCGCAAATGGAGCCGCCGGGTCACTCTCGCTATTTCGCGTTGCGGTTGAGAAAGAGCACAAAGGGAGCGAACAATTGCTGCTACATCCCCTACGGGACAGGTTGATTCGATAGAGGCCAACATGTGAGGCTTGGGGCAAGCGACAGTGTATGTACAGTCTTCGTCAAAAGTACACGGCCCAAGGGGTCCCCTTCTGAGCCCTACAGCGCGGCTCCTCATGCATACTGAGGGACCCCAATCACACGAAAGCGGCAGGAACTTAAGCCCTCAACGCTCCGGAGCTTAGGACTGTCAGATACGCGGCTTTGGAAGCAAACCCTTTGGCCTGTATATTTTTGACGAAGACTGTACACTGTACGAGCCCTAAGCCAACGTAGTCCTAGCCACATAGTATACACAGCTGTTAAAAAATATGCGTTTGTTGTGCTAACGGTAACGCGTTGCCTCCTCTCGTAAAACAAAACAGCAACTGCGTGTGCCGCATTGCGAAATGGACGGAAAGACGTACCTTTCTTGAAAAACCAATCAAGGCCCTTTTTTTTTCTTTAAGTGCAATTCCACTCAGCCGTAGGCTATAAAATTCTAAACAAACTTTCGTACAGGAAGCGACGGAAGGGTTTCATTCCAGGAACTTGTCTTCGGCGTCGCGAATCTTTCTGGTTCGCGTCCGGACATGAGTCATGGACTCAGATACTGCTCTGTTTCACTTGTGCATGAGCTTCAATTACTGCCTCTTGGAAGGCGTCGCGAGTTTACTTGTGTGTTTGACCATAACTGAGATTATGCAGAGTATACTTGTGCTAGGTGTAGCCGCACTGTGTTTTCTCGTTACTTCTTTTTTCTTTTATCCTTCGGACATCCCCTCCTCCTCCTCCTCCTCCTCCTCCTCCTCCTCCTCCTCGTCGGTTGACAAGTCCGGCATTCCAGCTCGAACGCTCTTGGCGAGTTCGATTCGACACGGGCCTTCGCTCACACGTACCGTGTTGGCAGAGCGTTGCCGACTCTTTCTCCGCGATGCGCGAGCGCCTCGGTAGGCATGCGTTTGGGCGTCGGCGCAATCTGATCGCCGGTGGACGGCGTAATTGGTATCATTATGCGCCCGCTGCGAAGCAGCGACAACTGCGCGGAAGGTGTTCGGAACGTCGTGCACAACAGCAGCAGGGATACTGGACAGCTGGACGACGACAACGACGAGGCAGAGTCGTCCTTTCTGGCATGTAGATGGCTTTCGTCCACGTCATCGACGTCTTCGTGTTTGTTAATAATAAGCCGCGCGGAAAGCTGCACGCCCGTTTAGGGCGCTTGTTACAAGGAAGTCAGCGAAGGTTCTGAGTTGTAAATCAATAGAGAGCGCATGACATCACTCTTGTTTTAGGGATACATTTACTGATACCAGTTGAGAAGCTGACCGCAGGGGTGGTCTAGTTGTTGAGCATCCGCTTCGCATGCGGGAGAAGCGGGGCTCGATCCCCAATGCCGCCGGGTAACCACCGGTGATAGAATGGGTACAAGCTTTTACCTGGGTGGTGGGTGGCTTACCTGCGGTGAAATGCTTCGAAAATGGGTCTTTGACCCCACCTTGAGTAAAAGGGGAAAAAAAAAACCCTTGTGCCATGGCGCTCGTCGGCCACAGATGGCCTTGCGCCATAAAAATCTATAATCATCATCAGTTAAGAAGCTCCAATTCAAGAGCCGTCTGTCAGGCGTGGTCGGCTTTCGAGAGCTGATCGATAGCTAGCAGGGGGCTGGGCTGCACGTGTCCTGTTAACTTTCAGCAGTTCTGAACAGTTCACCTAAATTTCACGGGCGGCGCAAGAATCTACTGGTCTTGAATTTTCGATGCATAAACGAGATCGGTTCTGAGTCACGAGTTCCACGGTAAATTTCGCTCCTGCTTTGGTGAGATAAGTGTGAGTTACCTTTGAAGGTGTTGGATGGCGAGACATGAGCTACAGAGTAAATTTCGTCACCAGTATATGGCTACAGAAGTGTGAGATATCCACTGATCAGATCGCGTCATCCCACAACTCGCGAACTTACATCAGCGCTGCCCGCCGGGCGAATCGCGAAGCCCACACACACTACGTAGTAAGAAGCTGCGCATACATCGTCGACCATGGTTGGGGGCGTGCGGGGAGGGACCCACAGTCACCCTCCTCGAGGCCGGCAGAACCCTCCGACGTGGCGCAACAGCGTCGTCTTCATATGGAGGCGACATCGGCGGCACTCGGACAGTCCTCGCTTCGAGGAGCAGCTCTCCGCGCTCGGAGAAGCCCAAATCTGCCGCGATTCGCCGGAGGAAGGAGCCGCCCGAGCAGACACAATGTCAGGGTCACACTCGGCGTGATGCTGCAACTTTGCGGGGGTAGCACACACTCGCAACTCCAGAGTGCGCGTGATGCACTCGAAGCCACGTATTAAGCTCCCGGTAAAGAAAGAGAAAAATTAGAAGCTGCGGGTTTCTTGCGCACGCGTTTGGACTCGCAGAGTCGGCTGACTCACAGCCATCAGCGCGTTCGGTGTCGTCTGTTTCCGTTCTTAAATAGCACGAAAAAAAAAACAGCCCATGGGACCACAGCCCTGCAGGACGTCAGGTTTGCTTGTCGGCGGGAGGCGTGGAAAGTTAGGCAACAAAGACAAATGCCCAGTAGTGGGCCGGTGTATATTGCAGCCGATGATCTCACCTCGATGTAGCCGGTGGTGTGTGGTAATTGTCTTCAAGGCTTCGCAAATAAAGGCAAGGACCACGATCCACACAACATGTCGAGAGGTTTCTAGGGTTATTAATTGCTCGGCACCGGATACACGTGCAAACTAGAAGCCACGCCCCCAAGATGATGGTTTGTTCTCGCCCGCAGTGCAAACAGTGCGGTAACGTCTCGTGTCAGGCGGTAACGTCTCGTGTCAGGCTTAGGACAACAATCACTGTGAGCCAGACTGGGCTAGCTGCGTTGACGAAGCGTATACGCTTCGCACTATTAGGCGTGTTGTGGACAAACCTTCAAGAAAAGACACACTGTATACTTAATTTTTCATCTCGTCATGTCTTGTATCGCTTACATCAATTTGTTATTTTCGTTGATAAGAATTTTAGGATTCGATGAGGTATGAGCTCTGGAGAGTGCAGGTCATGAAGTTGGGGCATAGCCGGCATCTTATCCACCAATGACACCGTTGCTTCGACTGGATTGATGGCTTTCTCTGAAATAATTATTTTCTTGTTATTCTTGTTACATTACAGTTACTTCCTTTTTGCAAATATGCTACTGTCAGAGCGCGCTCCTTCGTAGCAAAGTAAGCACATGCTACTACATGCATAACTAGCGAAAGTAACGTTTTAGGTGGAAACGGCAGCCGTGTAAGTTATCTGGAGTGTCAGTACTTGGGCGGGACACTTCATGTAGCAGAGAAGGCGGCAAGTCGCTCGAGTAGCAAGCGCTTTAAATGTCTGCGTCGGCTGGCCCAGCAGTTCTCGAGGTTAAATGGTACATACTGAGCCATTTATGGTCGCCTGAAGTTCGCTTCTTTACCAGCAACCTTTTCGCGTGACGTCTGTTCCTCGCTCTGGTCCAGGCACCCCACGTGCATTTCGAGTTGGGTGTAATGCGTGGGGCTTTGGAATCCCGCCAGCTGTGAACAAATGAAGCCGTCTGATGTACAGGCGTTGCGGCGCCCCTCTGCCCCGAAGAGCGACCTCCGCCTTTCAGCACATGCTCTCGAGGATAGCGTCGCAGGAGATTTACGGCGAGGGGGGCTGCCACCTTCAACTGTGCTACCAGGGTTGAAGGCTTAAATGCGAGCACCGCGCAGGCGGAGCCCGGTACTCGTGTATTCTAACGCTTCTACAAATAGGTGCTCCCCAATCTATAATAGAGTTTCTGCTGACACTCTAATAAGCTCTAAAGGATCTTCTACTTTTTTTTTTTACAACGGCAGCTTCGCGAACCCGACCGCGGCGGCTGCGTTTTTATGGAGGTTTAAAAACGCTAAGGCGCCCGTGTGTTGTGCGATGTCAGTGCACGTTAGAGATCCCCAGGTGGTCGAAATTATGCCGGAGCCCTCCACTACGGCACCTATTTCTCTTTATCTTTCACTCCCTCCTTCATCCCTTCCCTTACGGCGCGGTTCAGGTGTCCAACGATATATGAGACAGATACTGCGCCATTTCCTTTCCCCCCCAAAAAAAACCAATTATTAAACCAATTATTCGCGAAGCAGGCTTTCTGGAGCTGGAAGCATCTTAGTTGCTGGCGTCGAAAACCGAAATCTCTGTGTCCTTATAATAATGGTCTATAGACAGTCTATAGACTTCTTATAGCCTCTGTTGCCTTCCTGCAGATATTTCTTTTTGTCTATTCGTAGTCTATGGGTTGTCTATAGAGAAAAATCTCTAAAGGTGTATGGCCATAAATATATAGATTGTCTGTATACTGTCTATAGAATTTGTATTGCCTATACACTGTTCTCTAGGCTTTGTCCACGGAGAGTCTATAGACTTTAGACAGAAGCCTGTGCACAGTCTATAGACTGTGTAAAGAATTTGCTTAAGGGTGGCCTCTTCATAATCACGTGCCAACCCTTCCGATGAGTATACATGTGGGCGTGCACGCGGTGACACTGCGACAGCGACACCACGCGACCATCTGCGTGCCACTGCCGAAGGGATTTGCTGTAGCACGACAATAATCGTGCAGAGAGGGTGGATCTGCACAGAGCAAGAGACAGAGCTGCTGTTGTCGCCTTGTTTGTAGAGTGCCACGGAAGAATTATGGTCTTTGATGCTTCAGCGTGTCGGTTCGAATCAACCCCGCCCCTCTCTCTCCTTCTTCTCTGCAGCACTGCAGGCGAGCCCGTCTTCATCCTCCCGAAGCGAGGAGGTGTACTTGGGATGTCCTGCGCCCCGATCGCCCGAGAACGGCCTCAGCTTCATCTTCAACCGGGGCCGCCTGGTGCGCTACCGGTGCCACCCGGGCTTCACGCTGAGGGGTCACAGCCAAGCGGTCTGCCACCACAACAGCTGGAACAGGCCTGCGCCCCTCTGCCTCGCCAAGAACGGTATACGTTCGCTGACTGTTTATGATTGGGATCTGTTACTGAACATGCCAATCTCGCTGCTTAACTCACATGTCCGGTACTTGAGTACGATAATAATGTTGAGGGTGTTTGGCGTTCCGCGAACGAGGTAACGATGCTCGGAGATAGAGCTCGTCGTGGGTGGAAAGGAGGGGTGTCCAGGATGGTGGGCCATCATGGAAGTCATGCAGCGTACACGCCAAAGTGTCAACGTGCTGGAAAATTTAGAGCTAGAGAACTTTTCGCATCTCAACGTCGTGAACCAAAGCCGCTGCAAACAAAGAAAAGCAATTTTTATATCGGCTCGTTGTGTGGGTTTCTTAGAGAAACTCGCTTGCTCGCCTTCTAACGCTGTCCAACATCCCCAGCGACTTTTCCAAGCGTGCGTCTTACTGTTCATTTGTCGAATAAAAATTACAAAAAGCAAAGCGAAGCAGAGGGAAATGCAGATTCGGTGATACGAATTTCGAGCACACCATGAAGATTGAGAATTTCTTTAGGGTTTCACGAGTATAAATAAGGGGGAGGGGGCTACAGGTTTGCCGTATTTCTGACAAAGAGAAAAATAAGACTTTCAGGCCTCTGCTCGATTGTCCTAGAGGTGCACTGTCTTAATGCTTTTAAGCATGAAATGCTTTTAGCTCACACTTTCGGCAAACTAAGCCGCACATGGTCCGAACCGAAAGGAGAACATGACGCGAAATTCTAAAAAGGACGTGAACTCGAACATATCCGAAACACTCTGAACTTTTCCTAGATCCGTATGAGAGAGAGCAGGAAAGAACCGACCACGCCGTTATCCCAGAGCGAAATTCTAACTGCCGGCAGCGCAAACAGGTCAGTTTAATTTACCGCTGCTTTACATAACTTGGGCCATCGCCGCTTTTTTTTGTATTTGTTTCTTCTAAAGTCACGAAGGCAGTACGCAGAGAGGGAAAACACATCATTCAAACTATGACTGGCATGTAAAAATAAAATTTTTAAATATATACATTAATTAGTGAAGAATGGTGTTCCTCATGGGGGCTTCATTTCCCGCCAGATACACTTCTCTGGAAAACGAAGTACTTTCAATGAAATTCCCTTTGTCTGCGCACTCATTCACATCTGCATGGCAAATATACATTCTAGTTTTACACAAACTGTGGAGGCCTACGAGCATAAACATATCAAACGGTAAACATCTTTCACTTTCTACTGGCAGAAACCTGACACGTAAAGTCTTATGGGGAGTTCTTTCTTGAGGGCACGCTGGAAATTATCGTAGTGATAGATGGGATCTCAGCACTAAATGGAAACACGTCCTGCGGGTTCCGGTTTTCTTTTTTTGCACTGTAATCAGTTATAGTTGTGCACCGAACAGATATAGTTTTTGTTCAAGCCATTTTTTTAATGGGGGGGGGGGGGGGGGTGGGGGAGGGGTATTGTTATGTAGCTTAAAGAAGCCTATTTTCACGGAAGGTCTTACAGGCTTCCTTTTAACTCGCTATATAGTACGTTGGTTCCTGGACCACCGCAATTAACAGACCTATGCACTGGAGTAGGCACACATTGTCAACGAAATTCCGCATACAACTATTTTTTCGTCTCAGGTCACAACCAATGCAATGAGAAACTGGCACACTGCATTCGGAAAGAAAACCACTTCGCGAAAGTTGCTGGTCACACTGCGACTCATAACATCGCAAGCGATGACAATAAATTATGCCAACGCTGGTGGCAATCGTGCCTGAATGGCCGTACAGAAAAAATGGGCGGCGGTTTAGTTCTGGTTAAACCTGGAGTGACGCGATAGCTACAGCTGGCCGAGTGGAACTTGGTCACGTGACCAACCACGTGACGAACCACGTGATCAGCCACGGCGCCGCGCCGCCAGCAGCTGCTCCGCACCACGTGACCAACCACGTGACAGGGTGGCGGCGCAGCCACAGGGTGGTGCGCCGCCACGCTGAAGGCTCCAAATGCTACCGTAACGTATCTATGGCTACAAAAGTCATTGATCTCATCAGGTAAAAAATCATAATACGATTTAATGCCTGATAAGCAAGTGTGAAAGACCTACTCTCCAATGACGTACAGAACGGAACAAGTTGGTGCTACTCATCCGCTCATAACTTGGATTCCTTATCAAAATAGCGAGAACTTTATGCATATTTTGCACAGGACATAAGCAACACTTCAAGTGTATATGACTTCATGCTTGTCTTTAACGTCGCTTTAACAGCTGCACGTTCAACAAACTTTGCTGCCGAATGGTATCTAATAGGGACACTCTATTTTGTTTCCTTGCAATAGGGACAAGACGCGGTACGATGCTCTCGCACCACGGTGATGGCAAGCTAGAGCACAACCACGCCGGTCGGCAGCCCTTCGAATGGGACTCCATGTACAAGGAGGACAAGCTGCCGCTCATCAACGGCCAGTGGAGGAAGCCGCATCACAGGGCCAGCCACGTCTTCTCGGTGAGCGGATCCTCGAAGGAAGCGACCGAGAGGACGGCCACCGAGCAGCAGCTCATCGACGACGAGGTCAAGATCGCCGAGATGAGGCATCACCAGGAACAAGACGTGCGAAGGAACAGGCATGAAGACGACACCCGTCGAGGCTCCAGAGAACAGGACCCGCTGGAGTCGGCCGGAAGCGAGGACAACGAAGTGCCGACGCCGTCACCTGACTCCGTGGAAGCCGCGAAGCACGGCTCTTCGCACCACACCGTGGCGACGTCCCACTCAGCCGATGCCGAGAGCCTTCCACATTTGAAGAAGTATTACAAGTGGAGGGAGGACAGCCCCAAAGATCATAGCACGAAGTACTCCGCGTCGCGGCTGGCGCATGGTCGCCGCTCCTCGGGAGAAGGTGCCTCACCAACTGCGTCCAGGGACGACCGCGTCGATGATAACGAGGACGGCGTCAAGACGACCGTCGAATCTCCGGCGTCGGACACTGAGTCGGGAGTCACGGAGGCTGCTCCTAGGGAAGCTTGGAGGAAGCAGTCGGACATATCGGACTACTGGAGGAGTCTCTCTGGCGGCTACAGCTCGGAGAGGAGGGCGCGGGAACGTGGACACACGACCTCTCGCGGCTCCGACGGAGAGGAGACGACGACCCACAAGACAGTCAGCCGCGCTTTTAAGAGGAGTTACCTTCACTCCGAAGACGATTACGACGTCGATGATGAGGACAACGATGACGACGAAGACGACGAGCCCATTGCCGACGACCGACGCGACACCACTCAGTACAGGTCGACGCACAGGGGCGACCTGAGCCCTTACGACGGCGAGGACTCCGAGGAGGACCGACGCCGTGAGGAGGATAGACGCCGTGAGGAAGAGCGACGTCGTGAAGAACTGCGCCGCGAAGAAGAAAGACGCCGGGAGGAGGAACGTAATCGTAACAGATTTCCTCCTCGCACCGTGACTTTCGAACGGGGAGAGGAGCCCCTCGCACGGGGACCTAAGGGCGACCGGGAAACGTACGACCACGACGCTGGCTCCTCTGACGGTCAACGTCGTTCCCAGTCCTCAGCGGTTGATTACTTCGGCCGCCCTGTGCAGGTCCTCACTGGTGAAAAGGCCCACCAACAGGACGCTCTCCTGCGGCGGCAGTACGAGCAGGCCCAACAGCACAGACGTGCTCAGGTGTCCAGGCTGGAAGAATTCAGAGGCCGAGAGGAGTCGACGGTTCGATTCGACCCTCCTCCCTCCAACCCCCCGCCGGTGACTTCGCGACCGATCGACTACTTCGGCAGGCCTGTGCAGGTCCACACCGGTGAGAAGGCTGCTCAAGCAGAGGCCCTGCTTAAGAGGCAGTACGAGATGGTCCAGCAAAGAATGCGTGACAACCAGCGTGATTTCCAGGAGGCCCGCAAGCGTCCCGATGACGAGTACTTCCCGAGGCAAACCCTCAGCGAAGACGATCGTAGGGGTGACATTCGACCCCCCAGGGGAGATACATCACCGCTGTACCCTACTCCGCAGCCTCCAAGGCACCTGGCCACGTCGAGGCCCATTGACTACTTCGGACGCCCAGTCCAGGTTCTGACTGGAGACAAGGCCGCCCAGGCCGAAGCCATGCTGCGGAGACAGTACGAGGAGTACCAAGCGCGGCTGAACAGGAGGCCCGGTGAGGAATACGCCGAAGGGAGGCCGGTAGAGTTCGACCGCAGGCCCGTACAGCCCGGTCCGTCCACATCTCCACCGTTCGACCACTTCGGCCGGCCCGTGCAGGTCCTTTCGGGAGAGAAGGCGGGCCAGCAGACCGAACTTCTGAGACAGCAGTACGAGTTGGCCCAGCGGACCGGTTCCCTGCAGGCAGCGAGGCAAAGGCCCACGGAAGATGTGCGTCACCCTCAGGCTCACGAGCACAGACACAGGCATCACCACGGCCAGGAGCAGCACCACCACCAACATCATCGCCAACATCACTCTGAGTGGCGGGAGCATGGCACCGAGGGAACGAGCGGCGCGCTCAGGCTCAGCCGTGAGGACCTGGAGCTGATGAGCCGACTGTCGCCAGAGCTGCGCGCGAGTTTCCTGAGGGACCTGCGCCAAGCACGTGTCAAGGAGGAGACAGACCCCGAAAGGGCCAACCAGTTCCTCAGCCGGTACAGGGACCTCTACCGCAGGCCGGCCTCACACCACACCAAGTGTGAGTGTGCACTTGCCTGTCCCCCCACGTATACTGGCGTTACGTAATCTTATTGCCATTTCAGGACTAGCTTGCTCAGTTTTTGTGCGCCATGTCCAACATTCTTGGTGAGAAGTCTCGAACAGTGAAAAATTGTAAGATAGTGTTATGGAAATATTGAAGATAAGGGTAAGTTCTGATATGTAGCAAAATCTTTCTTTCAGTGTTAATTTTCACCGCTCGCATCGAACAGTTAAGACTGCCATAGAAAACCAATGAGGAACGATTTTGACGGTAGCAAAAACGTTCATAGAAACAAAAATGCAGAACTGCCGTCTGGTGATCTGCGGATATATTGATTGTTACAGTGAAATCTTACATTACGTGAAAAAATTGCGTTCATAAACGGTTTAATAATAATAATAATAATAATTGGTTTTTGGGGGAAAGGAAATGGCGCAGTATCTGTCTCATATATCGTTGGACACCTGAACCGCGCCTTAAGGGAAGGGATGAAGGAGGGAGTGAAAGAAGAAAGGAAGAAGTAGGGGCCGTAGGGGAGGGCTCCGGAATAATTTCGACCACTTGGGGATCTTTAACGTGCACTGACATCGCACAGCACACGGGCGCCTTAGCGTTTTTCCTCCATAAAAACGCAGCCGCCGCGGTCGCGTTCGTACCCGGGAACTCCGGATCAGTAGTCCCGCTCAAAAATGCTTTTTCCCAGAATTGGTGGGCATGTCGATCCCTGTAGGTGCGTTTTTATTTAGCAAGTGCAACAAAAAAATGTGAGTTTAATACAAGTAATAAACAAACATTCCACACCGTCACTACAAATGACAGACAAGAGTAGAGAAATGAGGAGCTGGTTATAAGCATACATACAAAGGGAGCCAAAATTCACAGAAACCAAGGAAAGAATAAGGGAATGCGTCTACTTATTGCTTAAATTTGTGGTGTTATTCATTTCGAATTAATAGTGTAATCATTTTATGGCTCGAAGCTAACTCATTAGAATTTAGAAGAAAAAACAAACACATGCCGCCGGTAGGATCCGAACTCACGGCATCCAACAGAGAGTGATGCGTTTCGAACGAAAATACACAGAGTGCAAGGCACGTACGCGTCGTTTGTATACTGTGCGATTCGATCGATTGGAAAATGGAAATGTTGATGTTTTTAAGGAAAATGAAGGAACTGTTGTTAAGCATTCTGGCCGGTCACCTGAACCGCACGGTTAAATTAGGGACGTAGGAGGGCATGAAGGATGACAGAGCGAATGGGGTGCCATAGCGGAGGACTCCGGATTAGTTTAGATCACTCGGGTTCTTTAATGCGCACTGACGTCGCACGGTACACTGACGGTTTTCCTTCTCTTTAGTCAGTTGAGGATTGGGGTTTAGTTTTTAAGCGAGAACTGAACAAGCTTTCGGTAAACACATCGGCTTGGTCGAAACTATCACCGCCAAATACAAAGACGTAAAGAAAGTGCTAGCTGCAGCGCCAAAAGCTTTACCGTTTCGATTTGACAGGAATAGCAGACGCGGTGAACGCACCGCCCAAAAGTGATCAGTCTTATTTGCGACCGCGCTAATGTCTTGAGGAGGAGGAGAAACATTTATTCAGAGCATAAAAACTGGGTGGGTTCAGTACGAGAACCCATTGGTCGCCATCATAATCCGGCCCCTCTCAACCTAATGTCTTGAAAAATTCTCAGAGTTTGTACACAAGTGCGTCACTCCTGATCATTGGATACACTAGAGTCACTAAATAAAGACTTAGAGTACCGTCACTGCAGCACGGCGGTAAGCAGGGGCGGCCATTTTGTTGTTTATCATTGTTGCCAGATTGCCGCTTCGGCGACCTCGCCGCTAACTTTGGCCCGGCCATTTTGTAAACAACGCTGTTAGCCACCCTGCGCTGCGGCGGGGATCGTAGCCGTACGGCATGGAGCCGCTCAGATGCAAACGGTACAGCTGTTGCCTTCAGTTTATGCTTTCGTCGTGCTGAGGTGAAATGCTGCGAGGCGCGGAATCCCTGGTCACTGAGTCGGTCACCGGCAGCACTCGCAGCGTCGCAGCACTAGGACTACCACAGCTGCCCGACTGAAAACGCATAAGCCACAAAATGGCAGCCCCCATGAACCGTCGCAGTGTAAACAAATATCACGTGATGCAAACTGACCAATGATCGTGGCGGCGGCACAGAGCAATAGAAGAAAATAGTGCCGATACTCTAAGTCTTTATTTAGTGACTCTAGGATACACGGAAGCGAAAACCACATTCGTGGTTATACGTGAGCCAGCGGCAGCTTCAGTTCCAAGGTCAATGACATTTCCCGCTCAGTGTAAAAAAAAAAAAAGATTAGTCATTCTTGCCATGAAAGACCGCGCAGACGCGTGCAGGACAAACAAGAGCATTATGAGATCGAGTTCCCGCAGAGAGTTTAGAATATGAGACGTTACCAAACGGGCTGATGAACGCGGCGTTCGCATAGAGATTCAGCTGTATACAGTAGCGTCTTATTATCCTCTTCTGCGACTGCGAAACTTGATGCTCACAGCAGGATCTTCTTGTTCGTCATCATCTCGCTTATCGACCCCGACTACGTATTCGCTTACCTTCGGTAGCCGAGGGGCAAACGAGAGAAAACATTTCGTGAGCGCTTGCTTGACAAGGCCCCCCCTTACTGGCAGCGAAAGCCTGCACCCTATCACAGCGGGCGCGGACGCGCTGAAAGACTCCGCCTTGTTCGAGCAGCGCGAGGCTTCGGAAACCGCGTTGCCATCTGTCGGCGCAGGCCTCGCGTAAAGTGACGCGCCGATATGCGTTTGAGTCTTAATTGCGTTGATACATGTTCTGGCGACACCAAAGGTTGAACACAATTCCTAGTTCTGCTGAGCTAAAGGGTCAAATGTTCTTTCAGTGCGGTTTGTTTTTAATGAGTGATAATAATATTAATAATAATAATAATTGTTTTTTTGGGGGGGGAAGGAAATGGCGCAGTATCTGTCTCATATATCGTTGGACACCTGAACCGCGCCGTAAGGGCAGGGATAAAGGAGGGAGTGAAAGAAAGGAAGAAGAGGTGCCGTAGTGGAGGGCTCCGGAATAATTTCTACCACCTGGGGATCTTTAACGTGCACTGACATCGCACAGCACACGGGCGCCTTAGTGTTTTGCCGCCATAAAAACGCAGCCGCCGCGGTCGGGTTCGAACCCGGGAACTCCGGACCAGTAGGCGAGCGCCATAACCACAACGAAATGGAATTTAGCGTAGATGATTTAGATGGGTGGGCTTTCGACAGACGTCACCAGCCAGAGTAATCACGTCCGCTTCGTGATTCGCCGAGCAGTCGGAAAATGAAAGCCTGGAAGACGCAACTAGTTGATCGTGAGTCAGGCTGCGAATACTGAAGCTGCATGTAGAGTCGCCGAATAATTCAGTAGAGCTGCGCAGTTACGAATCTGTTCGCTCGCTCTGCGGAGTCGCAAGAAATAAAAGATTGTTTTTTTTGTGTCATTCATCTGTTTTCCTCATGACAGGAACCCTCAGAGTTAAGATGTCTTGGCAGAGAATACCATTACTGCTGTTCGTCATCGGGCAGCAACCGGGGAGCTGGCATCGAGGCACCCGCTCAGTGTGCATCTGTTTTGTGTTTTGAGCTTAGCAGATGCCTATTCAGGTCGCACGCGGCGCAGGTGGCAACTGACCCTCCGTGTGGGGCTTTTTTGTACTCAGACTGAACGCAACTTCGCGATGCAAGTCTTGGACGGGGGAAGGACGTGGACTGTCGGTATTTTATCGACACTTATTCGATATTATATACCATTATATATCGATATTTTATCGGAATAATGACCTCAATGCATATGTTGTGTAAATGCAGTCCCTTCCTTTTTTTAGCAGGCAGGGAGGAGGGCGAGTCAGAGTGCGAAGTTACATGTTACGACTCATGCGTATACCAGGCATCGATTCCGCTGAGTGGAAAAGAATTTTCTTGAGCAGCGCTTGCCGTAAATAATGTACCATTTTGCTGTGTTTACATCCCGTGTGTGAGGTCAAGGCAGGTTTTTTTTTTTTAAATAATATACGAATCACGTTAGAGCGCTTTGGTAGACGCCCTTCTTCCGTGCACATCCTGTGCTGCGCGCTTCGGTTCACTGTGCATGGTTTCCAACTTGGCCAATTATCGACCGTTCTACTTTCGAGTTACGATGCGATGCTTCCGGAGGAGCGTTCATTCAAACGAGCATGATCAGAGAGTGTAGGAAATATCAGTAAGAAGGACCGGTCGTCCCTCCTGTAGAAGCGTGCCTCCTGTAGTCGGATTGAGCTAAAGAACGAGCCGACAGATGCCCGTCAGAGGAGATCCTCCAACCAATGACGTCATGTGTACTGTGGGATGCTGCTAACGGCCGTAAGGGGGGGGGGGGGGTGACAATGACGTCACGACAATAGGTCGACGCCATTGGTTGGAAGGTCTCCTTTGACGAGCACGTGCCGCATCGTATTTGAGTTGTATCCTGCTATTGTCTAGTGCACAATCGTTTTAGCTCAACGACGCGGTCTCTTTATCATGAGCTGTAGCACTTACATGCCTAAGGGCCGTTTTAGGGCACGTATAGCGCGAGGTGTCTCGCGCAAGTTAATGCATCGTCGTTACATAAGTTCTGATCGACGTGGTGCAGACAGTGTAAGTGCTCTCTTCAAGGGTAATTTATTTAATGTTAACGGCAAAGATATGCATGCAGTCTCCACAGAGAAAGGGGCGCCATGATGGTGCATTAGCCAAGTTGTTCAGCTGCTCAGCTGAACGTAGCGGGAACGAATCCCGGCCGCGGTATTCGATGGAGGCGAGATTGTATCTCTTATACTCCGAGAGTAGCATTTGCACTCTGGATCTCAAAAAGCAAGACATACAATACCATAGCGTACCATACCATACCTTAGGCTGCCATACCAGAACACCGTACACGACTGTACAGAGGTCGTGGGCTCGGATCCCATTGGCGGCATGTGCTTGTTTTTTCCTATGTCTTCTTATCAATTCTTTCAGTCATAAATTGATTACGCCATTAATTTTCCATCATTCATCGACACCGCAAATTATATAAAAATAAAACATTCCCCCATGCTTTGCTTGGTTTCGATGACTGTTGACTTCCTCAATATGCATGCCATAGAGAGAGAGAGAGAGAGAGAGAGAAACCCTTTAATAGAAAGGCAGAGAAAAATTTAGCCGACGTGTAAAAATCGCTGGCATGCTAATCTGCGTGGGAAGCTTAACATAACATTCAATACCGTACCATACCGTACACCATCGTATCGTCCCATTCCAAAGCAATACCTTACAATGTCTTACCGCACCATACCTCATCATTGCCGGAAGGGAAAAGGGTATTAAAGAGAGGTGTGCATTTTTTTGTTCTTATTTCCTACCCGCAGCCCTGTCGACGGAGGACGACGCCACTGCAGCCATCGACGACGACGAGGACGACTACGATGACGAAGAGGACATGCAGGGCGACCAGGCCCCCGAGGACAGCATCCCGCTGACCACAGTGAGCACCGAGGACACGTCTTCCGAGTCGTCCGAGGGCAAGAGGAACTCGACCAAGCACTCGTCGAACAAGGCCACCTACGACCAGAGCTGCTTGCAGGACCGCCGGCTGGGCCGCACCTTCCACGGCGCGCCCAAGGTGAAGCACGGCTACGTGTTCAAGTACGAGCGCAAGGTGCTGAGCAAGCCGCCGCACAGCCACTACGTGCTGGCGCGCTACAAGTGCCTGCTGGGCTACCGGCTCAAGTACGCAAAGTCGGACGCGCTCTACTGCCGCCAGCGCCAGTGGATAGGCGAACACCCCGTGTGCGTCAGGGACGAGAGCTAAGGCAAACGCCCCCCCCCCCCCCCCCCCCTGCCTCTGCACAGCTTGCTTTCCTCACCCGGACACGACACGAGTGCCGCGCGTCACGATGCGACGCGGTCGAATTCTAGGATGTCTTTCTTTATGGCAGGTGTGTCTTTAACTGCTGCCGTGACGCAGTTTTTTCTTCGCGGAATCCTCTGCACCGGATTGTTTGCCTATTACATTCGACAGGAACAGGAATTCGGGAATTGAACACGTCGTGTCGGATCGAACCGATTGAACTGAATCGAATTGAATGGAGTTCAACCGAGATTGACGAATTGAATCCGACTAAACAGAATCCAAAACCATGCCAGCTAAAATGTATCTTATGATAGTAATTGAACACTTCGTGTCGGATCGAATTGATTGAACTGAATCGAATTGAATTGAATGCAACCAAGATTGACGAATTGAGTCCTCCTGAACAGAATTCAAAATCACGCGAGGTAAAATATATCGTACGATACTCTCGTCGGAGCAGAGGAACACATCATGCCGCGAAAGACTTACCTGCTGCATATTTCGTTGTGCGCGGGAAAAGATACACAGACTATTTCTTTTTATTTTTCTGACGTTGTCGCGTCTGCGGGAAGCAAGAAATCTTGTCACAACGAAGCGAGAAAGCAAGCATCCTTTTCTTTTTAAATTATTTTGCTGCTGTCGTTGCAGCTGACATCATTCTTTTGTGCATGCCCTAAATGTTAGGTGTAAAACTCCTGTGAGAAGGATGCAATTTTTTTTCTTTTTATGTTTACGGTATCCACAATTTCATTGTAGGTTGCTTTATTGTGGCAAGGCTTCACTGCACCGTTCAATGCGGTGCTCATTCTATCGTAACTCTAGTGAGCGCCCGGGCGATTTTTTTTTTCATTTCCCGCTTACCGAACTCGGGCTTCTTTGTTGAGCGATTTGGAGCCGCTATGCGTGCCGGCCACGTTTCTGAGTTACCGCTGGCTCACACACAGAGAACTGACGATGACATAAAGCTATGCAAAGAAGGAGAAAAAATCCGATGAATAAGATTCCTGATTCCACTTGTCAGTCAAGACGCGTGAAAACGATAACGCACCTTTATTTTGCTAAATGTAGCTGGAGCATATTGAAGGTACGTACTATGTTCAAAACAGCGGAATTCAAGACTATGTCTGGTCAGTCTATGCCAGAAAGAGGCCTAGAGACAAGTCACGTGCCAAAGGACATTTAAGAGGTAGGAGCTAAGATAATAAGAAATGTGCTTTTTTTATGCTTGTCTTTCAGCGTTTCATAATCTTTTTACGAATTTACGTGGCCATATTTAGCGAGCGTGCGAGCACCACCTGTGCCAGAGAATGGCTTTAGAAACTTAGCTCCTTTTATACTTATCGAGATAAGCGAGTACAATTGTTGTTTTTAAACAGATAATTTGGCAACTGAGAGGCCTTAATATGAAGTCGTGCATGTCAGAAAACTTCTTTGAGACCTAATAACGACTGCAGATTCTGCGGAAAGCCAGCTGGTGCCTTGGTACAAAAAACAATCATGTGTACAAACTTTCGAGGCTGTTCTTTTATCCTGCTGCAGTTTAAAAGAAAAAAAGTGTTTAGAGCGTATACAAGAAGGAGAGTTGCTGTGACGACACGAGAACAATACTTTACAGAGCTATTGTGACGCTGGTGCTGTTAGTCTTGTTTTTTTACTATCTTTTTTTATGTGTTGACCATTAGCGATGCGCAAACTGCCACCGAGAGAGCATCTTACAACCCTACAAACTCTATGCTTGTGTGCGTGTGTGTGTGCTTTTTTACGCGGATTGCATACTAGGAGAGTCTATAGAAGAGAATGGAAGACGTGCCGTTGAACAAACGCCGAACACGAGATTGTGCATTACGTGTGACCTGCGCCATTCCTCATCTCTATGCAGTTACATTTGTTCTAGTGCCTTGTGTGATGGTCTCCTATCCAGTTGCTCTCATTCTCACGCATACTCGGCCATTGCATGCTTTATAGGATGTATGTTCGTTCTATATAGCCTGTGTTCATAGACTTCGCCATTGTTTCATTAGTGCAATAGTGTCCTTATTTATGCGGAGTCCTCGTCTTCCATGTATATAAACAAGTCGCTGAGTCACTTCTTGAACATGTGTTTCTTCATTTTTTGTTTGTTAATGTGCTGCCATTCTGACGAGCTTTACAGCCACCTGTTTCACTCTTTATTCTTCGAATTGAAAGTGCCTGTCGTGACATTGTATAAACGTGCCAACCGTCGCAAGAATTTGTATTTATTTACACGCAAGATATGTATAAAATGTCTCGCGAAGCCATGCGAGAAAATAAAAAAAAAGCTTGTAGTTCTTTAAGACAGCGAAGCCTCTTGGTCTGAGTCTCTTCCATCAGCGCAAATGTAAGCTGGGACTAACGTGGACGCAAGGGCCTAAAGATATTTGTACTGTCTTCGATGCTTCGAAGCTTTCCCGCCTCGTATCAAGTCGTTCTGCTTAGCAATTTAAACATTCCACTAATCGTGCTGTATGCGTAGCTCCGATCAGACTAAAAAAAAAAAAACACACAAGATGCTTAGAAAAAGTAGAAAACGTTTTCGACGCCGCCATTTGCGTCTGTGAAAATCCACAAACACGCGCGCGAATTTCAAATATATTAGGTAGTAGGTCGGTATTATGCAGACACTTACACCCCTCGTCAAAACTCTTCGGGCCACACGGTCTCCATTTGAGCAGCATAATGGAATGCTCACTGCCCCCTTAAAACACAAAGGGCCTTGCAAGGCTGAGATAAAGGTTGTCTTCGTCTTACAGCTTGACGAGTGCCTTGAATGAACAAGACATTTTCATAACGTCTGTACATGCGCCATTGAGTCTAGAGCTTGGACAGTACAGGCGAATATAATCTGTGCAGCAAGGAGCTCAACAAAAACATAGTGAGCCATCAATTGTCGACCTCTATCTACTGCTCCCTCTCACTGGCCCGCAGAAAAGTTGAAGCTCGCGCACAGAGTTGATGCAAAGTCGTTCCCTTCAGCCCGGAAAAGAACAAGCACTGAACAACAAGACGGCTAGAAGATGCCTCCTTATTGGGTGGCAGCACTTTTCAGTAGACAGCCGTATCATAAGAACTCAGCAGAGATGAGTTTCATCAAACGTTTCCTACTAGTTAAAAGGCCGCTCGCTAATCAACACATGCAGGAAGTCAGAGTGAATGACGAGCAAGATACAAATGATGCCGTGTTTTTCCGGTTTTGCGCGTTTATTATCGTCTTTCTGTCGCCTTTCAAATTAACAAGCATCTCCGAGGTAAGCACGGCAAATCACTCCCAGCGGTCGACTTGCCGCTGCCGAAAACAAGCCGTCGGGAAAAAAGCGAAGACACTCCTGGCGAGGCTAAACTTGGTGTTCCGTTCGCTGCGTTCGGCGCCGTTCATAGAAAGCATTGCTGCTCCAGGAATGGCGATAGTAGCGTGGGGTCCGGTGGGCTCGCTGGGCATGGCTCGCAAGATAATTGCCCGGGTTTGTCCTGGTAGAATCCCTGCTCGCAGAGGAAGCACTGTCCCACGTCCTGAGACCAGTACATCCCCGGAGGGCACTCCACTGTTGAAGGAAAAGTTAAAAAAAAAACGAAAAAGAAAAGACATGAGAGCAATATTCCTATGAAAAGGCCTGTGGTCAGGTTACGCAACTAAAGCTGCACTAGCAATAGCTGGTTATCGGTGTTTTATGTGAAAAAAACCAAAGAGGCCATCAGTATAGGCTAAATGAATGAATGAATGAAAAGACTGGGCACAGTGAGAACGTGACAACAAAAGGCCTTTCATTGACACCTTGTTTCGCCTTTTATCGCACCGTTTATTCTCATACAATAGGCCATACTGACCGAATAGAGGATACTGTTCTTAAATATCGCACTGAACCCCAACTCTCGAGTTCCTGTTTGCCCGAACACACGCTGAAGCCAGTTTGCATAGTATTCCGCCCTCTCTAGGAAAGAGGAGAACAGGCATACTTGCAAAGGAGCTGTTTGCAACAGGGTTTCTTTTTTATATGCCTACGTTTACGGGTTACTTTTTGACGCTTGCCTGTAGTCCCTCCTAACATGGCGACTGAGCCCAGGGCTGAAAACTCCCTTAACTAACGCTCTGCTGTGGCGATGGAGAGAGCTGGAAACAACACGGGCGCTGTGTTTGTACCCGTGCTTACCTGTGGCTGGAAAGATCCTTGGGTTTCCTCTGCGTCATCGGGTCGTTACATCCATCGCCTCGACGCGATGGCTCGCCGCGTGACACGGAATTTTGTGAGGCCACATGTGCCTTTAGCGTAAAAGCAAAATATTCCAAACTGCAGAGTTGCAGTTACATCAAGAACACAACTACGGGCGGGACACCTTTAACATATACGTATAAGGTCTCTCATAACGCCAGCTATCTTACAACGTTTTCTTCTTGCGGTGCTATAAAGCCCGGATGAAGTGTGAAATGCTAACATGGCTTTTAGGAAACAGAGGCGCAGATGGTATATATGTTGCAGGATATATGTGAGATGGCTTCAGCGACTTCCAAAAATGGGCTCACCGCATATGTCGGTCGCCCCGTTGAATTCGCTAAAGTACTCGGACCCCGGCAGGCAACTCTTCGTCGTGGTATGATTGTACGCTGCAGGAGAACGATGAGGGGAGGGTGGGGGGGGGGGGGGGGGGGTAGAAGGGCAACGTGAGCATATTAGTAGGAAGCGACTAGTTATCGATCTCATTTCAAACCATATAACAGCGCTTTCCAAGCTATGCAGAGCGGCCGTACATACGTTTCTCGCCGAGTCCAAGCAACAAGCTGCTTTAAGAAGGATGATTTAACTAAGCGCAGTTACGACGTAGCCAGCGGTGGCAGGTCGGCCTACTCGTCATCAGATTCTTGGCAGTAGACAAGTGCTCGTCATTCGCGTACAAAGGTTTCGCCAGTGTATCACTTTGATATGCCGGTGTCTTTATCCGCACCTCACGAAGTCATCACAGGCGAAATCGAGTCCGGCCTTCTGTGCATCAACACTGCGTTGTTACAGACCCACATGTGTCTAATCACATGGATGTTCAACAGCGTCTTAAGTTGTTTCTCGGCCCACAAACCATGCTTCAGAGAAGCAATTTGCGATGCACTCCGCCATCAGTCCCATGTACACGGTTTTAATTATTTACACCGTGGTGAACAAGGATATCCGTATCGCAACGTCGCCACCTGATGTGTCAGTTATTATCAGCATGCGCTGTATGTAGCCGCAGCTTGGAAATCTTGAGCGCGTGAACCAAGCACTTTTAATTCGATGACGAGAAAAGCGCTGCCACCCTATAGTCAGAGAAGGGACCGCCAGGTCCGTCGTGACTCCGTTTCTTTTTTTCGCTACGTCATTGGAGAGCTCAACAAGCCACTCGGCGAGAAAATCATGCATCGCCCTAATGAACCTTAAGCTTGATTGCACCCTTTCGTATAACAACAAAAAAGTGACGCATTATCCAGAGCTTAGCGTTCGGCCTGCGTACCTCCCGAAGTGTTACAGTTTGCTAGACTTGTCGATGACTAAGGACAACCGCCGGTCGCAGCGTCCATCCTCGTGCACGAAAGCACGTTAACGTGAAAGTTCGCGGTGCCTTCCACCAGTCCAGTAGTCGCCTTTGAAGGCATGCGCTTTTGACGGCGCCATTTGATAAAGCTGCGCCGTTTTGTCGATAGTGTCTCGCCTCTCCTATTTTTATTTTTAGGTGCTCGCATTCTTTCCGAGGGCGAGTGAAAGGGGCTTTTGGAAGCGCTCTTCAAACCGCGCGCTTACCTAATGCGCGGGTTTTTCGACTGCGGGGCCGAGGTAAACGAATTACACCGCCTCAGTTGTTAGTAACTGCGGCACGCACGCACGCACGCACGCACGCACGCACGCACGCACGCACGCACACACACACACACACACACACACACACACACACACACACACACACACACACACACACACACACACACACACACACACACACACACACACACACACACACACACACACACACACACACGTGCGCGCGCCCGTCTCGTTTAGGAGTATTGATATTAACGAGGGTTTTTGCGTTGTCACTGCATACACACACACGCAGAAGCAAATCATTCATAGGCCAAAAAGTAAAATGAAGGAGAGCGACAGAAAAGTAGCAAATGTATATAACCACCGTCCTAGAGACAGGAGGGACGACTGTCGCTTTCCGCCCCTAATAGCACTAATGAAAGATTGTTTTCTGGCAAGCTCACACTACCTCGGCCCTCCCTTCTTCACCCGTTTGCCACGCGACCTGCACAATTGGCAAGCGGTTGTCGGACGACTCGCCCAGCTTCGCCCCTTTAAGCATCTCTAAGTGGTTTATTGCCGTCTCGTTAACCGCGCGCGGATTTACTGCGTGCCCCAGCCTCCGGAGCAGCAGCGCGCTCGGGACGTGACTCGCTTCCGGCACCGAAACGGCAGCCGGCCGTCGTCCACCGGAGCGCGCCGGCCGCGCGGCAGGGTTCGGCCGTGACCGTGAGACATTAGGCACAGTGGCGGCGCAGCCTCTGCTGCTGCTGCTGCTTCTGCGGCTACGGCGGCGCGACTCGGGCCACCGCTGATCTACGGTGGGGCACGATCCGGCGGCTGGCTCCGGCGATAGATAATCTCCTAAATGAACTACCCGGATGACCGGTTCCGCTTCCGACGCCGTAGTAATTGCTTACCCCGTGTGGGGCCCGCAGTCGGGAGGACAGAACCTCTTTTTCTGTTGTCGTCGTTGTTTTTATTTGTTTGTTTTTGTTTTCGTGGTTTTTCAAGGAAGTAACGCTCGAGTGCGCAACCGGTTGCTTCCGGACGCCGGTGAGAGGAAGGTGGGAGAGAGATAGAAAACCAAGAGGGAGGAGCGCGGAAACAAACCAGCAAAGAAAAGAAGGGAACGCCGAGAGACAGCATGCTGAGGTGTCCCTCAAAGGGCACGCTTGTGAATTGGGTCGCACGAGCCGTTTTACCGACAGCCAGCATAAACAAAGTCGTCAAGAATTCACAAGCAAAAGCCCGGTGACGTCCCTTGTTACTTTATTTTTCCAAGCCAGAGACGGCGCGCTCAGTGCGATGGTACTCGGAAGGGGCAGCTCGCAGTGTAGTACGCGATGTTATCGCGAATGAGGAATCTGAAACATGCAGGAAAAGATTCCCGCTTACCCACTCCCCCTCTCCTTCGGCATTTCTCCTCAATGACAGTAGGTGTAAATGAGAGCCAGCTCTGCTGCCCTCCTCAGTTTTGCTGCTCTGATGGCCGACATTCCGCCTTGGCGTCTACTGCGGCTGAAGGGGGAGGCGGAGTAGGTCATTGCAAGATGGGGCCACGGTTGTCTGTGCAGTACGAATACCAGGGCAGCTGGCATAGTGGAAATTCTAATTTGTCCACTTTGCTATGAGCGGTTAAGTGATCTGTAAAAGGCGATCAGGCGCCAAACACATTGCCAGAAAAGGTGTTTCGTTCGCTTTAACTTATAAGGTCTGACACATCTTAATATTGCGACAGTTTGTTTGTATGTATGCATCTTTTGAAAACCTAAAGCAACTACCTCACTCTGCTCCGCCGCTGCAGCTGCCGCACAGCACTTTGGACTTGGCTCAGATGCCTGGTTAATTTGCGCACAATTAATTCTGCGTTGCTAACAGAAACCGTCGTTAAAATAACTTGCGCCCGTTGCTGGAGCGTTATTCGAGCGTCAATTTATTCCCAGCGGAAAGCAAACGCTGAATGCCCTAACAGCTTCGGTATCGATTTCGGCGGCCACTGCAGGAGTACACAGATCCTGCTGGACAAATGAATATTTCACAGGGCAAACAAGGAAGTACTCTGTAAAAGCTGACCTATGAATATGTGGAGACAAGAAAAGAGAGCTTTGTCGTGCAACATGTTCTTTTCAGAGCACAGTGCATCCTTCATAAAAATATCTGCAAACAGTCGACCGAGCTGTTAAAACATTTCAAAGCAATAGGTTGAATTTCGATGGAGGCGAAATTCTAGAGGCCCGTGTAGTGTGCGATGTCAGTGCACGTTAAAGAACCCCAGGTGGTCGAAATTTCTGGAGACCTTCACTACGGCGTCCCTCATAGCCTCAGTCGCTTTGGGTCGTTAAACCCCGTAAGCCAACCATATATGTGCACTCTACAGACTGTTAGACTAAATCATATTAAGACGTTTCAATAATCACTTTATGATTTACATCAGTATAAGAAGAAAGCGGTAGCTTTTTGTCTGCAGAAATCACGTACAGAATGACAGGAAAATCATGGGAGTGCAGTCGACTAGGCGTTTACCGACAATAAGACTGTCTTGGCCATTTTCCCTGTGTGATGGCGCCGCCAACAATCGCTCTGCATCGGCTCGAGGGGGGGAGGGGGGGGGGGGGGGGGGGCGTATCGCCTGCGGCTGTGGCTTCGAGACGGTATAATCAGATCCCACCGCCGTCTTTACCGAGATCCGTGACGAACTGGTTAAGAACACAGCCGCGGTAGCGCACGCAGAGTGCGTATAAATTACACTGGGTCGATTCAAGGAGCGGCCCGCCCAAAGCAGAGAAGCCGGGGTCGCCTTCGAGGCTCTAAGGTCGTCGAGCGAAGGCGTTCCGAACAGAGGTGCCAGTTGCCCTTGCCAAAGGTAGACACTATATTTAATGTCGGTGGTTCTGTTTCAGGCCTTGTGCAGCACAGCTCTTTGATCATACCAGTTTCAGAACTCCACAGGGGGCTATTGTATAAAAAAAATCCGGCGCTCTTACTAGAGACAAAACCAGATATTAACAGACTGTCGCGCCACCTGTGCCTTTCGGAATAACTGCTTAGAGCACGTCAAAACATGGTTTTAGTATTTAGTAGAGAGAGGACAGATGCAGGTCGCGACCAACAGCTGACCGCCCAGCTCAGAGGTGGCGCCTCAGTCTGCTAACTGTCGAGACACTGGCCGCCAGTCATGCCCGGGTTTTGATACGGAGCTCCGTAACTGGTAGGACTAAATAAATTCTGCGCAATTCGTCTATGTTGCACCAGTGATTTTCACCAAAAATGCGCCTGAACAGCGAGAGCAACAACCAGGCAGTGGTCTCCATGATACGGCGAACCATAAGGAACTGCTCGCCTGCGTTGCACAGTAGAGCTCTCTCATGCGCCGAGCGGTGTCACCACATTCAGATTTCTGGCACATCTTGTGTTTTTTATAGCTTGCAGGTACGAGTAAAGACCCGACTATGCGCTACTGAGCATATCTTTCCGGAAACAAGGCAGGGTACACAAAACAATGGGCTGGGTAGCTGGAGACTAATAGAGGCTAACTCAAGAATGCTCTGTCTACGCGTAAGCACGTGCTTTCTTCAGGATCCCGAATCTTGGAAGGCGAAAGTGCTCTTTGGAAGGCATACGGACTGTGGGCCGGAGCTTCTTTTTGGAGACGCTTAACCCTGAGCAGTAATGGCTCTGCACAATATTATAAGACGAATAGCTTGAGAAAAGCGCAGAAGTAGGACGTCCAGAAAGGGGTCGCTGCTGACTGCGAAACCAAGTAACTTCCGTCAGCGTCAGAGCTCGTCTTACATCAGTGCCGTTGAAAATAAGCACTGCCGTTGCAAGCAAAGAAAAAATTAATCAAGCTATTAAGCTGTGCGTCAGCGGCAACACTGCCACGCTTATATGTTACAACGTCCCGGTTTCCACAACGTTAAGTACTGCCTGTACCTATAAACGAGTCGAAGAAACGGGCTCAGCTGTTCGGCGCTTAATGGTTAGCCTAATGGCTCGCCACCGACTACGTCTCATACAAATCGCGCGGCTACTCCCAAGGTTGCCGCGGCGGCGAGAGGCGAGGGCAGGGCAGCTCGCTAGCTATGGTGACCGCCGCCACCCAAGCAACGAGGCCTTCGGGCTGGAAGAAAGTTCAGGAGATAAGGGCCGAACGAGGCTAATGGATCACGTAGGGGATCGTGCATAACGGCTTGTTTGGGATCTCGTATAGGCTATCCTGTACGGGCCAGGTGGAGGAAGGGACGCTGCCGGTCCAGCAACAAGGGCGCAAGACTACGAGCAATGTTTGTGAGCTGCGGATATTTTGTGCGCCCTTCTTTGTGCCGTTCATTGTTTCAAACTGCGCAAGGAGTCAAGGTGGATGGATGTCGCGGGCGATAAGCGCCAGGAAGACAGCTCTCCGAAACAAAGGCAGAGGGTGAAGGATGGGCTCTCGGGACAATGGAGCGCTGCGGACATAGTTGTTGGCTTGCTTCATGAACGGCCCTCAAGAGAGAGAGAGAGAGAGAGAGAGAGAGATTGAAACCCTCGTACTTTGCTACAGTGTAGGCTTCGAGTGGAGGAGAGATATAAAGGTAAAGAGGAGGAGGTAGAGGAGGGAGCAGGCACGCATCGATTCCAGCAGCATAAAACCAACCACCTGTAGCCACCCGATTCTTGGCCGATCCCCCCGTGTAGGTATGTGCCATCTTTTGATAGGCTAACAACAACAACAACAACAACAACAACAACAACAACAACAACAACAACAACAACGGGATGTGAGCGACTGTAGAGGCAAGGCGTTGATGAATGCCGTACATTAGCAGGTTCAGTTTAAGTGCGCCTTGCAATGCTGTAACAAAGAATCGAAGGGTAATGATTTTCCTGTACACGCCAGAAATGTAGAGATAAAGTAAAAAAAAAAGTATAAGAACTACAGATTGGGCTA
This sequence comes from Amblyomma americanum, assembly GCF_052857255.1. Taxonomy (NCBI): domain Eukaryota; kingdom Metazoa; phylum Arthropoda; class Arachnida; order Ixodida; family Ixodidae; genus Amblyomma; species Amblyomma americanum. The sequence goes on from NC_135500.1 coordinate 204,251,333, forward strand.
GTTGGTGATGCATAGTGGTGGTTCGACAGCGCAACCACACACAGACCAAGTAGGAGACGAGACACACAAACCGTCTCGTCTCCTACTTGGTCTGTGTGTGCTGTTGCGCTGTCGAACCACCACTAAAAAAAAGTAGGGGCTTCGAAATTTTTGAATAGCCCGAGGTGTTGAAGCAGCGTGACTGGGGTCTACCGCTTCGTAGGTGGTCCGCAAAAATGTACGTGCCCTCCAATTCACGTAGGTCACTGCCCGCTTGCCACCGGACTACTAGTGCCTGCAGGTGCAGCAGGACCAACGAGCTCATCTCGCTGAACAGTTGCTGTAGAATGTGCTCACCCTGACAGTTGGGTATCCAGGGCCTTGGTTCCCAGACGCCGTCAAGGTCGCAGTTGTAGAAGAGAGACACGTTACTGGGGAGCGCGTAGCCGTCGTCGCAGTTCGGCTCACACGTGACACCCTTCAACCAGTCCGCGCAGCCCGTGCTGCCGTGCTCGATGTCGGCCGGGTAGCGGCATTCCTTGCCTGCAGCAGCCGCAGCGTGCGCCGTGCGAAGCCGTGCAAACGCGGGCGCTGTCACACTCTGCGGCATGCTCGCATGCGGCAACGTGCCGTTTCGATCGCATTAGGAGCATGCCTATCGGAAATGAGTGAAGCGCGACAAAGCGAACACGCCATTTGGTACGTGGCGAAGCAACAAACGTGTGAGAGGGATGAGTTCATTAGCGTGCGATGTACTCGAAAGTACAGGAGAGGTAAGTACACACACACACACACACACACACACACACACACACACACACACACACACACACATATATATATATATATATATATATATATATATATATATATATATATATATATATATATATATATATATATATATATATATATATATATATATATATATATATATATATATTTTCTGAGCAGTTGTCCTCCTCACGCACAATATAACTCTAATGCTTTTCTTCAAGTCCAATGCACAGGTAAAATCAAGTTTCAACAACAAATACGAAATAAATGTTTCCTGCGAGTATATCCTGCGCAGCAGCAGTAATGTGCAGAAAAAAAAAAACTCTGTACGAATGGCGATTTGTGTTAAAACGTGTGAGGATTAATGCGCGTTACTGGCGTGATTTTGTTCGTTAGGCATGTAACATTTAAACGTCTACATGTTCCGATGGCTACCTTATAGTGCTATTACATTTCATCGGTTGTCGATATCGAAAAGAGGGTAAAAACAATGCAAACCAAGAATGCAGCAGGTAGGGACAAAATGGAAATAAATTTTACTTAAATGCGCTGAAACCCCTGCAAAGCGCTCAGCGCTGAATAGATGTAGCATGTGTTGGATTTGAGTAGGTTATTTAGTCAGTCTTAATTCTCCTCAAAAGAACAACCTCACAACGAAACCAGCTTCGCTTTCATTTTGCTTAGTTTTAGAGGAGTCATATGTATACCTAGAAAAAATCACGATGCTCACTGAGAATCACTCACAAATTTTTGGCTAACCTATGGGCTCACTCAAATGCAGACTCACACATGCCCGGGCTGAATCATACTCATGAACTCACTAATTTATTCTCGCAAATCACTTGGACTCACTCCGACTCACTACTCAACTGGGACCAGCCACTCGTCACGACTCAATATCAATCAAGACCCATCTGGGCTCACTCGCTCATTTCGAATCACGATTAATTTGGGCTCATTCATTCATTTCGGTCGACTCGGTCAAAGCTTCCGACACATCCCCACGCACCACATTACCGCACTCGTGTAAAACAACAAAGATGAAGGGACAAAAACCACGCTTTCCCCGCCTCCGCGGAATCCTCGACTTCGGTCGTCCACAGACGTTGGCAAGCCACCTTGGCTTCAAGCGCGGCAACAAAAATTTCCTCCCTTCTGTTGTCAGCAAACATGGGGAAAACAAAAAACAAACTAAGCGCACAACGTCGACGCAAAAACAGAGCGTGATCTGAGCCTGAGCTTAGACTCACGACTCACATCATGGTCTGAGCGTGAGAGAACCCGAGAGAGTCGACTTTAGAGCGAGTCCGCCGACCTATGGTCGTAAGTGTGACGCCGTCGCAAAAGCTGCATAATGTAGTTCGCAGTTATTACCATCTCTACTGAAACATCAACCATAACCTTTTATTTTTAGTCAACAGTAACTCTTTGCCGCAATTTTATCACCACTTACCGAGCATTATTTACTAGTTGAACGTAACAAACTCCAGGTGATTGATGTGAGCCATTTTTTTTGACGATTTTTGCGCTTTGAAAACAGCGGTCAGTATGACGGCGGTGTCAGCCTAGTGCTACTGCACTTTAGACCTTGTCTTTTTAGAACCAGCAGCCGCAGAATTCGCACTTTGACCTTTCTATTTAAACTTACAACCTGCAGGTACTATATACTAATGCGCATTCTGGAATAGGCAAAGGTATCCTTGAAATCGCTTTCCAGAAGTGCTTAAACATACAATAAGCGTGATTAGTGAACCGCAAGGCAAGGTAGCTGAATTATTTGTTGTAGGGTGGGTAAATTAAGCTGGAAGAAAACGTGTCTGCCACATAATTCAGAAAAAGTCCTCCAACAAATATACAACGGTTCGCATCCCATTCCCCGGGAATTATCTCCTTTTTTTTTTCCCCACACTCCTCTTCTGCCTACAGCAATGTCTAGACATATAATGAAAGCAGGCGCAGTCGCTCCTGCCTAAAGCGACAAAACAGCTCGAAAATACAGCCCAACAGTCGAACTTGGACGCCGCAGCTGCGACCATGAAGAAAAAAAAAAACCCTGGTTGCGTGAAAACTGCACCGATGGGCCAGATGAACCGTGCGTTCATCTTTTCATTGCTTCAAGATGGACCTTAAGTCGGGGAGCAGTAAGAAAACCCTGTTCAATCGTGAGTGAGATCTTTAACGCGCTCAACGGGCCTCCATCACGGACACAGAGCAACACTATACAGGAGGTAAAACTCCTTTCTGCGCGAGCGAGCGCAGGCGACCTGATAAAAAAGTCACAACTGTTTGCGCCGACGGGGGGCGCATGCAGTGGCGGCGCCTTGCGGCGCCTCGTAGAAGCAGCAGGAAAAAAAAAAAATGCAGCGCCCGGGCAGGCGGCTCCGGCGCGCTCTCCGGCGGCGCGCGCTCAAAGCAGACGACAAGCAGACGAAACGGGTGTTTGCTGCAGCGGGCGCGCCGTGACGTATTTCAGTAGTTTCTTACCAGGCCGCCAGGCGCCTCCAGCAGGATAGTGGCGCCGCGGGCTTGTGACCGTTTCTGGTCGCCGCAGACGGCGGAGTTTCCACTCCTTATAGTCTTCCTCCGTGATCACGGATCACTGATATGATTAGTCTGCGCCGATATTGAATTTGTGTGCTTGCCGTCTTGAACACATTGCGGGCTTGAACTAACGTCTCCTTCCCCAAATTTCTCCCTTATATCTGAGCCAGACTACAGGTGGTGAGGGCACTAAGGTTAAGCTCGTTGGGGAAGTTACGGTAGAATGCTCATTCCCGAGTTGGTTACAGACATGCACGGCAAGAAAGTTGTAAATCAGGTTACTTTCTAACTCCCTTCTCAAGCAGCTCAAAATTTGTTATATCCCAGAAACAACAGTAGTTTGTTATCTTTTTTAAACGCCAGAAAGCTGTTAGCTGTTTCGTTTGAAAGCTGTGGTTTGAGAGTTGCGGTAAGTGCATTTCATCACCATGATATCAAGCGGAATGTACAGTTTGCAATGCAACTTTGCAGTTCTTGGACAAAAAAACAACTAACAAAAACTGTAGCGTCAACCGCATACGTACGTGTGACGTGAACGTAAAATTTGCAAACAGCCTCGTTTCCAGCGAGGTCTCTGGCAAAGTAGTGGACTGCGTGACGGCCGAAATTGAACTTGGATCCCGGCGTCTGGAAGGCGAGAGAGGCGGGAATCATCGGCGGCCAACGCCTCGCGTGTAGAATAAGCAGAACAGCACTGAAGGCAAACACACAGCGGTGGCTCAGCGTCCACAGCGTTCGGCTGCTGGCCACACTCTCAATCATGCTCAATCATCTGGACTAGTTGGTACGTTAGTAGCAAAGTTGTGCTGCACGGGAAACAATAAAAAACAAAGACACCGGATAAAAGAGACACGTGCAAGAAAACCTGTGTGCGCGAACTAGCAAGTGTCCATTTTCCGGGAACACTTACAGGCAGCTGCCTGCGGGCTGGAGCGAAGTTGTGTATGTGTGCGGGTTGCGTGTGCATAGGCCATCAAAATTGGGTAAACAAGTACAGAGTGCAGAACAGGACGACACGTAACATCAAAAGCAGAAATGAAAACGCAAAAAAATGATAAAGCTATCGAACTCCAGAGTACTTGTTATAGGCGCCTATTGCCTACGGCCCAACCTTGCTTAAATGGGCACAAGTTTGTCGGTAATCGCATACCGGCCGCAACATCGGTGGTAAAATCTCAGTGCGTGTTAAAAAGCAGCAGATAGTCCAAAACAATCCGACGCCTAAGCGGCGTCCCTCAGAGCGAATAGTGTTAGTTTGTCACTTGAGAATTCTGAACACATGCCATTGGCCCCTGCTTGGTTTCATTGTGGGAAACAGTTTGCTACTTGCTTTTTCGTTTTGAAAGAAAGTAGTTAACTTATCCCCTCCCTCTCTTCCATTTTTTTTTGTGTCGTGTCACAAGACACCGTTATCTGCGCATTTTCATCGAAATGATGTATTCAATTCAATTCAATTTATTTTCTTTCCATGGAAAGGGGGAGCTGAGGCAAAAGGCTGACTTGCCCAACGAAGGCCTCCGCCCATATACAGTTCACAATGCAGCGGCAAAAAAAAAACAGATAAAAAAATCTTATTTGTAGTACAAGTTCGGAAAAAAAAGAGGACGTATATGAAGGTTGTAGCACACTAATTCACAAAAAAAAACAATTTGCAACACACACTTTTCTACATGAAGTTCACAGAACACGTAACACAACCAAGATTTCCTCACCACAATACATAATCAATAAACAAAGTAGCATGGTTCATAGAATACACACTAACTGTAAGGAAATCTCGAGTTAAATGTTATGAAAACTGAATGTTACTACTTATTAAGTAATGCTTAAGGTTCTTATTGGACCACGATGTGGAAGAATTACTTTCACAGGTTGTGCTTTGAGTGATTAATCGGTTTCCAGTGTGGTTGATCAGATGCCAGTTCAGGCTCATTGCAGCAACAAACAGGCGTTACCACCTCGAGGAGTAGAGAAAAGAATTGTAATATAATCGTTATATTAACCCGGCCCAATTCACATTTCTTCCCTGCCTGTTGCAAGCGACACTGAGGGCTCAGATTCTCGTTTAAAATTCAGCAATTCAGCGCCAAGCCTCCTCGTAGCATCAAGATTGAATGAGTCGCATTCCACTGTAAGATCGCAGGGAATGAGTTAGCTCAGCCAGCTCCCCCGTATCTCTCCCGAGCCCTGCACGTCAGTGGACGGAGCCCTATTAGGCTTCAGGAACACACCACCCCGCGCGCTTATACCATCGCGAACGCCACCAGGAATTAAGCGCGACCCTTAACGGCTTTCCTCCTCCGCACCCACAGTTCACTAGCGCCGAAGGCTGCGTACGGCGTGCGGCCCTATCCCACTTCCTTTTCACTCCGCACATTTTCCATAATGAGAAACATCCTGGCCGCACTATATGTGCACGTACTGCGGTGGCTCTCCAGTCCACTCTACAGTCTAAAGACTACGGCACTCCACTCTAGTTTCTCTGCCCACACCGTACACCACGCTAGAGTAGAGAAGTGGCTGACGGACTCCTCGGCCTTCCCTCATGTCATGCGGGCGCTGGTGCGCATGGCTAACCAGCTGGGTCTCACCGACGCCACCTCGTCCGATTACAACCCTCCTTCTAGCCCCGGGCTAGAGGCTTTGACAATACATGTTTTTGATGAGGTTCACTGGTCACTGACCAAGGTCAACAAAAAAATGACGTTCCGGGAGCGCTACGGCTCCCTTGTTCACAATGTCGTTTTTTTTGTTGAGCGAAACGTCATTTTTTTGTTGACCTTGGTTAGTGACCAGTGAACCTCATCAAGCCATGATTCCTGACCAGACGGTATGCCGTCGAACCCTCGACTAAATAAATGTTTCTCACCACTCCCGCTGAATGTAAAAAAAAAATCGAAAAAATTGGTTTTGGGGGAAAGGAAATGGCGCAGTATCCGCCTCTGGAGATGGGCAAAAAAAAAAAAAGGCGCACCTTGGTCTCCCTGACGTAATCCACTTCGACGTTGTCCGAGAACTGGGGCTCCTCCCAGGTGACCTCAACGCCTTCCAGCGAAGTGGATATCGCCGACACGTCCCCGGGACAGCGAAGCACCTTCGGGGGCTCTTTGTCTGCGGTAGAGAGAAGCAATGCACGGACTCGAATGAGTGCTCAAAATGTTATCGGCTCTGATTCCATTTACTCCCTTTCCATTCCCGCTACTTGTCTTTTGTTGGCCATCGCTACCGCCACGGGCACACTGCAGATGATAAGGTGTTAGCTTCTTCATGAAAGGCGCGAATGTCCCCGAGAGTAAAAGGCTGACTGACTGACTGACTGACTGACTGACTGACTGACTGACTGACTGACTGACTGACTGACTGACTGGACTGACTGGACTGACTGGACTGACTGGACTGACTGACTGACTGACTGACTGACTGACTGACTGACTGACTGACTGACTGACTGACTGACTGACTGACTGACTGACTGACTGACTGACTGACTGATCGATCGATCGATCGACTCTGCGCAAACCTATGTGTACAAGTTACTTGAAACGGACACTGAGGAGAAACCAATCAATTTTTTTTTTGTCAGCAAAATCTGATAGTTTGGCATTTCATGGCTTTATTGCCGCTTGTCCGGGAGCGAAAGATGCATTTATTTAAAAAAAATTTGGTTTCGAAGTTGAAAAAGTTTTTCCCGCCGGTCCGATTCAAACTTGGGAACTCTTATGACGTCACAGGACAGAGTGACGTGAAACATGACGTAAACGGAGACTCCGTGATTTCTGGCGGCTAGCGGTGCGGTCTAGAAGCTCCCGAAATGAAAGCTACCGCCGCCGCACCTTGAAGGCATCTATCGGGGGTCGCTACCGTCGCTTCGTTTACGTTTGCACCGGCGTCTTGCCAGCGTTACGATGGATCCCGTCCCCGAAACCAACGACGTAGTTCTCGCAAAATCTCCGCCCTGCATTGCAGCCACCTCAGCCCCACAGAGCGTGCGATGCTTTTGAGGGACCACGGTTAGGTTAGGCGCCGGCCGGCCGTTTCACCCTTCCTCAGTGAGCAGCCGTTGCAAACTAAATATCATAACCCCAGTGCGGAGAGTCGCGAGGGGCCAGGACAAGGTCGGCGCCTTGCGCCCATCGGAGGCTGGCCAGGGCTTTGGGGCCAACGGATTGTGATTCCTTGAACGGCGCGGTTGCACGGTGCAGCAGGCGGCGTCGAGGTCTTCCACGTTTGCAAGGGCCAAGTTTTTTTTAATTTTTTTGCCACAAAAAAAAAAACGGATGGATGCTCAAGGGCGGTCGCGTTTAAAGTTGGCGCCTTGAAACTTAAGGCGGCGCACGATGCTTCAACGGCTCCCGCTAGATCCAACGGGTCAACTGGATCGGGCCCTCTCGCCCACTTGCATGTACCTTCAGATATGTACTGTGAATGGATTAAATTAGCCGAGAGCTCGAAAAGAACAGCTCCGCCCAACTGCCGCAGCTATTGAATATAACGCGCACCTCGCCGCGGAGCCAAATCAGTCTGGCCGGGCCGGCGGCGGCTGGCGCACTCGGCGCGAAATAAATACATGCTCCAATCTCTCCGCCAGTGCGGTCAGAGTGCGCCGAAGCCGCCGAACGCCTCGGCGGTCAAGCGCAGTTGGAGTATAGAGGGTCTCGCTTTGGCCGACGTGACGTCGCCGTGCAGCGCCCGCGCGCGCGCGTTACGCCGGAGCATAAACGCGCCTTCACAAAGCCTGCTCTTAACCGCTAACCAACGTATTCGGGGGCGGCATCTATGGGAGCCACTGAAAACCCCACTCACTGAATTAAAAGAAAACCTGTGCCGAGGTTCGGAATCTCAGCAGGACCTTTGGCGTTTGATCCGTAGATGCTACCACTCCGCCACGACGGCTCAATGTGCAACCATCAATAAACGCGCATCTAGTGAATGCACTCTTCTGATGCAGAAATCTCCGCGCTTTCGCTACGTATATCCTGGCCTAATAGAGCTAGGCCATCGGTAATTTTTCTGAACTGCCTTGTACCTTGTCTCCCGTCCCTAATAAACGATTTCCGTTAAGTAGTTTGAAGTTTACTGGCACAGCCGGGAATGTTTCGCCGTGCGAGCGTGCGAAGACATAAGTGCTGCCTTGATCACCGACCATGGTGCCATCATAGTTTTTCATCGACCGTGGCGATCATCTGACAAGCCTTAACAGGCTCCTTCAAAGGTTAACTAGCACTTGAAGCGGCACTTGGAGTTCATCTGCTGTTCGGCGCTTGTAAATCGAGGCGCTTCAAAAACAAAACCACGGGGCACGCAAAGCTCATAGACGCGAAGCGCCATAACAAATCGAAACTCTCCTGGCCACCTGTGGCGCCGCCAAGCATCGGCTTTCTTTGCTGCCAACATTCAGGTTGTCTTTTGTCTGCCTTCCTTATGTGATAAAAGTGCACTATTAAAACAAAACTTACTTCAACATTGAACCGCGCAATATTCCTTTGTCAGCCTAGGAGATTCGCGCCACCATGTAGGAAGGAAAATTCCTCCAAGGTGGCGTCTCTTGTCATGTGGCGTCACCATGCTTGTACTTGCGAGATTGGCCTGTGGCGGCGATACCTGTATTTTGGTTCTTGCTGTTTTCTGCCTTGCAAGAGCTTTGTTTTCAGTAAGAGCGGCGTTTTTGTGATCAGGAGCTGGTATTCTATCGATACATGCCAACTTCAATTTCTCCTCGGTGTCCCTTTAAGTCCTCAGCTGAGGCATGAATTGCGGCGAGGTTCATACGGGGCAGAAAAGTGAAGGCTAACGAAAAGGGTTCAGCTTAAGGTAAAGCGACACTGAGGACAAATTGAAATTGGCTTGCATTGATAGAATACGAGCTCGTAAATACAAAAACATCACTCTTTCTGAAAACAATGCTCTTGTAAGGTAGAGAAGAGCGAGAACTAAAATACAGGTATCGTCGCTGCAGGCCAATCTCGCAAGTACAAAAATAGGAAAAAAGTAACCACAGATCTCCGAGGCTGACAAGAGTGCATGAAGATTACACGTGTTTGATCGATACGGAAGATTATAAATTTTGTTTTGAAACCAGCAGCGCACTTTCGTAACACGAGGAAGACGGGAAAACGACAACCTGAATGTTGGAAGTCAAAGAAAACCTGCAATTGCCGGCGCAACAGGCGGCCAGCTTAGTTTCGGCATGTTTTCGGGCGCTTCGCGGCAGTGCGCTCTGCGTGCCCGCATGGTTTCGTTATGCGCCTCGATTTACAAAGACGGAACAGCAGAGGATCTCCAAGTGCCTCTCTGAGTGCTCCTCGGACGAAGTTCGTGCACGCACGTGCGACAAGGAAAAAGAGCTGTGTACAGCCAATGTTCAACGCGCCTCCACTTTAGCAAACACTCCGCTCGGCGTGTTCACCTTGTCAACATGCCATGACGCTGCGCTGCATAACCAGCCCTACGATGACTATTAATATAGAATTTAAATATGCCCGCCCATACCAGTCCTTATACATCAATCGTGACGGTGTGTCGGCGGTGAGAGCGACGCTGTCGACTCCTCGGCGCTAGGACTTTCTTGCCGACGACTGATAGAGGGATTCAACGTCCGACCGCCAGTAGTTTTCATTAGGTGGAAGCACAGGCGGGAGGACTCCGTGATGGCTGGCGGCGAGCGCTAGGCGGGAGCACAGCGCTCACCGCCAGCCATCACGGAGTCCTCGTTTCCGTTCCCGCCGCTTTACGTCACTCTTATCCTATTTCGTAATCAGAGAGTCCCGAGTTTGAATGGCAGCAACGGGAAAAAAAGGTTTTCAGCTTCGAATCCAAATATCTTAGCAATAAATGCCCCTTTCGCAGTCGGACAAGCGGAAACAAAGCCATAAAATGCCGAACTATCAGATTTTACTAATAAAAAGATTGATACCGTTGTCCTCAGTGTCCCTTTAAGGACAACACAGGAAGCTATGGAAAGAAAAGTGATAGTTATAACGTAGGAGACCGGAAGCGGGCAAAGGGGGTGAGGAAACAAAAGCAGGTTAATGGTACCGTAGTTCAAATCGAGAGGAACTAATGGGCTAGTGCAGGGAATATAATGCGAAGGCAAGTAAGGTAAACGTTGGTCCTTATGGGTAACGGAATGAATCCCAAGAGAAGGCAAGCGTAGCAAGGGCGGCAGAAAGTTCGGTGGCCGGTTGAGGTTGAGAAGTTTGAGGGGACACGGTGGTCGCAGCTGGCAAAAGACAGGGTTAATTAGACATGGCTCTGCTATGGGCGTACTAAGGCTGATAATGATGATGATGATGAAAAGCCCTGTTCCCAAAGCAAACCTTTTGCAAACTGGGCTCGCGGTTTGAAGCACCAGAATACTTTCCGCAGAATTTCTAGGTTTCTGGCTAAGAGGTAGGCGGCGCGACGGCACAGCTATACATGGGCGCGTAAGCTGCTGCAGCTGGCAGCACACAGCTAGCGCAGCGAGTAAAAAAAACGAGAAAAGCTTGCTTCGCTGTCCTGTTGATGTCTCAAAAATGTCCATTAGGTTTGGAGCGTTGCTTCGTGAGTGATCTTTATTGTCTCTTGATCGCTTATCCGGCTTTGTGAAGCTCGAAGCACAGCGCTCCCACCCCGCACTCAGCGATCCAATGATCTACCGGGCATCCCTTTAGGGGCCTGATATGCTAAGGAAGAAAACGAAGCTTACCTTCAATTGTGACTCGAAACGAGCACGTGGCGGTGGAATTGGTCTCGGGATTTGTGGCCTGGTACATCACCTGATAGTCTCCGTACTCTAGAGGTTCTGGAGAACTGGGAATTCCATCGATGAATACTTCGACGTTCTCGAGATCAACGTTGGTGACTGGCTGTGTCAGATTAGGTGTCATGGATCTTTGTCCTGGTGGGAGGATGAACGTCGCACTCGGGGGACACGCAATGCGGACTGGAGCCGCTTCTGGAGGAAGAAATGAAAGGGGGCAGAAGTTAATAAATAATAATAATTGGATTTTGCGGGAAAGGAAATGGCGCAGTATCTGTCTCATATATCGTTGGACACCTGAACCGCGACTTAAGGGAAGGGATAAGGGAGGGAGTGAAAGAAAAAAGGAAGAAAGAGGTGCCGTAGTGGAGGGCTCCGGAATAATTTCGACCACCTGGGGATCTTTAACGTGCACTGACATCGCACAGCACACGGGCGCCTTAGCGTTTTTCCTCCATAAAAACGCAGCCGCCGCATGGGCAGAAGTTGACTCACTCGAAAACTGAATCGTTCGAGATGAGCACTGTGCGATTAAAAACAGCGTGTCTCCCTTCTCCTCCCTCTAACTAAAAAGAAGCACACGCGGACACTATCCTTTAGTCGGATGCGCGTCATGAGCAGTGCAGGTATTGGGAAAGCCTGACAGCGCGTTCATCGTTTAACTGTCCCCGCCAACCAATCGAAGCAGGGCCAGCCCATCATCTGGAAACCTGTTGCTCAATCATTACGTAACTTGAGTGGCGATTTACCATTTCCTGCCGTTGGTGGTCTGCTCAGCCCACTGCATAGACCCAGAAATGGATAAAGTAAACAAGGATAAGAGATTTGTGCTCGTAATGCATTTTAACCCGCCGCGTTGGCTCAGTGGTTAGGTGCTCGGCTACTGATCCGGAGTACCCGGGTTCGAACCCGACCGCGGGAGCTGCGTTTGGATGGAGGCGAAACGCAAAGTCGCCCGTGTGCTTTGTGATGTCAGTGCACGTTAAAGATCCCCAGGTGGTCGCAATTATTCCGGAGCCCTCCACTACGGCACCTTTCTCTCTTGCTCCTCTCAGTCCCTCCTTACGGCGCGGTTCAGGTGTCCGCCGAGATGTGAGACAAATACTTCGCCATTTCCTTTCCCCAACAACCAACCAATGCAGGCTGGGCGGCTAGTTTGGGCGTGGTTTAGTAAAAAATGCTAAGAGCAAAAAAGATAGCACACAAGGAAGAGAGACGAGACATGCGCTTGCCTCGTCTCTCTTTCCAATGCTTACTGTCTTTTTGAGCTTCGTCTTTTTACGAAAGGATTTATACTCGCTAAAGCTGACGGAGCAGTTACAAGGCGTGGCGTTGCGGAGAGCTCCTGATTGCTTTCGGCCACCTGGAACTATTTAGCGTCCAATAAAATAACGTACCGGAGAATCTTTGCGTTTCGCCTTCAAAATACGCGGCCGCTGCAACTAAACGGCTTCGTGGTGGTGGTGGTGGAATACAATTATTCAAGGCTATTTACAGGAGAGAGTGGGGCCTGGCCTTGAGGGCCAGCACCTGACAAATTCTAGGAGGGGTCCCTCTTCCGGGACCCCTGTGGCTTCCGCCGCAGATCGGGCCCGGATGACGAAGGGTTTATTAGAAACTGAGCCACAGCAGCGAGTCATACCATAACAAGAGCGCAGTGGAAGCTTGGGAGATCTGTGTGCCGATCACTTTGTTCGCCGGTGCTTGAAACTCATCTGCTGTGTACATTTACGTGTCGCTGTGAGCTCAGCTCTGAACTGGGTGCGCGGTGAGGGTACAAGCGCATCAGCACCGCGTTAAACAATTTAGCGAAACTCTTGATGCTTTATTGCCAGTAAGCATTAATGGAGATGGTCATAAGTGGCCCTGGCATCGCTTTTGACGGTATGGTGCTCCTTTGAACTCGAGAGAAAAGTCTGGACCGCTAAAGTTTGAGCATGACAAAAGAAAGAAACCGCTGTCTGAAGCGGGTGTGGGCTAAACTTGCGATGCATTTTGGGTCGCAACCGGCTTAGTATATGATTGCTTTTATTATCCTGCTCTTGCGTAACCCATTATCCCAGCCAGCAATAGCTCGGTAAGCGAAACCGCGAATTGTTAAGCGAGGACTAAAGAGACTTACGACTTGAAAGCTGTACGAATGGCCCTCTGCTCTTCCAATGGTTAGGAGTACAGGTGCAGTTATTTAAATGCGAAATATTTTGGTAAGCGACTTAAAACTGCAAATAACATACCGGGTGTCTTAGCGAACACTTTGAAAATTTGTCAAAAATAGGCTTTTTGAAGTAAAAAATGACTTTTTCGGAATAATATTACCAGTGTTTGCGGTCACCAGAAAACCAGTGAACCGTCTTAAGTAGTAAGCTGATTAACTAATGTTTGATTAATTAACTTTTTTAACTATTACAATTCGGCGCCTAGTTGCAATTAGAGATTTGTAGCCAGCCGTCAGTATTAGCCGTATCAGTTTTGAGAATTTAGAAAACGACATTACCCCTGCCGCTGTGGCTGGACAAAATTTGGCTGCATCGTGCGAAAATACGTACGCTTTCGAAAGCATGTAGGAAAAGAAACCTCTCTAGTGCACGTAACTAGTCAAAAAAGCTAAATTTTATCGAGCCAGAGCGCCAGGGGTAATCGCGTTTTCGAAATTCTGAAACCTCACATGGCTATTAGTAACGACTGGCTACAAATCTCTAATTGCAACTAGGTGCCCAACTGTACTAGTTAAAAAAATAATTATTAAAGATCAGTGAACCAGCTTACTACTTAAGACGACTCACCTGCTGGTGTCCGCCAACACTGGTAATACTATTCCGCAGAAGCCATATTTTTACCCCAAAATGCCTGTTTTTGAAAATTTTTGAAAGTGTCCGCTGAAACACATGGTATGCCTGCACAACTGCATGCAGAGAGCTGTGCCGGGTTGGCTTAAGCTGGAACGCATGGGCCGAAAGCTGACGTACCTTTCTTACATGTGGCAGGGGGATGCTTCCACTCCATCGCCTTCGCAGGTCCTTCACCATTCATTACGCACGTGGTGACAGCCTTGCCATCAGTCACATAGCCCTGGTCACACTGGTAGTAGCACTTGGACTTGAAATAGTTCTCGAGGCCCTGGAGGCACCGCTCCGGCATCACCCGACCGTTCTCGGGGTGCTCCAGTCCAGGGCAGGACAAAGCTGGTGGTGAACGAATGCAGGAACAAACATGGCGCCTCGCGTGGCGTAACAACTTTCGCATGCTCAGTGGATATAAAAGAAAAGAGCCAATGAACAGACGCACAAGGTGCTCAGAGCACAGGCCGAAAAACATATCAATAGTTGTGTAATAGCGGTGGAATGGGCTAGTAGTAACATAATTTTCAAGTGAGAGCGCGAACACAACCGGAGTGAAATTGTTGGAGAGAGAATGTGCAAATGTGGAAATTAAAGCAAGCAAGAAGGGCGACTTAGATGAATCCAGTGAAATGAAAATTTGACGAGAAAACAGAAAAAAATAAAGCGCCCACCGAATGACAAGTTGGGAAATCTTGTCTTTTCTGCTGCCTTCTACTCCAACTGCCGTTCTTTTTTTTTTTCATATTCAGGAGGTTGATTCTGGTGAGTGAACTAAGACAGGCATTCTCAGGTGTTTTACGCTGTGCAATAAGGATTTCTACAGATCAGTTCTCGGACCGCCGCGGTTTGGCATTTAATGAGCGCAAAGGTCAAGGAAACAGCGAACCGCACTCTCGACACCATGTAATCGGTCGTCGGGACACTGTAAACATAAATTAGCTCGAATAAGAGTATAAATGACTACCGTCCGCTTTCAAACTCCTTATCAAAAATAGTGCGACCGGCTGTAATGGGTGAAGAGGAGGAAATCCCCCATTTTTACTGCCATCACGAAATCAAGGAGAACAATACGTCATTCGGATGATTTTACTACTTTTCTAAGCAGGAGTACTTCGGCTTGAATACACCTTCAGGCCCTTTAAAAAATGGATGGATGGATGGATGGATGGATGGATGGATGGATGGATGGATGGATGGATGGATGGATGGATGGATGGATGGATGGATGGATGGATGGATGGATGGATGGATGGATGGATGGATGGATGGATGGATGGATGGATGGATGGATGGATGGATGGAGCGTCCCCTTTGAAACGGGGCAGTGGTTGTTGCCACTATGCTCAGTTTTTTCCTTTATTTTTGTTTACTCTGCTGTAAGTTGTTAATACAATTCGCCATTTCCTTTAAAAAAAACGTCTTCCTACACTTTAGAACTTATGTCACCTCTCTGCTTTTGTGCCACCAATCCTCCAATCGGTTTTTGCTAATTTCCACCGCAGATTTATTTACATGACTATTGTTATCTCTAAACCCTAAGGCCTCAGGAAGAGTGACTGTGCCTGCATCGACATCGGGATGGATACCATCGCATTTTAGGATTAGGCGTTCTATTGTTTCTTCAAATTTACCACACACAGCACATGTGTCATCTTCTTCGTTAATTTTTTTCCTGTAGCTGCGCGTTCTAAGACACCCTGACCTAGCTTCAAAGAGGAGGGCACTGCCTCTTGAGTTATCATAAAACGTTTCCTTCCTGATCTGCCTTTTCCAGCGTCGATATAGTTCTACACTATGCTTCTTTTCCATTGAATCTATCCAATTTTTACCTTCGACGTTTTTAACCTGTCGTTTAATGCTCTTTCTTTCTCCTTCCTCGTCTCTGGAAAACTTACTGGCCAGCTTTCTAGTTCGTTTCCACCACTGTGTGTCAGAGCTCTTTCGGTACAGGTATTTAAATACCTTAGCTGCCCACCTGTTATCATCCAATTACCTCAGGCGTTCTTCGTACAGTACTTTACTCTGAGCTTCTCGTGCTTCGAACGTTGCCCAGCCCATATCCCCCTGTACTGCCTCGTTTGTGGTTTTCCCGTGGGCACCTAGTGCTAATCTTCCGACAGTTCTCTGATTTACTAGAATCGTTAGCGTCTGCCCGCCGCCTGGCGGCAGCTGCCGGTCCGCCTCACTTGCAGTGGACGATGCCGGCTCCCTCGTCGCTACTTGCTCGCTTCTCGCCTGTGCTCTTGCTGCTTCACGCACATTTGTCACGCTACTAGACACCGGATTGCCGCCGCCGACGTGCGCAGCAAAGTGCTGCACAGGCTATGCCTCTGAAGCCTCCAGCGTGCTCGCCGAAAGCTTGGTGCTGCTTCGTCTGCGACGCCAGTCCGCGAGAAGCATATAGTCGCGAACAGCTTTCTGTGGCTATGCAATGGAAGCTACGAGGGCGAGGCCTTCAAAAGCGCGCTCTTATCACGCGTTCACGGGGAGAGAGGGAGAGAGAAGCGTTTAAGCTGGCAGCGCGCGCGTAGCATCCGCTGCACAGCCGCAGAAAGGTGCTCCCGAGTTTAGCCAGCCTAGCTCAGTCGAGCCAACATGGCGGTGTGCGATGCGTCGGCGTCCCCGCAGCCGCTGCAGCTTACCGCCCTCTCCTTTGCGCTTGCTTGCCGTGTTACGAGAGACTGGATGATCATCGACCTTCGCAGCAACATGCTGCAGTGAACGTCTCACTCGAGCCGGCAATACGTGCAGAAGCAACGACTGGCCATACATTGTCTACGCAGCATACAAATGATGGCGCGTGCACTGTTTCGCCGCGTCGACATGGCAGTGTGTGTGTGACGCGTCAGTTTTCTCGACACCGACGGCCCCCCGTTCGTTCGCTATAAGTTCACTTGCAGGGATACGAAAAGACCGGATTATCATCGTCGTGTATAGGGGTAAGCAGCATTCAACTCTCCTTTGATGCCACAGACGCGCATGCACTTATCGCCACTCCCGCTTCAATGTGCGGCGGCCTGCATTGAACGCCCGGGTGCGCTGAGACGAAAGGCTTCATCGACGCCCCGAGAAATTTTATTGTTGCATGCGGCTGAAAAAATTGTGTGGCAGTCGTGGCTTTTTACGTTAGTAGATACTATCGGGGATAAAAGTCGTATATTCCACGCAGCCGGAGCCGGAACAACGGAAGACTGCATCGTAACGCCGTCTAAAGCACGAAACATTGAAACGAGTCAAGCGACATGCCTGCGGATAGCAAACGACTCCCATTCGCTGTCTTGATCCCAGATGCCGCCTGTAGATGGCGTTACGATGCAGTTTTCCGTTGCTCCGACTCCCGCTGCGTGGAGTATACCTATTTGTCCCCGATAGTACATAGTGGTGAGCAGCCCTGTCTAGAGCGCGCCGATGGTGCTCTGTTGAGCAAGTCAGCGCCATCTAATTAGTCTCTGGGTTTCAATTATGCGTCCAATGCGCATGCGCGGCAAAAACAAAGGGAAGCCTGCTCGTCGCTTCCTTCTCCAGCCACCGCCTTGCGATTTCATTTCGGGTCACCAGGGCCGCGCTGCCTGCTTTTGTGACGTTCGAAGTCCCTCCGTGAGCTTTTCTAAAAAAAAAAAAAGCAAAGCTGATCTAGGGGCTTTAGTGACGCCGTGACGGTGGCCAGGGCGTCGCCATGTCGCCGTGTTTCACGAGTGTAACGAGACGGTCGGGAAAGCAAGCGCTAGTGATATCAGGTGATCGCGCTTTTCTGCAAACGCACCACTCGCCGCGGCCGTAATGTCTTTCGGCGTGTATCTGCGATGCGTATTTCGGTACGAGGGACGGCGCATTTCGCGTCTGTTTCGACCGGCCACCTTGGCTGCCTCTGGGGCTTCTTATGCGGCTGGAAGTGCAGCAGAGTAATTGACTCCTCAGCGACAGTTTTATTGGCTTCTGTTTCTGTAACACTCTGAACTCAGCGCATCTTCTCTGAAATAAGGAAAAAAAATCCAGAAGGTGGTTTGAAGGAATAATGGCACATTTATTTAAATGGTACAAATCGCAGTGGGATACCAAGCGACAAAAATGAACACACAAATTTTGTAGGAATGCATGAACGATCATGAAGGAGTCATTTATTTTTCTACACTCGTAGTGACGTAAACTGCCACACCCCTGTGCACTCCGCGTAGAGGAAGCCAAGTTCCTAGATCTCTACGGATGTCAAATGCGGTGACCCTTGTAGCTGATAACACAGCGCAAAGACACGCCATGAAACAACACGCCTGCCCCGCATGTTGCGTCGTGGTAACGCGCGCATGTGTGTTTTTTTTTTCTGTTCTACTGGTCTTGATGCACTGCTCCTTTGTCATCCCTCCCTTTTGGTGTGATTATATTCACGTACTCGTCCCTTTATGCTGTACCCACTCCGCTGCTAAAATCCTTCGGCACAGGAGTGTGTACTGTAAATAAATAAATAAAACAAGACTAAAACAGACAACCGACTAGGCCCAATTCTCGCACCCTTAGCCTGGTGCGTGTTTGAAACGCGCAATCACCCGATATCACTCGCACTCACTTGCCTAGCCGCCTCGTGATTCGCGCGAAACGCTTTGGTTTTCCGTCCGCTGTTACGCATCATTCAACGCGCCATGAAGCGCAAGCACTGAGCGGAAGTGAGGCCGGGAGCCCACGAGCAGGCGCCGCTTTATTTTGGCCGCGCATGCGCATGGGACGCATAACTTGTTTCCTTAACCGTGACCCCCGCCCCCCAGAGCTCCAGTCGCTGTGAGTGGACCACACCTTAACCATGACCGCCCACTCCCTGTGCGGTCAACCTTCCTATCCTTCTCCCTACATCGCAGTGTCGTGGTGAACCATCTCTAGTATTCACTACCTCCAGTCCTCACCAGTGTAGTCCTACCTGCCATGCACCCAAGTGGATCGCCCGGTGTGGGCTGTGTGCTCCCGTTCTCCGGACCCCCTCCCTTCCACACTCACCCCCTCCCCTGGTTCTGAGCAGTGATCCCCGAAGAGGGAAGCAGAAGATAGAGCCATACACCATCAAAACGAAGCGACCTTGGACGCATAACTCAAACCCAGAGCTTAACGTTAGATGGCGCTGACTTGCTCCGCCCAGCACCATCGGCCCGCTCTAGACAGGGCTTCTCACCACTGTACAACTGGAAGTGTGGTCAATTTTTCTCCGGACAAAATGTTCTGCATGTATTTACGTCTCCATGAATATGGAAAAGCTCAGGCAATCAGCAAGGTGAAAATGCACGGCCGTTGCGTTCTGTGAATTTGTGTAACGTTATGACGAATAGCGATGAGAACAGAACCTCGCCGGCTATAATGGATTGCTTCCTTTCCTGTGTTTTAAGGGGGCCTTGTGATGCAAACAAACCAAGCGATTTTATTGTTTGTAATTATAGCACAGGACATGGCGACGCCTTAGCGCCCAAGGATTTTGCTCACATTTTTCATTCACATTTTCATGTTACATTTTCCCGGTTCGTGACGTCGAAATGTAGCAGCGATTTTTGGCAGAGGACATGAGGTCGCAACCATACTGAGCGCTGCCTTTCTGGGTCGTTGGCCGTCTCGTTCCAAAATGTGGTATGCTGCAAGCTCTTCGCAATCGATAAATGTGAAAAGAAGTAGTTTCCTCTTCGCTTCCAGTTTCCGAACACCTTCCATGCATCTATGTGAAACTCCTGAAGGCAAGCGTTTCGGCTCGAACTGCCAATCCCGGGAAGGCAGCGAAAGAAAAAGAATAAAGCCTACACAAGTATGCAAGACTCCCTGCTCCAAGTGGTGCGGTGGTGCAACCGTGAACTTGGCCGAAATAATGAAGCAACACAAATCTGGATGTAGAACAAATGAACAGGGAACAGAGCGCGGCGGTGGACACTGCGAGGCATCTGACCACAAAACTGACTTCGAGGGAACTATTGTGCTGGACACTGAGCCGCGCCGGTGCAGAAGGCTTTTACTTGAGTCACTGCATATTCAGAAGACGCGGGAATATGGTAACTACTGCCCCCGCCCCTCTTACATCTACAGCTACGTCGAGTGACCCGACAGATGACTAACCGAAGGCTTGAAAAAGGGAAGCTGCAATCCGCTCGCAATCACACCTGTTGGAGGAACCGAGTAGGTTCGAGACGTCGTGTTTTTTTTTTCTTTTTTGGCTGGCCTTCTTTCTAACTTGAATTACATTCCTTTCCCAACGAAACAGAACGGTGTCGGGGGAATGGCGAGACTGATCTCTATGACTAATAATGGCAGTTTGGGCGATCTGGTGTGTCCTCACATCGAAATTATAGCGAAATTACAGGCGCCAATGTGTCTCCTGTCTTTATCAAGACTCCGTCTTGGGTTGCGCTATAATGCTGAACTCATTACTTAATGCGCGCAATAATACTGAATTCACGACTCAATGGACAATCGTCACAAAAACAAAACAAATGCGATTGAAAGCGCCGGTGAGACTGAACTCTTGTGGCGTTCACAAAGAACAAATGCAGTTCTCACGCAAAAAACAGAGCTAGCTATAATCGACAGTCCACAATCCTTTCCAGTAAACCGGAGACGTATACCGGTTTACCGGAACGCACTCGCGCATGCGCAGAGGCATTGTTGGGGTGAGGGTACGGAGCAAGACTATACAGGAGGTGAAACTCCCGTCTGCGCGAGCGAGCGCAGGCGACCAGATGAAGGCGCATACAGCGGCGGCGCCTTGCGGCGCCTCGTAGAAGCAGCAGGAAAAAAAAAAAGCAGCGCCCGGGCAGGCTAATTCACTTTAGGGCAGGCGGCTTCGGCGCGCTCTCCGGCGGCGCGTGCTCAAAGCAGACGAAACGGGTGTTTGCTTCAGCGGGCACGCCGTGACGTTGTATTTCAGTAGTTTCTTTCCAGGCCGCCAGCAGGATACTGGCGCCGCGGGCTTGTGACCTTTTCTGGTCGCCGCAGACGTAGGAGTTTCCACTCCTTAAGTCTTCCTCCGTGGGTGAGGGGGAGCCACTGCGCATGCGTAGCCGGCGTCCGGTAAACCGGTATACGTCTCCGGTATGCTAAAAACGTCTATTAAGGCGCGCTCACACTAGCGGGAAGCTTCCCGCGCCGGCACAGCGTCAACGTCGACGCTGCCTCGCAGCTCCTCAGAATGACGCTCACACTGCGCGCGTTTTCTCGCTGCGGTTGTCTTGGAATGTGGAGAGAGGAGGCGCTGAGGGAGGACCCGAACGAGCAGAAAGAGAAGGGGATAGTCACGTGACACTAGAGAAGACTGGAAAGCGCACCCTGCTAGCTCCCCTCCCGTCGCCCTGGCAAAGCAGCCGCCGAGTGCGAGTGCCCGGCCGGCCGGCCGGCCGGACGCGCGCAGCCTCCGCCTCCGCCGACGGGGTCACTGAACTGGGACCGACGTCACGGTTCACGGTCGGCGCCCATTGGCTGTTCTGGTCACCGGCACGGGAAAAATAGGTACCGAACCCATCGCTCCGCGGGACGGCAGAGCAGGCTGTCCGCGGGAGAAAAACCGGCTTGCGCGGGAAGCGGCACGCGGAAAACGCCCAGCGTTGCGCGTTTTCCCGCTAATGTGAGCGCGCCTTTAGAGAAATTTAGCATAGCGTGGCCAGCTTCCGCGCGCCGCCAGTCCGCTCGCGCTGATTGCTCCCGAAGCGGCAGTCGTTCTCTCAGCTGGCCAGCACGTGGCGCCATCTCGCGCTCTGGAGGCGATACGCGCAAACGCCGTGGCTCCGCGCGAAACCGGATCATGATAGCGGCCGCGGATCGCGTTATGCTAAATGTCTCTATTACGCTCTACCGAAACGCACTGAGAGCAGGGCTGCGTGCTGGACAGACCTCTCTGGAATATCGCGCAAGCGTCGGCTCACATAGACCGTGCACACGGTGCAGAAGCTTACCTTTGCATGTGGGTAGCTCGTTGCTCCAAGTAGCGTTCTCGGTGCAATTGGTGGCACTGGCACCTTCCAGCTTAAAGCCTGACTTGCATTTTATGTGGCACCTCGTGCCTATCACCGCAGAGCTGTCCACAATATCCGGCTCACATTTTGTCACGCTGTTGGCCGCGTCGATGAACATCGGGCACGTGACCTCTGGCAACGGAGAACATTGCATTGCAAGATCATCACATGTCAAAAAGAATAAAGCTGGAAGTATAGGCTTAGCGGGCACGTTTACGAGTACCAATATGTGGCTAGCCCTGAATACCGGTACCAGTCTTTCTGTGCCAGGCAAAGGAGAAGAATCTAGAGGAATTACAGCCTGCGGCCGGAAAGCCCATTGACCATGGGAACAGACTCCCCAGCCTATGCAACTGAACGGAAAGTGTGAGCCGTATTTAAATATCCTGTTCTGTGCACCTCTCAAGCGCTGCTACTAAATCTGCAAACTCTTGCGTACTCCCAATTTTTGTAAAGACAGGTTCAGACAAATTTGCCGCCTCTGTCGCAGTTTTACTGCAGATCGTAATAATTACTTTCCCGAACAACCATTCCCGATTAATACAATGCAAGCGCTCTGCATTTGAAGTCGGTGCGCAGTTATATAGCGAGCTGTAAATGGCGACCAGCTGAACACTATCAAACCGTACTTTCGATCTCTTCTGAGCGGTGAATACTAACCGAAGCATGTTCTGAGGTCGGCAGTGATCCTGAAGCCCTTGGGACACTGGCAGTAGTAGCCGCCGTCATAGTTGACGCAGGTGTGACTGCAACCGTGGCTTCCAGTGGCGCATTCGTCGTCATCTGAGGACCACGAGAAAAAGACTATGAACTTCCGGTGAGCTGGAATTCCACTAAAACAGAACATGACCGGCTGACTGAAACCTTTATTAATCATATATCTGTGGAATCTTGCATTTACCCATCAGAGAGCACTGGGTAAGAAGATCACCACCTCAAAGGCCCGGGACAATTCACTCCCAATGAAATGGTCCCGCCCAAGATCATGAGTGCACAACTCTATGGCGTGTGTTAACCACACTAACAATGACACGAGTTTCTGAGTACACTGAGAGGGACGTTTGATTTCTCGGAGAATCACTTACTTTGCAATCGGTCTTGCGCATAGGGCGCAAAAAAGAGACCGGACGGGCTACTACTGGCCCATTATGAAAGAAGTGCTCTCAAGGACTTGGGGCTGAACGAAGCAGATGGACTTCCTTCGCCAAGTCCCACGTCCTTTAGCGACGTTCGTTTCGGCATGCCTGCAGACCGTTTGCTGAAGACCGATGGACCGTGGCCTGCCACAAACAATGCTCTTGGGAGCTCTCACGTTGACACGACGATTTTAGATAAGATTCTGTTCTTTGAGACTGATTTCTTCTTTTTATTCGGTGTCTCATTAATCCGCCGACCGCGTGCTCTTAAATGGTGTTGCTGGCGCAAGTTATGTTTGGATCTTGTTCCTTTCGCACCGCGGACTGATTCCTAGTGACATCGTGCATTAAAGGAGACTATCGTAGGGCGAAGGTGACAGATTTTTATGTGAAGAGGAGACATCGCTCTAAAACGCACGTCACCATTCCAACCCGCGCGTGTGTTTGCGTGGTAGACATAGACCTGGTCGTACCGATGCACTTGAAGCCGTCGCTGGGAGACAGCGTGTAGCCCTTCTTGCAGGAGCACGCGTAGCTTCCGAACGTGTTGGTGCACAGCTGGCTGCACACTCGCGGGTTCTCCACGCACTCGTTCACGTCTGCGCGCGAAAAACAAAGAAACAGTTTCTGGCAGAAAAATCGCCTCTGCCGGGGTCTCATGAGACAAGTGGATGACTTTTATCCGGCAGAAAGATAGGGACCTCAATTTTAGACCTGGTGTTTTCCCGCCGTCCCTTTTTTTGTTTGCATGGTTCCACATATATTCTGTTTTGGAAGAAAAGGCGGGAGGCAGCCTGTGTTGAACGAAGAGCAGACGAATGACCGCTCAATATTCTTAGTAGAAAGCGTTCATCTACTAAAACAAGGTGCTCTTTACTTTATAAAATATTCTCTCCCGTAATCTCACTTGTTCGTTGCTAAGAAAGTCCAAATTTTTAAATTTTTGTTGTCACAGCGTGTGGCATTGTTTATTTAGTATCTTGCTCTGCCAACGTCACTTTTGGACTGCTGGAATTGGCTTCCTTACGTAAACTTGAGCCAACAAACGTGTCACTGCTGCATTATCACATTTATAACGCGCCCACCGAGCACTTTTAACCCTTTAAGGCGCTTTCCACAAAACTTTGCACATTGCGCACTCGAAGAATTTTCCACCTAGCACTGATTTCTTTGTTTCAATCCAATTCAGCATCCTTCATACAGCAAATAACGCAGCCAGTAACGCAGCAAAGAATGTTCAAACGACAAAAAAATATGCTATTTAAATAGCATAAACGCAGCGAATAATCCTCAAAACTGTAAGCGAAGTTGCCGCCAATTTCTTGCACAGATTTTGCAACAGTTTCGAAAGACAACTCTTTTTCCCCCGAATTCCTAGCGTCATGCGCATTGTCGAAATCGAAAATGATTCAACGATCCTAGGTGTGCTAGTTTTACAAGTCCTGGTATTTTAATATATCTGTTTTCAAATATTTTGATATTTTGTGTAATATATTATGTGGAGGCGCGTGTAAAATTAACGATTGGTGTGTTCTTTTAGAAACCTAACGAACTGGTCTTCTTGAGGCCGGGATTCAAGAGGAAGTTATTTGTTTGTAACCGAAATGATAAATGGCGCCTGAAACAATTAAGGCACTTGCAGTTTCACTCTATGTCCCACTCTTCTTTACGCTGTCCGGCCATTTCTTCATGAAAGCAGAGCACCAAGAACGCCACGGTGAAACCGAGTCTCAAGACCCGCTTGGCGTAGCGTGCGTTTTGCTTCTGCTTATGTGCTCTTCGTACACTGATTATTCTGAGTGCATCTGAGTCTGACTCACCGTCGCAGGTGAGGTTGTCGGGCCGGAGCCTCATACCGAATGGACAGCTGCAAAAAGCGCTTCCTTCAAGATTGATGCAGCTGTGAGAACAGTTTAGCAGTTGCTCTTTGCACTCGTCGACATCTGAAACAAACACGCACAGTATATCCCAAAAAGGCAAAAGACAAGTTTTGTGAAAATTATATATAGCCATACTACCATTAATAAGTCCACGATTCAGCTTCTCCCTGGTCTAGTTTAGAGAAAAGCATTCATCAAAAATTAATAAATAATTGTTCGCGGCCTGAGAAAGTAGTCCCTCTCTCATTAACGGTTAGCCATATGCTCACATTCCCATTTTGTTGCGATCTCAGCCAATTTGCAAACAATCTTCTAAGCTAAGATCTAAACTGCAAGATCGTAAATGACTGAAAATGTGTTTTTCTTTTCTTTGCATGCATATGATAACTTAAGTTTTTTTTTTAATTTTAAATCCGGGTACTGGTACCGGAAGCAGCATTATGTCGTCAGAGTTACACTAAGAAATGAGCAGTGAGCCCTCTCTTACATTTACCTTTGCGTCAGACGGTTAACCTTCGAAATTTTATAGATAGCGCGGTAACAAGAAGATTTTGGAAGGCAGACGATAACGGCGAGCATAGCATCAAATGAAAAGACGCTTCAGGGCCATGTCGTCACATTCTGATGTTGTGCAGAGAAGGCTATCAATCATGAACGCATGTCATGTGACATCAAAGCCATCTGCAGCCACATGATGCTACGAAGTCACAGTATCACAGGCTACTGCGCAGACCTACAGTACCCTTGCCGCAGCACTATCATCTCGCGGCTGCTTGGAGCCGCATGAAGTTGTAGCGTCACAGAATCAGCAGAAGTAGGGGAGGTAACGTGTTAGTATAGCGTCACTTGTTCGTACACAGAGGACGAAGAAGTGCAGATATATAGTATATACAGTAAAGCCGGCCTGACTGATCGCTCAAAAATCGACCTGTAATCTGCGCATTTTGAGCACGCCAATAGCTTTCAGCTTTGGCCTATGAAAGGAGCCGTCTTGAAAGCACAGGCATCTGGACAGATAGGCTTCTGCTTTTGTTTGCCAGAGTTCAGCGCTGACGTGCACGCAAAATCTAACTTGAAGGTCTTTCTGCTGCAGCACCGAAGGTCTACAGAAATGTATATATGGTACAAAACTCTATGGACAACTCTAAATGGTACCCGCTGGAACTAGATTCAGCTCTGCGCTCACGCCCGTCCAGTGTCGTTATTATCCTCACCGCTGTAAACACGATGTAAAATGAAGCAGGCAAAAAAAAAAACAGGTAAGGAAATGACTGTCACCAGGTGGAGCACCGCACCCGCCTGCTCTCGAAGGAAATTTAACTGAGATACTAATTATGCAACAATTCATTTGTTTTGCGTTTCGTTTGCCTCTCTGCCACTGTTCGCTTCTCCTGGTGATGTAGGCCGTGGCGGGACCATGTCTGCGATGCCACTTATACTTACAGCGTGCCTTTTGCCTACGCCAGACTGGCAGAACGGCACCGACGCTAAGGAATGCGCTTTAACGACGCTAATCTCGTCTCGGGAGTGACAGTGGGCTTCCCCTATCCGGGCGACCAAGTGGCGGACCATGTGGCGGACCCTGTGCCTCGGCCAAACTGGCTGCGGTGAAAGCAGGGCAGCTAGCGACATCACCGTGGCGAAACGAGCCGTGCTTAATTATGATTCCTCCTTAACTTCCAAACTTCCTGCTGCAGCCGTCATAGTGACGTCACGGCCAAGTGAAATGGAAACGGAATGGATTGCTGCATAATACGGCCCTGAGTGTGCACACAATGCTGGGAAAGGGGTCCGTAAGCATCACCCTTCGAGCAATGTCATGCGCCCTCAGACGGGCACCTTTGTACCTTCACAGCGGACACCGTCTCCCGGACTACCGCGGTATCCCTGGTCGCAGATGCAGTCTCTCTTCGACGCCTTGCCGGTGCCATTCGTGTGGCTCCTGGCGGGGCACTTTTCGCACTGGCCGAACTCGTCATCCTTGTACGTGTTCACGGGACAGTCTGTAGAACAGTCAATGGCGGCATAAATCAGAGGACGAAGTCAATCGCTTGATCTAAACGGACATTTGATAATACCACTTGCTCTCAGAGTAGGCGCACAGATGGGAAATGAATGCAGGGACATTGTACTTCAAATTTTGAAGTAAATCTTGTCACTCGTAAAACAAAGCGACTAACAGATAATAAGAAAAGTCCTTGAGAAGGAACTCTTCCGTTGTGCTCAAATATTCTTTTTATTTGATGGGGATTGATAACGAAGGTTGCGAAACTCGTGCGATGCATAAATCGAAAGTCATAAACTCATTCGAGGGTTTTAGGTAACTACCCTTTTTGCTGCTCTTTGCGGCACTGCAGGCTCTCTGATATTAATGGCCAAGTTATTTTCACAGGTGTTTATCGTATAGTGTGTGATATGCATGTTATCAAAAAGTTGTACTCATGTCGCCACCTTCCCTGACGGCTGATGTTCAGGTGCAGACATTGCATTAGTCGCTAGAGATGCCACTGGCATACTTCTCGATGACAGTCCTGTAAGTGATTAACATGTGTTCATTAATCCACCTTACTTTTGCGCTAACTATAATTTTCAGTGGGCGGAGGTGTAGTCCGAAGCTGCCGTCAAATGTAGGTGCGTGACGCTCAATATATTAAACGGTGGTAGATGAAGTTCTTGTATGAAAAGAAATTAGAAACAATTAATAGCAGAAAATTAGGAGAGGATTAAGAAAGTGGTGGATTAGAGCGAGATATTAGTTGAACCAAGGGGAGGAGGAGGAGGAAAAACTTTATTAGTTCTGAAAAACGAAAGAGGAGCTGCCGGAAAAGCGAAATTGGCATACTGAATTCGAAGAAGGCACGTTAGGAGTTACTAGAGATGTCAAAGTGGTCGCTACCCTGGTATAAAAGGAATACTTCTAATGACCTACATTCTAAACTGCTATCTTGACATTTTTAGGCTGATCGGAGATGCCTGCACACAGCCTGAAGCAAGGCAGTCTAACGGCATTATCTTCCACCGCACTTTTAGCAGAAAGAAATAAAACGGGGCTAAGCTGTCCACAAGCGTACTCTTTTTTATTAAAGAGAACGCACCAGAGGGCAGCTTACTCTTTTTTACTCCCGCATAGGCGTATTCGTGTTTAGAGCTCAGAGCCCATTGTCTATTCGATGAGAAGAGAGCGCTCTAGCAAGGTTTACACAAAAGATTTAAATTTCTGTCATGGACTCTTCTTTCTGGAAATAGTAATTTAGGTGCAAATTTTCACCCTGTACCCAGCTTTAATGAATGATGAAACTGAGACTGCTTATATATGCTCAGACTTGAACTTACAGACAATGGAAGTATGAGTAGGACCGCCAGGACAATATGGGGACAGGTGCTCGATCATTACAGTAGTACGCGCAAGAAAAGCTGTAATACGGATGCATGAGCCTACACGTGAATGCCAACCAGCCTATCGATGCACATATTAAAACATTCAACCAGTTTCAAAGCCATGCGTGCGCAGCGCCTTTTCAGCTCTGCTGAGATGGCTTCCATATTTACCTTGGCAGTGTACGTTGCGTCTATAGCCGGAATTGCCGCTATTTTGGCCGTATCCGCCATGTCTTCCGTAACCACCGTATAAGGGAGCAGGAACCCTGCCCGGTCCGCATTCGCACTTGTAGCTTCCTTCGATGTTGACGCACACCTCGCTGCACCTTGCTTCGCCCGTTGCACATTCGTCGATGTCTGCAAGTGAACGCAACACATGCACTGACATACGAACTTGGAATATTTATTCCTGAGGGGTATTTAGTCGTGCAGCTGCACTCTTTGCAACGAGAACGGAAGGGGAGGAGAGCTTCATTATCTGGGCTTGAACTGTGGTATTTACTTGCTATCCCCCCCCTACCCCCTCTTCACCGTGTCACCCCCCTTTATTCGATTTCGTTCTACCGCACGTTTATTAATCTTACCTGAGCATTATTATCTGCCAAGAAGAAGAATGTTGACAGCTTGTTGACAGCCATTCGGTTGTCAACAAGCTGTCAACAAAACTCTGAAAATACTTTAAGCTTCGACTAAAATAAGTACAAGGCACCACCGCGTGCGGTGCAACTGATAGCTTGCTTCTGGTGATTCAGAACGACAGCGGTGCTGACAAATAGTAAACGTTCTGAGCCGCGTCTTATAAAACTGGTTAAGCTACTTGTAATTCCGCGTCACATTTCGAAGCTGAATTTCCTTCAATACCAAATGGAGTTACATGGGAAATGAATTATGCAGGCGCTGATCGCCAGCTGCACCTGCAGCCCATCCTATAAAACGCAATGGGCATACTGTGAATGTTTCAGCCTGCCGATGTAGAGCGAATTATGGTCGGTGAAGTCATCGCCCGATATGTACTAGCAGTTGTCGCGATTACCATCGAGTGTCCGCGTATCCGCGTATCGGAGTGTGACCTTTGCGAAAGGTGGCACTACGCACCGACACCCCCGACGGGATGACTCTCGCCCCCTTGCCCATATATATATAACGTCACCACGACGTGCACACAGTCCTTATCTCCCAAAATCATGCAAATGACTAAGCCTCCCACAACAGAAACACAAATTATCACACATTCATGCTTGTCACAAGAAACAATTGCAAAGGCTTATGCATGGAGGAACAGCTAGGTCTATATTCGCAATAACATGGGTGTAATCGCCATTATTCTTTTTAATGCACTCGCAAGAACCGACTAAACACAGTCGTGCACAACGTAGCACTATATAACATTCATGTTCAAATGCAAGCACTGCGTCAAATAAAGAAGCAAACCAGGCAGAACTCAGGACAACCATTTACGTGTTTCAAGCATTAACATTGCCGTAATCCGCACATCCTTGAGCAGCTCATTGACGCGCCGTTGGACCTTTTTGTGTTTGGTGTGGCACTGATTTTCTTCGCAACAAAATGTTCCTCACCTCTGAAGAAAATAACATGGGCCTGCTTCTGTTCTGTCTTCTGATGCACAGAAGCCAGAAATGTCGTCCGTCAGGTAAGTGCAGGAATTTGCACGAACACGTTACTGCGATTATCATACGTTGTTGAGCTCATTAGCTGACCTTGATCTTCTAAATTTCGGGAATGCCAGCGAAAACTACTTAATGGCTCATGATTTCTCGCCCTCCTAGCGATTACGGAGCTGGACATTGTCGAAAATATTCACATCTAATAGTTAATTGTATACTAATACTAAGCGTAGAGAGCTGGACTAGTTGGTTCAGGGTATAATTATGACTATCCGGCGTCCGTGATGTCTACTCTTTTTGCCCGTGTGTTTCTGTACGCTGCAATGATGTCTCATAATTATACTAATCCTTCTGAGGATCTAAGCTCGCCAGCCGTGTACTACGATGCACCATTTCAGCAAATTTTTGCACAAGACTCGATTCGTATAGCTGTGCCTTTCCAAGATTTCTGTTTGACCAAATAAGGCTCTCGGTACGAAAGCCAGTACTGTGGACCAGAACTTACCAAGACAGGATATACCATCTTTATCAAGTTGGAAGCCGTGACGGCAGCCGCAGCGGTAGTTTCCCAGCCCGTTGAAGCACATTTGTTGGCACTTGTGCTGCCCCATTTCACATTCGTCTATGTCTGGGAATGAATTCAATAAAGGACGAAGCGGAGAATAATATCACTCTCTGGGCCCTAGAAATGAGCAAGCTGGGAAAATTACAATCCGCACAAAGTTCCCGACGAAACAACTGGAGGTCACTAATACTTTCACATTTTCGAACGCGCTTGGTTAAGTCTGTTCGCGTATTCTTTTCTCACTCACGGAAACCCTAGTGCAGAACTGGATTATTAAAGAAAGAGTGCCTAACATTGCAGTATGCAGCGAGAAACGACATATACACCGCATATATGAAATAGTTAGGGAAAGAAAAGTGCCTAGATAAGTACTCCGCAGAAAGCGGGACAGAATATTTCAGACAGAGGCAGAATACTGCAGAGCCCTGAATAAGATTACTGCATGCTTCTGACAGAGTTTTAGACTTCACTTAGATCTTTTAAACACATTTCTATCTGCGGAGTCTGGATTTTAAAGCTTGTACAACATAAATTGTGAGAGAGGGCATAATCCAATGGCATGGTACAGCACTTGTCAGCGTCTATTGCATTCAGATAAGCGATCATAACACTTCTGTATTTCAAAAGGCAACAATTTCGTTAGGTGAAATTTAACGGAGGCGATTACTTCCCACATAAACATTCCTTAATATTTGAAGAAAAGAAAACACTCATTGAAGATTTTTCATCGTGATTCCTCCCCATCTACTCGTTCCACGCATGCGGAAATATTTTTGCGGTCTCGCTTCGAACTTGCCCAATAATCAATCATACGTCGCAAAACAGTCACCTGCTAGAACATACGTTAGACGCAAGTAAAGATAGTATCACCTTCGCAGTGACTCTGGTCTCTCTGTAGCATGTAGCCCGCCGGACACGAGCACTTGTAGCTTCCCAGAGTATTTTGGCAACCATAAGAGCAAGGACGAGGCTGTTGTTTGCACTCGTCGATATCTGCGGAGAAGTAGAAACAACTTCTGTGAGGGAAAGTTCTCGTACTTAAGCGCTACAAAATACCGCCGCAAACGTGGCGATATCGCGGTCGAGTCTTCGGGACCATCACACTTTAGTATTAACTTTCAGCAAGGATTCAGTAATTTAGGCGGAAGGGGATTGCGGGATACTTGACTCAGGTAGTGGTGCAACAGACACAGGGCACTCTATTTACAGACTCGTAAAAATCGTGTGCCGACACACGGTACTTTATGCACTCTTATATAGATACAGGCGCCCTGTCCATCCAACTCCATTGCGACGCGAGCGCTTCTAGCGGCGGTGCGAGCGTCCAGAGGGGGGGGGGGGAGGCAACGGTGATGGAGCAGCATCTTGCGGTTTGTCGGACTGATTTTTGCAGGCACCTATGATGCCTAAAAAGAGTAACGCTAACTGCTCTACGAATATATGTTGAAAGAGTTCTCCACATTGATTCACCCATGAAGCAAAGCCTTGGATTGATTCGCTCCCTCTAAACTTTCATGCTGTGCACCCTTCCTGAAAGGTGCTGATCTCTGCACCCTTCTTTAGCACCCAACAAGTGGCAATGAAGGTTCTTCTGGGGACAGCTGATTTGCACCCTCATGCGTGAGAAATTGTTTAGCGTGTGCTGTGTTGTAGGCTGCAACAGAACTTGTCGGAATTCACCGGGGGACCACGTTTTTCCACTATCCGACGGCACATTGGGAGCATGAACGGGGAAGGCTTTGCATGGGTTCAAATCGTTTGTTTTCAGAAGTTGCAATCTTTCTGAGTGATTATTTTCATCACACATGAATTTGCTGTCATTAATGATCTGTAAAAGGCTGCTTTCTTGTTGCATATGTGCCTTTTTAAGTGAAACAATACTGTAACAACGCCCTCGTTGTTTCATTTGCCGCGGGTTCTTTGTCGACGACTTGTGGCAGATATGAGCGCTACTTCACTCCCATTTTCAGTCATAAGCTTCCTTAGGTCGTGAACATTGCCGGATTCATAAAGATTTACGCCTTTATTCAAGTTTCCACTTGGAAGGAAACCTGCGAAGCTGTTGAGGAAACATGCGAGGAAATCTGTGACGCACAACCGGCCACTGGTGGCGCTGGACGCAGCGCCGATGGCGGAGGCGCCTGGCGGGCTTACGGTGCCTATAACCTTGCACTGCACTGAGTTTTTCGTGATGGCTATCGTTTTTTTCTCTTTCTGCAGCAAACATTTCAAAGGTATGTTTTTCTGGAGTTCAGTGAGCGTTCCTGTTTTTATTTTCTTGGCATGGCGCCAAGGACAAACAGTGCCAAAAGCGAGACTAAAGTAGAAAACAGACCGAAAGCGAGTGGCACTTCTTCCGTCTGCGCAACACCGCGCCTTTCGTGCTCCTTTTCCGTGAATAATAAGGTGCGCAGCCGCAACTAAGTTAAATCTCCCGGCACTTTTCCTCGGCCTTTCGGTGCGTCCTGAAAATAGAATGTCCCTATTCAGCAGCTCATACCATATGGTACTACCGAAGAGGGTACAAAATGCGTTCATGGACACATCTCGGAAGACATAAGTAGAAGGAATGAAGAAAAATGACGATTTATGCTTATCCGATAATCGGGAGTAATGTTCCTAATAAACTCATTAATCTGTGTAGCTTTCCTCACATGAGCGATGTAAACAGACGGGAGGGCCTGCCTTGGAGACTAAATGGCGGCCGCTTCGGCGAAGGATGAGACTTCTGAAGGAGGCTTTAGAGGACGGACAGCGTTAGCTGGTTGTCCAGAGTACGACGGTGAGGACGAGCTTGTGTTTGCAAGATGGCTACAAGAAGCGAAAAAAAATAGTGCTGCACAACTAAGAAACTCAGTAACTCGAAAGCACCTCACCAATGCACTCTGTAACGTTGTAGTCATGTGCTTTGTAGCCTGGAGGGCAAGTGCACCTGTAGCTCCCTGGAGTGTTTTCGCACTGGTAGGAACAGGTTGCAAGTCCCTCGGAGCACTCATCGATGTCTGGAAAACGAACCATGCAGCGCAAATATGAAAGGGTTGAAAAGACAAATGCTTACGAAGGAAAGGCAAGCTTTAGTAATTGTTCCACACTTATCGGACCTCTGAATCACGGTGTGAGGTAAAGGATTAAAAAGGGAGTCAAACGAAGCAGGTAAAATCAACATATTAGAGTGTTTCGACCACAGGAGTTTTTTTTCAACCACGTGGGCTTTTTCGAACACCTATGGCTCTTTTCGACCAAATGGGACTCTTTACGGAAACCCATGGTTTTTTTCCGACAACCCTGGATTTTTTTTTTGGTCTCCCTGGGATTCTTTAACATGCACTGGCATCGCACATACTATACACAAGCGTTCTTGCATTGCATCTCATTTCCACAGAAATGCTACCGCTGCCTCTGGAGTTTGATCCCGGTTTCTCGTGCTTAGCAGTCAAACTCCAGCCATGATTACTCAGTCCCTGAGGCGCATGCAATGATAAATGGGGCTTTATTTGCAACTTAAAACCTTAATCTTCAGGCGAGCAGCACTATCAGTGGGCTATATTTATTGCTAGAGACACTGAAAACGCATTTCTGCAATAAATTCGCTCCTGGAGTGTTCTAGGTAGTAGCTTTGTTTCTACGCTCCTTGGAAACTCTCGCCATCTACACTGGCTTGCATCGCTAGCTGGAAATACGATGGCGCCTTTGGTAGTTTCCCAAAGAGAGCAGGACACAACCCCAGTAAAGTGTTCCAAGAAGGAGACAAAAATAATAAGACGCGGCGCCACAACGCATCATCGGCCGAAGATTGTGGTACTGCGTATGATTATAAGGTAGCACGTCTTGCCTCTGCAGATGGAAAGCAAAAAAAAAGGGGGGGGGGGGGGGGATTCCGCAAGTGTAAATATTTCTTCAAGAACGCAGACCTTGAACATGCTTTTAGGGACGGCTGGTCCAGAAATACCTTGTTGTTAGCCTCGCATTAGTTCCATACAAGAAGGATAGGACGGTGTATGGCGCGAGCAAGATACTTTACCGGGTAAAAATGGAAAAAAAGAAATGCAACATGTTGCGTATAATGCGCCATAACTTTT
This sequence comes from Amblyomma americanum, assembly GCF_052857255.1. Lineage (NCBI taxonomy): Eukaryota > Metazoa > Arthropoda > Arachnida > Ixodida > Ixodidae > Amblyomma > Amblyomma americanum. The sequence continues at coordinate 204,285,841 of NC_135500.1, forward strand.
GGTGAGTACGCAAATAATGTGGATTTGGAGCACATAAAATAATATGATTGCCATGAATAATAGTAAAGCGCATATTGATAAAGACCGTTAATACTGGCTAATTATTCAAATGGCTCACTTCGAAGCTCGTTACTGTGAGTCTGCAACGAAGAATTGGACAAGCACAGTCTAGCGCTGTGGACTGCATCCTCTCAACCTATTTCATTCTTCTTTCCTGTTTGCTGTGTCCAATGGCTGCATTCTACAGAGGGCCGCCATCTGCGTAAAGCTCTTCATGCACACCATCCCCTACTGTACTGTACTCGCTGTTTCAAGGTCTCGATTTTTTCTTAGACAGGTATAAATGATGACGATAATCACATCAATAATTACGCATAGGGGTGTCTCTTGCATTGTTCAGCCCGCATCTCTAGCAGCCAGTGCTGTTTTCTTTTTATGCAATGCATTAGAGATCCGCCTTCGACCTTTTCTTTAATATTTTTGAGCAATGTTATGGTGGCCATTACTGGAATACAACCGTATAAAAATCCCCAAAAGTGCAGTAAACTAATAAGGACAGTGGGCAGGCTCAGCTCCAATGGTTGCTATTGATTATTATTTTTTTTATGAATGGAAAGCGCGCAGCAGAAATGCAGTGTGGGAAAATTTTGCACGATAATGTTCCATGTTTTGCGAAACGGTGAATATTATTCAAATTTGCGGTCCTTTGGTTCACTGTGTCTAACACAATGAGACATTATGCATTATACTGCGTCATTTAATCCTTTCCTCGTAAACCAATTTTCAATTTATAAGACTCACAGATATCGACGCTCGTTCAGCGAGGGAGTATTTTATCGAAAGTGTGGCTTTTCAAAAAGTTGAGAATAATGCTCAGAGCTAGCAACCTTAATGGATGCCAGTGTTGAAAGATATTGGAAACATGAAGCGTTTTTAAGTCGCAGCGCAGCCTCAACTCCTGCTGCCGCTTCAAATATTATTGTAATGGTATTGTTGTTTTGCTCTGCTACTATAGTCCTTTGTTGGGCTAGTTGGTAATCCATTGAAGCGGGCACTAGTAGCGCACACGGACAAGGACAGACAGGGAAGTGACGAACACAGCGCTTCTACTGCTGTAACCTTTTTTGAACGTGAAGAGGAAATAAGGAAAACAAGCGGCCCTCGTGCAGTGGCCAGCGAAGCGGTTGTGTTCGCGCCTCCATGGGTTAGATATCCTGTCGCGGCAATATTTATTTTATTTCTGCGGGTATCTCAGAGGCTTCACGTCCACCTTTCGATTTTGCACGGTAGGAGCCTAATAATGCTTTCGCACCAAAAAAAAAAGACGCGCTCGTCAGCTTGCACTCAAGCTACTGGTCTTAATCCATTATCACACGGAGCGCGCCTCCAAGACATTCATGTTAACGCAGCAAAAATGATGGAGTGTAACAACAACAACAACAAAAAATAGGTGATGCCCTTCACCGATGCAGTGTTTCTGGTCGACGTGCAGCATGTAGCCAGCTGGACATGAACACCTGTAGCTGCCTGGTGTGTTTTCGCAATCATACATGCAAGGCGTCGGCCATTTGGCGCACTCGTCAATGTCTGAAAAATAGTAATGAAAAAAAATTACGAGAAATGTCCCCGATGAACAGTGACAGATCCCTATTACATTCCATGTGTATCAATATTATGCCCGTTTAACACTGCAAAGAGGTATGATCGTGAGACCTGTCCAGAATCTAGGCAAGCTAAATGATGGTGCAATAAGCTAGATGACTGCGAAAAAGAACTGATCGTGAACCTTCCATCACATAGTTCAGAGGACAGCAGTGCTCAGAGGATAAAATCGGGTTAATCGAGCTTAAGAGCATCAGAGCTTAATCGGGAGTTAAAAGCAACATAAGAAGTGTGCTTGAGCAGAACCTCTGGTACGTGCAAGTATGTCGCGCCATTGTGGCTCTTTTAAAAATTTGAGGCATGACTTTTCAAGCTTGCATGCCGTCCGTGTGCGCTACAAGAAGCGGGATGGCAGTGCAGACTGATATACTCGTTCGTGCACCTACAGTTTCTAATATTCGAAGCTCTGCTCCTGAAATTCCTGCTGTTGTTAAAACAGCAAAAATGGGCCATAGTGAGCGCAGTGGTGCGTATCTCCACTAGAACGCTTTAGCTTATCTTAGCCTCCATGTGCCGCCACTATACATCGCTACCGCCAGCCACCAACAGCGCATACTTTGCTTCTGTCTATAGTGGTATATAGCGGCGATAAATGGTAATACTCCACCGGAACCCTCTGTTTTTTCACGGCTACTCCGCCAGCCCGCATCGCCACACGCTCATGTGTTCTCTCCTCTTTCACTCCAACGTTCTTCCCTTCCCTCACGCCGCGGTTGAGGAATCCACCGAGATGTGAGACCGTACAGCGCCTTTCATTCCCTGAGTACCAATCATCCTTTTCATTGAGGTGAAGCAACTAGCCCGCAAGAACGTTCTACTACGGGCCATTTCTTCTACCCTGGGCTCTGTTTTTTGTTCATGCAAAGTAAGCAAGATGCTGCAGTTTTGTGTAACTTAGCCCATGGCGTCGTTTTCGTTTCTATGTCTCTTTTCCTGTCTTATTCGCGCAGTCGTATCTTTTATTGAAATGAACCAACTAGCCTTACCCTTGCATCCATCTTCTGTGAATTGGAAGCCTGTTTGGCACGTTGTGTGTTGAACATCGTAGACTTCTCCGTCGTAGTGGAAGGTGGTCGTGTCCTCGTATCCGGATCCTTCCTCACCACCATCCTCCGTCTCGGGGTAATAGCCGTCCTCGTGCGTCTTAATCTTGACGCACTCGTAGCTGCCTTCTGTGTTCACACAACCGCCGGGGCACTCCTTGAGCACCTCCGCTTTGGCGCATTCGTCGATGTCTGCAAGGCGCGGATAGCAGTGTTAGTGACAAGGCACTCGTTTCTGGGGCACGCGTCACAGCGAAGATTTTTTCACGGCAACAAATGTTCCACGATCTCCAAGTACAGTGTGCGAGGAGGGCCCTCTGCAACTGCAATCGCAGCATCTGCCGAAATGTCCCCGACAGCGACACGTTTTGCAACAGGCCATGACAATTTACTCGTTTTATTCAGCATCACGATAACAGGATTTTCAGTGAAGATGGCCACCTACAAAACCTGGAAAGCGGAACTGGCATGACGTGCTGCTTTTTTTATCACTTTTCTTTGTTTCGCGTGTTGAACGTAAAGTCTGAATTTACCTGCAGCTGAGGGAACCTAACTATATTTAAGAGCAGATATAAAAAATTCAATATACACAGTGCAATCTTTCCTTTCTGGAATGGTTAGCGTACCGAATGGAAATCCTTTTACGAACCTTAGGCCACCTTAGGAATAACATTATAAAAATGCCGGCAACCAAGTTTTAACGCTTCGTGACGTTGACGAAGCGTTGACCCGGCGTTATGCCCTTCTCTGTACTACCCCAGTTCGGCCCGCTTGTGGTGGATCGTGAGGCTTGTACTTTTCGAACGCACCCCGGTCCTGCTGGACGTCCCAACGAACCTTAAATACATAGTTTTGGGCACCTGCCTGTGTCAGAAGCCTTTCCTGGCGGACCTCGTGAAACTCAGTTAAGACTTAGCTTCAGGAACGCTAACGATGTGTTATTATGAGAGGGTGAACATTCTTCGATGTCATTCCATAAAACGCGGACATCTCTCATGCCATAGAAATGTTTGACGCTCATACGTCAACTTTCTTTGCAACATGCGCAGCGTGCTTGCATGACCAGTCATTGTTGAAGTAAGTCGAGCTTTCATTGTAAATAAGGGCTGGTCGTCAAACACTGATGTAAAGGTACGGCACTGCGGAGACCCATACCGCGTTTGTTCGCCGACCATTGTATTCTACACGTGAGAAGCCATTCTGCTTGACGGAGGCAGAAAATGGTAGCCGCCAACCTCTTCACGTGTTGCCAAGTGGTGTCACTCATGCAGGTGGAGGTAGAAGTGCATGAAGCAAGCTTCGTTCTTCAAATGCCATTTGGCAGTAGTTCGGAGGTTTTGTTATGTTGAAAAGCTGGGCGAGGTTTTGAGGCTTGTTTGCGCATCCCTAGCATAAAGCCTCATACGAGCGTGAGGGTTGTTAGAGCAGACCGGAGCGTCTTCGATCACTTCTCGGGCTGTAAAGCTCGAGGATGGCGTGGTATCGAATAATGTGCGATATCATGCGCAGCGCCGGGTGTTGTGTCGCAGGCTATATCGGCGCGTTTCTCCGTCTTCAAGGACAAGGCTGCCCTTCAAAAATCATGCAGTATTAGCAGAACCGCTCCCTTGGGCTACCTTATCGCTAGAAATACATTTCGTGACCACCTTCGTTGCAATACAGGAGTCATTCACAGAGAAGCATGCGCATACGCTGATAGAAGGTACCGGTAAACAACAAGCAGTGGAAATTAAACAAGATCAAACTAATTCAAAGACCTAGTGCTTCAGATGTTATCATAGCCAGTCTAACGCTGTTAATCATCATCATCACCAGCCTGACTATACATCCAGTGCAAGAGAAAGGCCTCTTCCATGTTTCCAATTAACCCTGTCCTGTGCCAGCCCCGGTCATCCTATCCACGCAAACTTCTTAACTTCGTCCGCCCACCTAACCTTCTGCCGCCCCCTGCTACGCTTCCCCACCTTTGGGATGCAGTCTGTTACCTTTAACTACCATCGGTTGCATAAGTTGCATAAGGTGTTACATGAGTTTTTTTCCTTTTTTATTTTTTTTACAGCACCCATGACTACGCAGGCTACATCCCACCACCAGCTCGCATATCTCATTCCACTCCTTCCCATATTCTTCAACTTGTAGGTTTAACTCACGTGGCAACTATCGTACTTAATTTTCTGTAGTTTTTCCACCCCTTATGTAATATATATGAGGGGATCCTTGAGGTGTTCAACTGAACTGGTTTTTACTGATTTCTAAAAGCAAGTATAGTGATATGTGTTCGCATTCACCTGTGCAGCTTTTTCCGTCACTTCCACGAATGTATCCCTTCAGGCATTCGCAGTACGCCGATCCAGGTGTGTTCACGCACTTGTGTGCGCAGCCAAAATTGTCGCGCTGGCACTCGTCGACATCTGCTTGAGAAAAGAATGAAAGAAACAGCTATGAGCGCGTCTTTGAGCCATTCCGTCGGCGGTTAAAAGAGCTATAAAACATCGCCTGGAAGAACACAGAAATCTTTAGCCGCGCGTCTCTAAGGATATAAGATGACGATTCTAATGATTGCACTATTTGTTTAAACATCCATGTACTGTCACGAAAGTGCGAGTCAGCCTTGTGTGCGGCTATACTCTCTTGGTGGTTTTGTACCCTGACCTCGGAAGACATGGCGCCCTTTTGAGTTCTTGGGGCCGTCCAGTGATTTTGTACCTGTTCTTCTGCTCTTTCCGTACTGCTGTTTTCTGATTCTGTAGATTATTTGAATTTGCTGTCTTTTTGCTGATGAAGGGGGCAGATTATGATGTTAGGAAAGGCGCTGTAGCCTTCGCGCGAAGTGCAAACCCCCAGTGACGTTCCATGGCGTAACCGAAAGTCCACGCGATTAGACCAAACAGAAAAAAAACGCACTTTCAAACTCTTTTTCCCTTCAACAGCTTGAAAACTTCCTCAATTTGCAAAAAAAGTAGAACCATTTCAGTTGATAAAATTTCCTGAAACTCCGCGAAAATTCCCCGTTCGCCAAATTTTGCTCTTTGAATTTCGGAAGAAGGGAAAATTTTCATTTCATAAAATTTCCTGGAACTCTGCAAAAATTCTCCTTCGCTAAAATCTGTTCCTTGAATTCCCGGAAAAAGGGAAAATTCTCCGAATTCAACATCAGTGGAAACTGCACACTGTGGCATTAGAGCTCGATTGTTGTTAAGGGGAGGCTACGAGCAGATGAGAGTTGCATGCATTTCAGCAGCAGTGGGGTGCAGCATTGGTGGATATCTGAGTAGGCGCGTTCTCATGCCTTCCCGCTCATCGCCACAGTCGCCTTTGCCGCTCAGAGGCCAACTCGGCTGTGGAACATCCTAAGACCACATCTAGAAGACCGCATCTCAAAGGCGTATTTTAACGAACGCCAAGAAACCTTAGGTTAGGGCACAGCAGCCGCCATCATTCTCTCAACGATTCGGGCGATCGCCTGCCATTTTCTTTTTATAAGATTTAATGCGACCGGTCAGCTTGCCGAGGCAAAGAACAGGGCAAGGAAACAACAAAACTATAGACTCCCGCGTGGCCGGTGAAGGCCACGCATGGAAATAAATGAGGTGGTCGCAAGCAAGCGCCGCAGAAAAATGTTTGAGATTCGCTCGGCCTACATTGAGCCACTTCTGCTTCCTCTGAAATAGCGTTCGAAGACCAAAGAATAAATGGGGCCTTTATCACTCTGCGGGCGACGGTGCTCTCAAACACATTCGAAAATCGCGCAATTTATATCCAACTAATGTTACTTGTAACTAATAATTAACGCTATAACAAAAATTGATCAGCACCTTTGCAGAACTGGCCTTTGTCGTCGTAAGGGAGGTATCCTGCATTACACTCGCACCTGTAGGATCCCGGGTAGTTGACGCAGCGGTGACTGCACTTCTTGTGCCCCAGCGAGCACTCGTCGATGTCTGGGCATGGACAAAGGCTCTTAGAAATCTTCGTCATTAGGAGAAAAGAAAACCGCGCTCCGAAATTATCAAAGTGACATCAAGCACAGGCTTAACGCATGTTGCAAGAGTAAAGGGATGAACGGGCACACTCAAAAAAATCAGATTTTTTTCCCGAAAACTTGTAAACCATCAAAGACGACCACATTGTTTTCGCAAACATTTTGTCCGATGATTTTAGGAAAATCCTCTATGGTGGAGTAAATTTGGTTGCTCTTGTGTGGATGTCAATGAGCAGTTAGTTCCTTATAAATGTCTGGTTACCAAAACTAACATTTTTAGTCGAACTCGTTGACCGCGCGCTTGGAACGCTTAATATCGGAAAACAGCGCATGCGATTTCACTCACAGTTCCTTGCACCTTTGGCACTCAGTGAAATGATTCAGCGATAGTAACAATTGATGCGTGGGTCAGTGCTTCAGTTCACTGCCTGTTTTGCGATTTTCAGTCAGTGCTCCAACTCTCAAGCACGGAAAACCAAGCGGCGTAACGAAAAGTGGTCATACAAGAACTCATCGAGTCCTTTAGAATCTCGTGAGTTTCGTTCAATTTCGTAAGGTTTCCGCATTCCCGATTAGGCTCGCCTATACTCAGCCGCCACTGGTCATCAGGAAATGAACCAAGAATTACGTTTATCCCATTTCATTCGGTTTCTTGGTATGCGCATAGAAGCTGGGGCTAACGAGTCGCAGAGTGTCTGGAAAAAATTCCAGCCCCGTATGTGCGTACATGATGTACGAGTTACTTAAGAACTAAAGAAACAGAAGAGAAAAAAAAACTGAAAAAATGTGAGCTGTTACATCCTTACACCCTTGCCTCGTTCCCTCGAGGATCTCTATAAGTGGGACAACTGAATTCGAGGCAACGATAATGAATTTATCAAAAATAGAAACCGGTCTAGCGAAAGAAACTCCGGTAATTGGTATTTTTCACGCTTAACATCATATGAACGAAATTAAATTGGCGGAATAAATGGGTTCTGGGGCATGTCCATGCCTCCCGATCTGCCATCCAACGAATTTGGACTGAGCATAAGAGTGGAATTGTGGGCAGTAGAATCGTGATGCGAGTTTGTTTTTGCGGGCAGCAGCAAGGCTGATTTCGTTTATAAGACAAAATTCCTTCCATTTTTGTCTGCCGTACATTACAGAAGGTTATTTTGCTTTCAGAGTAATAGGTATTAAAGGAGTTGCACAGAGGGGTGACATTTTTTATAGCCATTATTAGTTACAGCATATTAGAGCGGTTACGCCATTGCTGGTGGCATTGAAGGCAATTATGTGATTCCAGTTTTTGTCTTTGAAACGAAAGAATGTAGAGTTTCTGATTGTCAGGAGTGAAGCGATATTTGCGGCGTAGGGCAGCTCGAAGCAACTTTTGAGAAATGTTTTGATGCAAATAGTAAAAGAGACTGCTGGGGTAAGATCTGAAGCAGGGCAATAGAACTTCTCCGTTCAGCTGCGCGAACACAATGGTGTACTTATCGACAGGCAGCCGATAACAACGTATATACCTCGACAGGTTTTCCTATTTGCAGATAGTCGAAATCCGCTGGGACAAGAGCAGATAGCAGCGCCGTTGCCTGACCGGCAGGTGTGCGAGCATCCGCCGTTGTTCACCTCGCAGTAATCACGACGGCCTCGCCAGTAAGCTGGAAAGAAGTAAGGAACTTGGTGCACACAGGTGTCTTGCACTAAAATTTACACTTTTCAGATTATTGTCGGTGGCTTCCTAAAAAAATATGCCACCATCGTCTGGAAGACGTTGAAGTAACGAGAGTCAGCTGTTTGGCAGCGCCATCTATCGTCCATGCGATGTATTAACACTTGAGTAAGCTACTTTTCCATATTTTACGGAGAGCGCGGGCGCATACCGCCTTGAGGCCGGGTATTTTTGACCAGTTTTGGCCGAAAAAGTTTTGCGACATCTTTGGAGGGCCATTTTTCCTTAACCCAAGGCGGTAGGTGCCCGGTCGCCTTGAGGTATGAAAGTGGGATCTGCCGAGTGCTGACGTCACGGCCGCCATGTTAATCTTAACCATAACTAACTGTAAACCTAAAAAATCGATATTGGTTATTAGTCAGATAATGACGTTATCGGTTAATTATAAGCCTAACTACAAGTCACTATTAACTTCATTAGTTAATTTTGGTGTCCAACGTGTTCTATCATCTAGTTGGATCCCAATATCTAATTCGTTTTATGATGGCCTCGCTAATCCCTGAGTTATAAACGATTGAACATGGTCACGCGAGGTTATTTATGACGTCACAAAATTAGTGACGTCACCAATCACCAATTCAATATACTAATGACGTGACCAATCAATCACAATTGGGTTGGTATATCAATTTTCTATGGGCGCCACCATCTTGAAGGGAGGTGGTAGCAGACCCCAATGAATCGAGAACGGGACGAGTACGAGCTAACGCTCTTAAAATTTACCCAATGAGGCAACGCTACGAAGCGGGAAGGACGCCGCACTCTCTGTATGAAGCATGCTATTTATTCCTGTGGCAACAGTTGTGCATGCGTCAGGCTATGGCCACTACTGAGTTTTCGAACAATTAGCTTCACTTCAGTTTGTTTTCGAACGAGTGCACTCTTTAGCATTCCTTGCTTTGCACAAAAATGTCTTCTAAGATCCCCAGGTGGTCGAAATTGTTCCGGAGCCCTCCACTACGGCATCTCTTTTTCCCTTTTTCTCGCTTTTTCCTTTTCTCTTCTTTCACTCCCTCCTTTATCCCTTCCCTTACGGCGCGGTTCAGGTGTCCAACGATATATGAGACAGATACTGCGCCATTTCCTTTCCACCAAAAACCAATTATTATTATTATTCCTCCTTTAACCCTTCCCTTACGGCACGCTCAAGGTGTCTAGCGATATGTGAGACAGATACTGCGCAATTTCCTTTCCTGAAAAACAAATTTTCCAATTTTTTTTCTTGACTGTGCACTTCGAATTATCGCGCATAATTTCGTCATATGACATCTTGGTCTGCGAAATTTTAGCATCACAATGGGTTCAAAGATCATAAAAATGATTTTCCATGCAAGGTTACGTGCTCACTTTACCTTTATTTGCACTCTACTTACGTATACAGGTTTTCCCGTCTGAAGCGAGGTCGTGGCCGAAGGTTTCGCACTTGCAAATGAAGGAGCCGACCGTGTTCTCGCATTTCTCCATGCAGCCCCCGTTATTTGTCACGCATTCGTCTATATCTGTTCAGAAGAAATTCGCGCGAACGCGCGAAACACCATAAAAGTTGTGTTCTCAGGCCAGAAAAAATATACAACGGGAGAAAAATGTGCCTAACCATCGTAGGGTCGGCACTCATGAAGACGCCGGCGCATGTCCCCCTGAAGATGCCCCGGCTATTTTTCTGAATCCGTTTTTTTTATTTTTTCCACAAGGCCGGTCTGCGCTTGCGCACCTCTTCCCCTCCAGCTCCACTGGTTGAAAACGAAAAACCTCCAGCTTCTACTGCGCATGCGCGGTTCACGTTAGTGACAGGCGCATGCGACAGATGGCGCCAGCTGTCAAGCTTACACTTGCCACTTCGCAGGCGCAGCTGCCTCCTCGTGGAACCAGATCGCCCCTGCGTCTCCCATGCGTTTGTTTTCAACCAGTAGCAGATGGATTTTCGCCAGTCCGCAGAGGGCGACACATCGTGCGAAAAAGGCGGATTACGCTAAGGCATTCGACAAAGTGCAACATCAACGATTAATACTAAAGCTACATCGATTAAATCTACAACATCACGTACTGGGTCCTCTTTCTACATATTCATTGATGTACGGTTCATATCGCTAAATAAAAAAATTCTTAAAAGCTTTCTTAGCAAATCGCTCTAGTTTTGAGGGCTTTCACAAGCGCCACAATCGACCACAGTGGCGGAGGTGGTGCTCAGTGTGACACCGCGAGTACCACGAAGAATGTGGTCGAACGGAAAGAACGGCAGCTAGGCAAGGGTCTCCTTACGCTGCCTGGGGCAATCGCTATTGCCAGGATCGAGGCCATTTTTAAGAACATTTTTCGGTTCTTATTTCAGAACCAAGGTTTCTGTTTCTTTTGTTTCTTCGGCGCATATTTTCTACGAATGAAATGTTGCCTTTCTTCTGTTATTTAATGCAGGCATCGTAAGTTGTTAAAAGTCAGTTGAAGTCTGTCTCGCCGTTTTTTTCATCACGAACAACTTCTTTAGCTGTAATTATCGTGCAAGTGACAGTTCTTAATTGGAGCTCTACTTGTAGAAGAAATTGCTATCGCCATTAAAAAAGTAAGGCAAGTCAAATGAGATAGCCAGCAGAAAAAAACGCGAGTCGAAGTTTACTTCTACGCACTAGTTTGACATGTTATTGTTAGGTTGCCGCGCTGGGTTGAGCGCGAGGGCAGGGCATCACGTGGTCTGCGTGTTGATGGCAGCGATGGAACTGGCGTCCAATTGTCGCGGTAGAAAGAACATACTTTTTCGTGACGCCCGTGCACGGTTTCGTGTCGGTGTCCTGCGTGAAGTTGATAAATGTACTTAACCGACAAGCTGCTCTAAGCAGGTCATGATGGTGAAAAAACAGCGCTTAGAGCCAGCAGGCGGCGAGGATGTGGTGCTTCCCTGTCGTCAGAGGAGTGTAAGCTAGCGGAGAAAATAATAATAATAATAATTGGTTTTTGGGGGAAAGGAAATGGCGCAGTATCTGTCTCATATATCGTTGGACAGCTGAACCGCGCCGTAAGGGAAGGGATAAAGGAGGGAGTGAAAGAAGAAAGGAAGAAGAGGTGCCGTAGTGGAGGGCTCCGGAATAATTTCGACCACCTGGGGATCTTAACGTGCACTGACATCGCACAGCACACGGTCGCCTTAGCGTTTTTCCTCCGTAAAAACGCAGCCGCCGCGGTCGGGTTCGAACCCGGGAACTCCGGATCAGTAGTCGAGCGCCCTAACCACTGAGCCACCGCGGCGGGGTAAGTTTCGATGGAGGCGAAACGCAAAAGGCGCCCGTGTGCTGTGTGATGTCAGTGCACCTTAAAGATCCCGCAGGAGGTCGAAATTATTCCGGAGCCCTCCACTACGCTACTTCTTTCTTTCTTTCACTCCCTCCTTTATCTCTTCCCTCATGGCGCGGTTTCAGTATACACCTAGATATGGGAGACAGTTACGGCGCCATTTCCTTTCCCCAAAAAGCAATTTTCTTTTTTCTGCTTATCCAGCACCATCGTCTCATCATACCCCTGGCTTTCTGATTACTTAATTTCAGGTTTAAGCGAGTGTAACCTGCATTCAACAGCGAGCTATCTATGCCTTGCATGCCAGTAATACTGGCATTTTTCGGTTAAAACCGAATTTCTAAAAACTGAATTCGACGGACTTTTATTGTTTTATTTTTGTTTAAAACCGAAATGTCCAACCCCCATTTATAACGTAGAAAAGAGGGGATGCTTAAGAAATTGGAGCTCCGCCTTAAGAGTATGACGCTATAGCAGTAATGAGTTAATGCCGATATATGCGAAATTGGTCATTCCCTGGTTTATATTCATAGATCCCTGTAAGTCCTCAAACCACTCCCGGTGCAGTGGTGCAGCGATTAAGCGATGGGCCACTGCTCTGCGATGGCAGGTGCTGCCATCGGGGGTGCTTGTGAGACTCGGGTTGCTTTTCCTGTCTGTTTATCTGGTGTATTCTGTTTAACAACTGGTCCAGTTGCTTCCAGGCATGTCTGCCCCAAAAAAGACAACAACGGGACTTACAAACCTGAACTAGAGGTTCACGTAAATGCCGAGGTTATTGGAGCTGCGGACCACACGAATGGATTATTGCACTGAATCATTGTAGGGACAAAGTAATGAAAATTTCACCATGCGCAATAAGCTCCCGCGCAAGATATAAAGTAACAGGGGTTTACTTGCACACATAGCGATAGGCATCAGCTGCAAGGAATTAGAATAAGCTCCCGGAATTGGCGCATTTCATGGAGCTGTAACGGTTTTTACTGCACAACTTCACGCGGTAATAATAATAATAATAATTGGTTTTGAGGGAAAGGAAATGGCGCAGTATCTGTCTCATATATCGTTGGATACCTGAACCGCGCCGTAAGGGAAGGGTAAAGGAGGGAGTGAAAGAAGAAAGGAAGAGAGAGGTGCCGTAGTGGAGGGCTCCGGAATAATTTCGACCACCTGGGGATCTTTAACGTGTACTGACATCGCACAGCACACGGGCGCCTTAGCGTTTTTCCTCCAAAACCCAACCGCGTAGTTTGTGTGAAGCTTGACTCTGAGAGTGACCTTGGCCAGCCTGCAGAAATAAAATAAATATTGGTGCTAACAGACCAGCTTCGCTGGCCACTGCACGAGGGCACTAAGCTGCCGCCGCAGCCGATCACGCCGCGTGTTAAACTGCACCGCACTCTCGCGCTGTTCATTGCGCATCGTCGTCTTTATTGACTTCCATTTGCGACGCGAACAGATCAGATCGGGTTAACCCCGATCAGAGCTTAACCTGAGTCTAATATCATCGCCAGACGTCTCGACGACCCAGCAAAGAAAAGCGATGAGCCAACCAGGCTAAACATGTGCTTTCCATGTCTGCTCAGTTTATATACGTTAGAACTCTACCCATTTTTTTTTTAAGTAACGCTCACAGCTGTCTAACGTTTCTTTCGCGAATCCAAATGCCATGACTGTGTCATTGCTTTGCAAGTGCTTGGTTGAAATCAATGTCTAACAGTTAAGTACGACTTAATAAATACATTATAGAGAAATAATAAACGAAGTAATTACCTACGCACGTTGTTCCGTCTGCATCAAGTTTGAACCCATCAGGACAGCCGCAGCGGTAGCTTCCCGCTGTGTTGAAGCAGATATTTTGGCATCTGTTCTTCTCTGTTTTACATTCGTCGATATCTGCGAGTGAAGAGGAACAAGAAATTTGAAAGAAGAAATAATAGACAGCATGAAGTATGCATGAAGCATGTTTTTTTTTTTTTGCCCAGTGTCATAATCCACACACCGAGCATACGACGTGCAGCATTTTGATTCCCTAGCATTGTGCTGGTGTCCTTTAATGAGATTTTCGAGGGTTTGAATATGGCTCACGATAGCGTTTTTTCCTTTCGTTTTGTTTTTTTTGGGTGGGAGGGGGGCAGAAATGTGGATAATATGCTCTTCTTTCCTTCAATTTTTATGGGTATGCAATGTTGTGTGCTTGTCTTACACTATTTCGTTTGGTGTCCTCATGGTACTGTACATTACACTCTAAAGTCAGTGAAGTGTTCTATCTTACCTATGCACTCTGTTCCATTGGGCTTGTAGCCCGCCGTGCAGCCACAGAACTTGCGTTGACCGTTGAAGTAGCAAAGCTGGTCACACCCGCCAAAATCAGCTTCGCACGGGTTCATCGCCTCTGCCCTTTCGGAAGTGACGACAGCTGGATTCCCTGGGAACAACATTGCGCTCTACAGGCTGGTCATTCGCTGAACAACATAAAACGTAAGGGCGCTTGTTCACGGCAAAATTTTTTTTTCTTGCTGTAAAGTTTTCGAGCTCGACGCCCTCGATTAGACTGCATTTATGCGAGAGAGAGAAATGCACAGGCGATCATACAATGTGATGCGACAAATCGGCACTAGCAGTATTGGTGGCACATTTCGCTTCTATAATGATCGCGTTCCCACTGCTGCGCGGGCTGCTCGGGCTGCTCGTGGGTGGAGGCATTTAGAGGGCGGCGTTGGTTTGGTTGGTGGTGGGGGGTGGCTTCTTGGCGGTGAAGGCAGTTGAGTTTGCGGGCCGTGGGGCAGTGGGCGATCTATATTTCAACCCGGGTGCCGCTGACTTGGTCCTTGCATTCAGATTTTCTAAGCGGCTCGTCGCGTGGCCCCCACCCCGACGACGGTAGCCCGGCCGTTCTAAAGCAAACAGAGCAAATGCTGCTGGCAGGGGGTTGCCGACCCAGAAAGTAATAGTAACGGTGCCGGAATGGGTCCCGCGCCGTAGACAGTGCCCGCGCGTATCGCACCCGGGTGCATTGTTTGGGATCAGTTTTATGGCTTTTCGAGCGCGGTGTCGAAGAAAGCTCTGAGGACGCTTGAAGAATGAAGCTCACTTGGAAGGCTACTGGCGGGCCATCCGCTGGGTGCGCGTGCGGACGGTCGTGCAGCTGGATGGCGGTTAATGAGCTGCGTTTGCTCTGCTTCTGGCCAGCGTGGCTCAGATGCCACCCTGTATCTGTGTGTCGAGCCACGGCTGGTGGAAGTTGTGCTTGTGTGTATTTTGTTGCCATGTTGAAGTTCCTTTCGGAGTTTGTGGGAAAGCGCGATCGACTTCTTGGAATGCACGCTGTCGACGCGAGCAAACAAGCTCGTGGGCGCATACGTGTCATTGGTGCTTTCAATTCAATATAAAATGCTCCGATTGGCTCTAAGGAGCTCATTCCTGCTTGGTTGCTAAAAAGGTCCCCAGAATGCTGGGCACACGGATTTAAGGAGGCGTTATGGCGCCAAAAGGGGAGACTCGGGCAGGGGCTCTTGGTGGAGAGTCGGAGTCGCGAGAGTACGGACAGGGCCAAGCTTTGCGCTGGCCACGTTCCGAAGAACGAGGAGCCGCTACGAGCAGCGCGGTTTAAGTCGGTCAGGCAGGACAGAGTTTCGTAGGAGTGAGCATTGGCGTGACGCTCCTGATTGTGCTTGATGCTAGCGACCACCCTGGTCGACGCGTAAAAAGTATAAATAGTTTGTTAATAAACCCACCTGTGCGTTTCTGCCGATAAGTTCGTCTACGCCTCATCTTCCTCCTGCAACGTGTCGCGCCCAAACGGACCCCCATATCCACCACCGAAGAGGACTCCCGAGTCTAACTGAGGCCTTCGGAGGGTAAAGTGGATGGTTGGTGGTGGGTGAAGGATTCTATCACTTCAGGTCTGCGGTGGCTACCTGCCCTAAGCGGTCACTATTTACGTAATGCAGGCAATGACCGCAGATCCGGATCACGGATGAAATGACTAGAACAATAAGAATGCGGTGGAGCGCATTTGGCAGGTACTCTCAGTTCATGAATGGCAGTGTATCAATGTCCTTCAAGAAAAACATACAGCTGCTGTATCTTATCGGTGCTCACCTATGGAGCAGAAACATGGATGCTAACGAAAAATAGTTCAACTGAAATTTAGCACAACGCGTCGAGGTATGGAAAGGAAAATTATAGGTGTAACGTTAAGGGACACGAAGAGAGCAGCGTGGGTGACAGAACAAGCGCGAGCTAAGGGGGTATGCGCGTAGTAAGATCGCAAAAAACTGCGAAAAAGTCTCTTTTTGAAAGAACAGTTTTTTACTGAATGCACTTCAAACTACATCTCACCAAAATATCGACTCTCAAAATGATTCCAAAGTTCAAAAGAGAAATTGAAATGAACACTTCGAGACTCGTGCAGCTGGAAACGAAGCGCGCGGTTCGATACGACGTTCCACTTCACGCGATCGCAATTCGGAAACAAATTTTAGATGGCCGTAATTTTGCTACCTTTTGAAAGCTCGTTTCCTGCCTTTCCGTTTGACACCTCTCAGGATGGCATCAAAGCGGTGCAGCCAGCATTACAGCCGTTTTCCCACGATTCGATTCCCCGCGACTCAGTGAGTGCACTCAGAATTCAAGCCCACTTATCTCCGCTGGTGATTTCTTATGAATGCAAACTCTGTGCCTTACAGGGTTTTTCTCTGGTTCGCCTTGGACAACTGAAATGAACTTCGTATCAGTTTATTCGAGAGGAGTACATCTGTGCGGTGATGCTATTATTACCGACTTTTACATAATGCATTAAATTTAATTAGTTGCTTTCCTAAATTACAAGCGAAGTCATTTTGAATGTTCTACTCATATTTTTTTAGCACTGTATTTTCCCTGAGGCAAGTGTAAAAACAGCATCGCCGCAAAAAGGATGACGGAGAAGGCACCATTGTGGGCAAAAGTAAGAGAACAAAAGTGAAAAAGCCCCCCCCCCCCCCCTCTTTTTAATGCTCCTAACCTTGCCGTTCTGCAAGGGGGCGCCACCTGCAGAGCGGCAAGGTTCGGAACACGAGTTGAGACGGGGTCTCTTACTTTTGCTCACGATAGTCCGGTGTCACAAAAAAAAAAATGGACTAGTTGCGTGTGGACCCTCTCTACAACTTAACGCACTTGTCCCTAAAGCGAATATAAAAAAATTTGCACAATTAGTCGTAGCTGAGAAACTAATTAAGTAGAATATAAAACGCCCTCTGAGGAGCCTACCCCGACCTGAAGCATCGGCTTGCACCCTGCCTAACACGACGTGACGCAAGTGTGCGGTGTCTCCTGTGGCTTGGTGTCGCATTCTCTACTCATTTGTTATCGGCATGGCTGATGACTGCGCGTGCGATACGTGCGAGTGCGACGATACCGCATAACACGTTCTTTGTGCTTGTCCCGCATAGAGTGCTGAAAGCCTACGGGTGGCTCTGTTTTGGAACAATCGCCTGCCAAGTGCATCAGTCGACCACTACATCAGTGCGATATGAGGTCACTGTACCTTTTCTACCTCAAAATATCCCCAACACTAAACGCCTACATAACTATCGCTGAATCTCGCGTCACATAGTCGTAACCGTCCTTCGAGTTTTGTAGCGATAGCTACACCACGACTCCTCGACCCTTCAGCGTGGCACCACTTGAGCTCCGTGGCGGCGCCGTTGGTCACGTGGGTTGGTCACGTGGTGCGGAGCAGCTGCTACTACCGGCGGTGCAGCGCGTAACAGCTGCAACCGCTGTGCGCACGCGCCGTGTCAAGTGGTACGAAGATGAAGGAACGCCCACACGAAGGAACGCCAAGATGAAGACTGACTTTGCAATTCAACTGAGCGAGTTCCATTCGGCCAGCTGTAGTCGTCGCGTCACTCCAGGTTTAACCAGAGCTAAACAACCGCCAATATTTTTTTTTCCTGCAATTTTCACTTTTCTCTAAATCGTTTAGCCCCGCCGCGGTGGCTCAGTGGTTAGGGCGCTCGACTACTGATCCGGAGTTCCCGGGTTCGAACCCGACCGCGGCGGCTGCGTTTTTATGGAGGAAAAACGCTAAGGCACCCGTGTGCTGTGCGATGTCAGTGCACGTCAAAGATCCCCAGGTGGTCGAAATTATTCCGGAGCCCTCCACTACGGCACCTCCTTCTCCCTTTCTTCTTTCACACCCTCCTTGATTCCTCCCCTTACGGCGCGGTTCAGGTGTCCAACGATATATGAGGCAGATACTGCGCCATTTCCTTTCCCCAAAAAACCAATTATTATTATTATTATTATTATTGTTATTATTAAATCGTTTTTCTCCTTCACCCTACACCGTCGAATCTCGATCATTAAAAGCAAAGGGCAGAGAAAATTCGTTCAAGACTATAAATAAGAACCACGATGTAACGTGATAAGAACTGTGGGTGGCTAGTATGGTCAATGGGCCTGCAACTCTGTTAAAAAACGAATAGCTTAGGAGGTGGTTAAGATAGGTGTGCGCAAAAGACTCATGTTCATTACAAGCGGTGTCCACTGCAAAGCAAGTTCAAGCAGGAAGAAATATATTTTTGCGTCGTTTCGTGAGGTTACTGCGCTTAAATTGCAGAAGATGAAAATATGCGCTGGCAGGGACATGATGCAAGTGACAGTGGAGGTCTGGTTCGGGACATCATGCCTCGCAGTGACCACTTCACGTTGCCCTCCGTCAACCTCACATCATCACTTCTGATTTCCCTCGCCCATAGTGGCTTCTCAACGGCGAGTTCATTCACGCTCAATTCTACGTGTGAGGCTGAGGTCAGAAGAGAGTGAGGATGCACTCATGAAGGCGAGTCCTCGTGAGGATACTCATGCACGTCTGTGGGGGTGAGTCGGTTCTGCCGCCTGTTCGAATTAACAGTCGCATACGCTCATGGATTAGAGTTTGCGGGTGTTTCTTTTCTGAGATAGGTCCGATTTTTACGGGAGCGATGCGTCGGTTGAAATAAAATCGGAATTTCAAATTAAGCTACCTTGAATCGAAG
Source organism: Amblyomma americanum (assembly GCF_052857255.1). Taxonomy (NCBI): domain Eukaryota; kingdom Metazoa; phylum Arthropoda; class Arachnida; order Ixodida; family Ixodidae; genus Amblyomma; species Amblyomma americanum. Next base: position 204,304,555 of record NC_135500.1, read on the forward strand.
AGATTCCTTTGCACGACGAAGAAACTAGCGTTTGAGAACATAGCGATACAGCGATTGTTCACAACTGGTCACAGATACCGGAAGCAGGTAAGTAGCAAGTTTGTCTCTGCTGAGTCTAGCCTCTGTATATCTGAACTATGAGCAAGTAATTAGCAAGGGAATTAGAATGTGTTGGAATGCAGTCTGCCGATACTCTCAATTTATAAACAGCATCTCTGCAATGTTCCTCAAACAGGAAGCCTATAATGATATTTCATGCCCGCTACATCTATGTAGCCGATGCATGAAGGCTAGCTAAGAAGATTTAAATAAGCCTAAATGCAGTGCAGCGAGCGATGGAAAGAGAAAGCATGTGTAACACTTAGCGACAGAAAGAGATACATATATGGATTCTATTGTAGAAGAAACGGTAGTTGGCTGCAATCAAGTTGAAATTCCTACTAGGAAATGACACAGGCTCGGCACGTCATGCGTAGAACAGGTAGCAAACAGGTGTTCCATTAGAGTGACAGAGTCCACACCAAAGGCGGAGAAACATTACTGAAGTCCGCAAAGAGCCGAGGCGAAGGATCATGGAGATAGACTTCCTGCCGTGTGGGGCAAGGCAGCGGTAATCTGATCACTGATAGGGGCCTTGCCGTGGGTTCCACTCTGCAGATGACGATAATAATGATGCATGTGGAGAGTTCAGCTCGCGTATAAGATATGCAGCCAGCAGAAATTCATGGACAAGTAAGACGACTCACCGTCGGCGTCCACGCAATGAGGGTGCTGCTTGTCCCACCTTCCGCTTCCGCACTGCATTGTGGCGTGTTTGGAGGAGCCCCGGCCATACTCGCACGCGTAAGAAAGGAAGTCCGGTCGTTGCCTCCATACGACCATGACACCTTCGCCTGTCAACGGTGGAAGTCGACAGCTTCGGTCGGGGTGGAGTCCTCGAGCCTGGTCCTGTGGCAGTGATCTCCTTTTGACTTCGACGCTGCCACTGGCTTTGTTGCGGAAGGGACAAGGTGTCGTAGCCACCAGGTCAGGTAGTTCGGTTGGAGGCGGCGCAAGCTGGGTGGACACTTCGAGCTCGTTGGCTTCAGGAAACCGAAGGAGAGACGGAAAGAGAACAACGTGAGGTTGGTTGTATCTCGAGAACAAAGTAAGGAAGGTTCCCATTACAACTTTGCACATACTGAATTTGGAGTATTACTTAAAATCATTTTGACGCACGTGAAAGTGTATTCTGTTTGGATTGAACAGAAAATTGAAGGCGCATTCGTGCCCTAATATCGGATAAGAAAACAGAATCCACTGGAAACTTGTTACAGGTAAAACTACATAACAGGTCGTCCCAGCAATAACTAAAGAAAGGAAACGCTAATGTGTTAACATTTCTGTTGGTACGATAATTCCTCTTAAGGTACAGGCGTGATAAGATAATCCGACGATATATTGTCTGCTACCGCCGGCCAGTCTTTCCGAGCGTCAGCTGTGAAAACCGGTAGCACTTGACTGTGAGCATACAATCAGAAAAATATCGTGCATTCTGTAATTTGAAAGTAGGGCCCTTAATTCATTTTTTGACAACCACCGGTTTTACCCTATTCTTGTACCCGGGAAGATATTTTAAAAATACAGTTAGACGCCCTTTCTGCACGAAAATACTCCTTGAAGAAAATGCAGCCTGCCTGTGAACAAAGCCGAAAGAACCGCCATCGCAGACAGGTCTAGCACAGACACCGGAGTGCTCAGCGTGGGGAGGCTAATGTACGCGATAAAATAATTGTAACAAATAAAGAAAAGAAATACTCCATGGGCAGAAAAGCGTTTGCTGCAACCAACCACCTTTAGCATGCTTAATAAAATCAGGAGCAAAACAAAAGGGCAGCACTTTCGTTTGCAACCAAAAACGAGTGCTAGTATTTTAGGTGGACGCGATTTATGAAACTTGTTGCTAAATAACCTGATTTTTAACCGAATTTCACGTCAGAAATTACGTCTGATTTTTACTCCCTTCGATTTCTTGAAAAAGAAACTGAAACGAAGGCTCTTATTCACACGTATGCAATTTTTAACTTAATTTTTTAATCATTCTTTTCCGGAAACTATAGAAGACTAGGCATATGTTAGCGCCGCCGACAAGCTGAGCACTTAGCTATAGATGACTCGCTGAAAGTTTTCTTTTCCGTTTTTTAAGCTATCCTGAGTAGTTAATCACACGGGCGAATTCAGAGGCTACTGTGGAAGGGGGTGGCTGGCGGTGCCGGTTCTATTTGAACCAAATATTTCTCGGACTTTTTCCAGTGAAAAAAAAAATGCGGCTCAGCATGGTTTTCTTGCGTAAAATCTATCACCCCCACGCCTTTTCTTCCATACGGCGCGAGTGGTCTGACGGCCAACAGACTTCTGAATTTCGGACCGATCAGAGTGCCATATTTCATTGCAAGGATCCTCTAAGAGCCTTTCCACTGATGTCGTCAACAGACTCAGCACCTGGCATCGTACGCCACAGCTGCTATACAATCGCTGCTGGAGAGCCACGTGTTCGCGTGTTGTCGCACTTTCAAACAAACCTCTGACGTCATTGTCGTCGTACGACTTGACGGGAACACACTCGGGGGGCTCGGGGTCCCACCGGCCCAGCATGCAAAGCGAGGAGCGGTAGCCCCGCATCTTGTACCCCGGAGCGCACTTGTACATCACGTAGCTGGACTCGCTGTTGTGGTACACCACGTGGCCATTCTTGGGTGGCCTCGGTGGAGGGCACTTGCTCATCCGGCATCGGCAGCCTGCGAATAACATATGGCGCCTCATGTGCGATAATACATCTCTCAATTAAATGGGCTTCTTAATTGACCTGCACGCACCTTTTTGTACTGAGTGGTGGAGCTGTCTCTACCAGACGTCTTAAATCGGTGGTTATGCGAGAGAGGCATCACCAGAAAATTTTTACCTAATTTCTTTCAATCTAACTTTAACCCTTTGTGGGAGCATGATTTTAGCAATATTGATGAAAAAATGTCCATTCCACGAGCAGATGACGCCCACAGAAACGCTTCTCAACAAATCTGGGAATTTTAGTGCAAATAGTTAAGCGGAAAAAAATGGAACGTATTTGTCCCGTTGGCCCTAAACGAGCATAAAGAAAATGGGATGTATTTGTCTGATTGACCTAACATCACTCGAGACGCCAACTATTTTTGGCCATTCTTTTACCTTCCATGTTAATTCGAAAGGGCTCCTTGCTGCTGGCAGTTCTGAATGTTTGTTTGGCCATTGATGATTTGACGCCCAAGAACAAGCTCAGCCTATGATGCTCCCTAACTTTGCAGTTTTGCCATGTTTGGGCGAAGAATTATCACAAAGAATTATCAAGAAAATTGCCACTGAATTTTCAGCCGTTAAATGTTCAACTATTTTCAGCATGTTAAGAAAGAAGTGCTTTCCACTTAACACTTGTCATCTCAAATCTTCGCAACAAAGGCCTACGCCTACGCCTACGAAGCCTACGAAGGCTACGCCTACAGGCGCAGGCGTAGCCTTCGGCGCTCATTAGTGGGGCGAAGTCAGGAGCCTGATACGAGAGCCCTTTAAAGTGCGACACGGGCGAGTAGCAGGCATCTGCTATATTTGTTAGCCATGCCTCGCCTTGTCACCATAAAGTGAAGTGTCCACATTATGCAACATAAACCCCTCAGCACAAACTAACATCACTTCGACTGTGCAGTTGAACACCGATATATCGAAATTGAAGTATATGTATATATATATGAAGGGAGCGAACATTCACCGAAACCAAGGTGCATAGGGGAATGTTTTTAATTTTTTTTAATGTCTAGTGCTGATCAGTGGGATAATAATACTTAGATTAAGCTATTGCTTAAAGAAAATTACTTTATTACTTATAAAGCAGCAGAATAAACAACCATGCCGCCGGTGGGAACCGAACCCACGACCTCCGAATATCGCGTCCGGTGCTCTACCAACTGAGCTACGGCGACGGCTGTCCAATCTGTTGCTCTCGTGGGTATTTATGTTTATTGGGTGCAAGCGAACCTTGAGAGTGTTCACCAGATATACCCCTTCAATTAGTCATCCAGCTTACTACTTAAATCTATTGTCCAGTTTTCTGGCGTCCGCCAACACTGGTAATACTATGTGGCAAAAGCCAATTTTTATGCCTGTTTTTTAAAGCCTGTTTTTGAAAATTTGTGAGTGTTTGCTGAAACACCCCGTAAATATATATATATATATATATATATATATATATATATATATATATATATATATATATATATATATATATATATATATATATATATATATATATATATATATATATATATATATATATATATATACACTAGAGAGAGAGAAAGTTACAAAAGTAGAAGTAAGTTCCTTGGTCTTCCGCAGGGGGAAGGTTTTAATAAAGTAGGCACTTCTCAAAGACACATTTATGGCCCAGGTTTCGACCCGGGTCTGGTCTTCAAGACATGAAGTGGGTTGAAGACCGGACCCCGGTCGAAACGTCGACGATAAATGAGTCGCAGCGGAAGTTGCCTTGGAACGTGCGATTATCTATCATAAGGTGTCTAATTCTGTTACTAATACAGTATAAACAGAATAACCACTCCTTCAAATCAGGATATAGTAGTTAGTTTTCACAACGCCTTCGGCAGAGAAGCACTAGACGCAAGGGCAGCCGCTAGGCTTTCGTTATGCTTGCCTTCACCGAATGAGAGTGATATGGCGCGGAAAATGAGGACAAGGAACCAAACTCCATCCGCAAGAACACTTTCCATTCACCTCATAAGGTGACTGGCTGCACGGCGCTGGCGCTGTCAGCAGATGCCCAAACCTGCGCAGTCGGCTTGTCTCCTCCCGCAAAACATTCTCGAATAACGCTTTTAGGAGAAGCGCCACTTGCAGGGGAGTGTTGCGCAGTTTGATATATCGAATGACTGGCGAAATTAGAGTTCGATACACAGCACGGCTTTTCTGTACTTTTAAGCAGGATTTTCCCAGGGGATAATCTGAGTTTTCTATATACATCCAATGATTCGATATGTCTTAGTTCGATATGCCCGGGTTTAATTGCATTGCTCATCGATGTCGCTCACTAATCGCCTGTACTGTACATTTTAAAGAAAATAATCGTGTGACTATTGTCACGTCCACTTTCTTTGCTATTCAAACATGGCGCATTCTTTACCGAAGCTCGCACAAATGGCCCCTGTGGCGCCACCTGTCATCGGCTTGTGAACTCGCGCAATGAGCTTTGGCCGCACCGGCGCGAAAAATTCAAAATCGTGTCATCACGGCAAAGATTCAGTGCCATAGGAGCAGAAGAACATAACAAATAAGCGAGCTTCTGGCACACATTTATGCTGCTAAATGTAGGTGTAGCGGACCAGTAAAAAGAATAAGAAAATTGACAGGGGGAGAGGGGGTGGGGGAGGGAACGGTTTCTTGTCCACGCCGACACAGTCGCTGTTCCCTCTTTCACAACCACAATCATTTGTGAAAGACTACACGACATCTTTAATCAACCCCTACGAACGTGCTTGCATGACCTAGCGGTAGCGTGTCTTACTGGCAGCCCAACGGTCAGGGGAGAGAGTGATGGGTCTGCCGCGTAGCAGCTTGAGAAGACGTGAGCTGCTGCTGCGTGCTCGTCTGCTGCATGTTTATTAGAGGGTGAGGACGAATACGGCTCGTGCGCTTTGCGTGTGGCTCGCGGTTGCTCACATCGCTCAAGATCCGATGCATCGCTTGTGCGGCGGGCGCCATCTATGGGAGCCTATTGTAACAGCCATGTTTTCAACCAATAAGGGTTCTTCGGCAACGTGGACGTCAACGCCAACGATGGCTTTTCTGCATAATTGCACCTTCCGCGCAGACTGGCACTACGGCGGCACGCGTTCGTTTTCGTGTGCTTTATGGGTGTAGCATAAAACCGAGAATTAAGTTACGAATATGTCCCAGCCCCATTGTATCCTGTCCGTCTGCCCAAATGCTTCATCAACCATAAAGAGTAAGTAGGGTGTATTTGCGGAGAAACAGCTCGGCAGGCGGATTACAATCATTGCTTAGTTATTACTCGCTTCGTACAGATCACATGATTCCACGAATGTTGGATTGAGGTTGGCGTAGTGAGCACAGGTGCGATTTTTTTTTCGGTCATTCAATGGCGACCTAATAGCTGTGATCCCCTTAAATTTTTTTTCTAAGGCATACGTACCTCACGAGAAACCTGGACATGATATTATAACAAGTTTAGCATTCATGGATTAGGGCACCTTCTCCCAGTTCCCTCGTGCTGAAGTTGCCGACGTTTGTTCGATTTTTATAATAATATATTTTGCCTTTCTATGCAACGAAGGGTGTGTAATTATAGGGAAGAGCTGGCTAGAAATCGAGGGACAAATGTGCATGGCGTTACTTTCAAAGTCCAATGCTTACAAATTTATTTTCAAGCTCACGGGTCATTACGTTATAAATCACGTCAAAAGCAGACGATACACTTAGTGGGAGAAAAGTGCAAGATGCTAACGGCAGAAAATCCCGCTTCAGGAGCTATCTAGAAATCAGACTCGAGCAGACACTACTCAAGCCATCACTTTTTTTTTCACGCTGACTAATTGCTTGTAGTCGATCAGGAATCACTTTTCAGCTTCAGATGGAAACAGTAGGTTTGTACCGGCCGGAATTATCACATTTTCCCCTGCCCAGTGCGAAACTGATATGAGTCGAGCTTTTCCTGAACCTCATGCCTAGATAGTAGAAATGATTAGGAAACCCACCAACGAAGCGACTGCACGACAGATGGATAACCTAACTGTTTAAATGCATGTGGAAAGGTTGCAGCGATCGATGTAAAGTGTGAATGCAGCAGTCATGAACTATTTGCTTGCTGGCATTTGAATTAATGCTGACAGTAAATATTTACTAACATATCTATAGATGAACATGATGCAGAATAAATCAACGGAACTAGAACTGAAAAAGCTAGCCCAGCTTTCCAGGTTCGCTGGCAACAGGCTGACTTCCCTTAGCATGCACGTTCATTCGCCTACCTTACTACCGCCCCCGTGCAAACGTTCTGAGCAAATTGAGCCACATGATTTCTTTTGCTAATCAAGAAATCGCGGTCTCGGCCTAGTCATATAAGACTGATTTATTTTAGCCTGCGATTTCGCTACGAAAATGTAAAATGCGCATATCTGCGACCAGCTTCGCGGCATTCTAGAGTGTGCGAGGAATTATGCGGAATGCGATATGACTGGTTTAACGTCCCGGATGAGGGACACCGTAGGGGAGGCCTCTGGATTAATTTCAAACACCGGGAGATGTTTAAAGGGTTCTGACATTGCGCAGCACGCAGGCAGTTTTTTTGCATTTCGCCTCTGAGACCTAAATACCTAAATTATACGCCGCCGCCGTCGTGAAGGTTCGGTGCAGAGACTAAAGGCTCAACAGTCGAACCCTATAGCCACTTCAGCTTTCCCATCAGAGAGAACATCCACGAAGAGAGGCCGTTGGGAAGGAAGTGAGCTATGCGCAAGCCTGCTCAAAAATTTGCGAAAACGTTGCCGCGCCCTTTGCGAAAGCGCCACAGCACAAGTCCCTGCACACCTCTCTCCACCAGCCCTCTCGTGATATGCTTCGATTACCATCGTCTACTCCGAAAGGCGAGCATATTTTTTTTTCTGGTCAGCTCCTGGACCTACTTTGAACATATAAATGCGGCAAGAAGTAAAAAAAATGCAGTGCGCACCTTGTACGAAGTCAGCGGCACAGTCTGAGTTTTAATTAAGTTTGACACTCCGGTAATGCGGGGCATAGCACGTGCCGCTTAACTCCTCTGGCCGGTAAATGCGCAGAATGAAGCAGTGAGTAAAGCATTTTATGAAGAGCCTTTACTACAGATCATCCTGTGAACAGCAAGATTCGCAGAATCAAGCTCCATAGCGTGACGACATCACGAGTGCCTTGCAAATTGTTTCGGATCGTAAACAACCGTACCCACGCAACGAGCTTTATGATAAGGTCAAAGATAGGCTAAAAGCACTAACCTTGGAGCAGCAAAACCAGCATCAATGCTGATCTTGTGAAGAGAGTTGCAAACGCCGTGGCCTGCATCACTTGGCTGTCGTTTCTTCTGTGCTACTGCAGCGATCTAGTCTCGGTTACTAGAGTTCCCTTCGTTAAGCGCACTATAAAGAAAAATCAATTCGCTGTCTACAAATTAGTTCTGGTGCACCACAAGTGCGTTGCTCAGTGCGACCGTTTTTTATCTGGCTGCTTGCGGCGCGGGCCGCGCCTCGGGTGGAGTCGGCGAAGCAAGTGGACGCGGGCAACGGCTCTGCGCGTGGGGAAACTAAACCGCATCTGAAACTCATTATCAGGCCTGCTGAAGGCTGCAATCTCGGCGCCTGCTGCTCTTTACTTGCTTCAAGTTCCGCCTTGCGGACTCGGGAATTTCGCGCCCAACTCGAGGCGTCAGGGGCTGCTTGCTGTGCGCCAATTATAGGACTGTTCCAAAACTGCCCTGCTTTAACGTTTCGTTCGCAAAGGCAACACTGGTCGGCGGGGCACATGGCGTAAAAGGTCTATTGTGGGAGTTGAATTTGGTCACGTAAAGCGGCGTCTTGCACTCATATATGCTTAGCGCGATGCGATGCTATTCAGGTCGAAACTAGCAATGAAACTGCAACAAGCGGACGCTTAAAACCACGAATACAAACGCGGCCGATGTTTAAGATTTAATTTTTCATAATAGGCTCCTTGCCACGAACTTCGTTGGTCAAATGTTTCATAGAAAGATGTGAACGCCTGCGTAGTTTAAAACGTTATTCCCAATTTTCTCGTGCCAGCATATGATGCCGAATAAAGTGTTCTGATCTCCGCAATCTGGAAGACCAGCGCGTGTTGAGGAGCTGTGTACTGTACCATTTCTGTTTTTCCAAAGCTGTTCCTTCTTCGCCCCGCCAGCTCATACCCTTATCTTTTCGTTGCTCAGACGAGGTTATTTGTCTGATGTGCGCTAGACCGACGTTAGGGGTTTTTTTTTTGCCAAGGATCGCGGTTGGAGATGCCTGGATCTTTAGTGGCCAGGATTTTCTAAGAATGCACACACGGATCATCCGGAAAGTTCTTCGTAACATTCGAACAGAAAGCGGCGCAGAACCGCCTGCATCCTTCTTCCGACGACTGTCAAGCGCCAATGTCGGCGACACTGCCAGCCGAGTTGCCTTCTTTTTATGGGTACCCCCCCCCCCCCCCCCCCCCATCAAAAATAAATAAATTTTCTTCGTATAGTCTGCAAGAGTGGACGAAGGTGGGAGCAACTGTGCGGTAGCCTCGCACAGGGGTTGTGGGCGCTTGCTTGCTGCCACTTTCAGCCCCCTTCAGCACTACAGCTTCGGTCTGAGGGGATCACTACTTCCGCCGCTATGGTGGGAAACAGCGCTGCCGCCGTTTCTAACCATAGCGGCGCTAGCCAGTGTTGCACTTGCATGCGAATTAAGGCACGTGCAGCACAGTAGAATGTAGAGCGTACGCAACCACTGTAGCAGAGGGCGCATCACGCGCGACATGAATAGGCTCTGCGATCGGTATTCGCTCGTTACAAACTTATGGAGCGAAATTCAAAAGTGTCCTTGTGCTGAGCGATGTTAGCGCGCGTGAAAAGACCCCAGGATTGTTGAAATGACACGGCAGCCCTCCACTACAGCGTGTCTCATAGCCACTGACGTGGAGCTTGTGGACGTTAAGCCTCCAACGTGCTACTCCCCGCAAAGCATTAATAAAAATAAATTCACTGCAAATTAAAACAGAGCCGCCGCGGTGGCTCAGTGGTTATGGTGCTCAGCAGCTGACCCGAAACACGCGGGTTCGATCCCAGCCACGGCGCCGCATTTCGATGGAGGTGAAATGATAGAGGTCTGTGTACTGTGCGATGTCAATGCACGTTAAAGAACCCCAGGTGGTCGAAATTATCCGGAACTCTCCACTTATAGCTTATAAAATACGGCCCCAGAGGGCGGCTGCAGCAGTAACCGTCCGAAAGGCGGTTACCGTAGAGGGAGGAGGGTATGACGAGAGCGTGAGAAGGTGCACCTAATACGTGGTTACCATGGGAAGCAACCGCAGGGTAGTTACCCTAGGAGGACAGCGAGGGTTGCAGTGGACGGGACGAGAGGGGGAGGCTACAGTGAGATCGCCGGAAGGCGTACTATTCCCGGTAACCATCTGGAACGTGGTTACCGTGGAAGGAGGGGTATGATGAGAGCGGATGGGCGTAGCCCGGTATATCTGCGACAGCTGCTGCGAAAACGTGCCTCTCGAGCAGAGGATCATCGGCGACGCTACGCTTCTAGAGCGGCGGACTGGAGAGCCGGCCTGGAGGAAAAACGACAATGAGTGGAAAACTAAAAATAGCGCCGTAGGACTACACAGATGTGAGGTCGCTCTCTTAATCTCTACCACAACATACCATAAACCAAAATACCTCAGCAGCTGTTGCTGCATCTCTCGTTAACCAGGGGTAGCCGGCTTGTAAACTTTTCTTCAGCGTTTCAAGTAAAATTTTATTGTCCTGCTAATTTTCCATCGATAAACGAAAGAAAATAAAAAAACATTCCCTGTGCTTTCCTTGGCTTCGCTGAGTTCTGGCTTCGTTCCTGTCTGTCGTAATGAGCCTCACATTTCTCTGCCCTTACCAGCTGAATAGCTTAAGAAGAGCCTCGGTTCTGGCAGTCTTGATGCCATACGTAGCATAAGGACTTCTCGCACAGCTTCAATCACGAAGATTAATTGCCCTAATCTGCTTATTTCACAAGATAGTCTATAGCACTAATCTTTCGACTCTCCCTCTTGCCCAACCTCACCGCACCTCGCGCCGTTTAAACAACCATCTCAGCTTCAAACGCCTTTCAGGTAAAACCGTTGCATTCAATTCATCCGCTTTGCCGCAGGCTATTGTTCACTGGAATGGTCTTCCGGAACACATCGTCAATATTCGTGATCCAGCTTCTTTTAGGACCGAAATAACAGCCATTTTTTCTAATTACTGACGCGTCAATAACTATTGTATAATGATGTTCTTACTGTTTCATGAGTACTAACAGTCAATCAGCATTATATAATCGTGTCATTCATGCTCCTGTTATTACCCCTATTTATGTAATCCCCCCCTCACACAATACTCCATGCTTGGAGCCTGTGAGGCAACGTGAATAAATAAATAAAATAAATAAATAATCTGACCTGTTGGCGCCGCAGATGGAAGTTCAAGAAGACGACGATGTGCAATGCAAAGCGCGAGTGTATGTTGCAGTTTAAAACCAGGCGTGATCGGCTGAGGTGATAGTACAGTGCTCTTGTGCAGTGGACAGCGAATCTGATCTGTTCACAGCTCTCCGGGTCATGAACCCAGTCGCGGCAATATTTATTTAATTTCTGCACGGGCTGTTGCTATGCTAGGTTTAAAAGACAGGGCCACCCTCGAGGCTACAGCTGGCGCGACACTCCTCCGGACTTACCCGAGCTTCCTCCCGTTGGCTGCAGCTTGCATGACGCTCCTCCGATAGCCCGAGCTTACCCGAGTTACTCCGAGGCTTCGCAGAAGATTCTTGGTTGTGTTTGACCCCGTCGAGCAGTGCTTTCGCGCTAAAAACAAGAGCATGTTTTTGGCAGGCAAACTGCAAATCCAAGTGATTTTCCTGGCCCCATAGACAGCTTCCTTTTGTGGTCGGATCACTGCATGCGGTTCCATACTGCGTACTGCTCATTGTCACAAGGCAGGTTGTCACAAGGTACAAGTGACCTAGGTGGCCCACCTGCCACCCAGTTCATCAAGGCCAGACCGGGGACCAAAAATAGGGTGGGGCAGCCAAAAAAGAATACAAGCCAATAAGCTCCTGCCTGTGCCACTAAGTATAACAGGCTTAACCCAATCGTAATATAGATTAAAAGGCCCGAAGGCAATGTTGTGCTTTTGCCACCCGTAGGTGGGAAAATAAGAAAAATGAGGGGGGGGGGGGGGAATGCTACTTAGCGACCCACAGCCGGGGGAGCGGGCCCGGGGAGACTCCTCTGATCTCCCCTGGGACGTAGCGGAGGGGGTGGGAAATAGGTTGTGGGAATGGGAATGAGGGAAGGGTTGTGGGTAATGGGATGGGAACTGGGGACAGCGAGACATTGACCCTCATTTTATCATTGCTCGACTCCTGTCTGGCCAGGACAGGGAGGGCGTCGATGTAGACCCGGAACCGCAGAAACTGACTGACAACGGCTTTTCGGCTGAGTGGATGCTTCAGTGCTAGCGCGCTAAAAAATGCCGGCCTCCGCTGGTCTGCAGGATTGGGGTGTCGCTTACCGGCTGAAATCGAGCACGGCTTTACCGACTGCTCTTCCATGCCTCACGAGGTTACCTGCCAGCCCAGCTGCGAGGATGGTTACGCGCTACCGAGTAACGTGCCTGACATTTACGTTTGCGACCGAACCGGCGTCTGGGACGCAAGGCCCTGGCTGCCGCACTGTCGAGGTAATAATAATAATAATTGGTTTTTAGGGAAAGGAAATGGCGCAGTATCTGTCTCATATATCGTTGGACACCTCAACCGCGCTGTAAGGTAAGGGATAGAGGGAGTGAAAGAAGAAAGGAAGAATGAGGTGCCGTAGTGGAGGGCTACGGAATAATTTCGACCACCTGGGGATCTTTAACGTGCACTGACATCGCACAGCACACGGGCGCCTTAGCGTTTTTCCTCCATAAAAACGCAGCCGCCGCGGTCGGGTTCGAACCCGGGAACTCCGGATCAGTAGTCGAGCGCCCTAACCACTGAGCCACCGCGGCGGGTGCACTGTCGAGGTAAGAATGTGCATTCCGGATGCTTGCAACGGGTCGCTATACGAACGACCAGTGGTTGGATTCAGAAGGTCGGCGAGAGTTAATTTGCAGAAGACATTTTTAACCTGTTTTCTGATGTTGGTCAATGCAGATACTATTGTGCAGCAGAAGAATTCGTACCTAACAAATCCTATTTTTAAAATTTTCCCGCAAATGCACACACACACACACACACACACACACACACACACACACACACACACACACACACACACACACACACACACACACACACACACACACACACACACATATATATATATATATATATATATATATATATATATATATATATATATATATATATATATATCAGGAAAAATAACCATGCCTTTGGTGGCATGGTTGTTTTTTCTACTGCTTTATAAGTAATTTTCTTTAAACCAATTGATTGGCACTACAAATTAAAAACAAAGAATTAGAAGCATTCCCCTATGCACCTTGGTTTCGGCGGTGACTGTTGGCTTCCTTAATATGTTTGTCAAACGAGCGCCTCACTTCATTTGGCTTGTCTTATATATATATATATATATATATATATATATATATATATATATATATATATATATTGATTGGCACTGCAAATTAAAAAAAATAAAAACATTCCCCTATGCACCTTGGTTTCGGTTAGTGTTGGCTTCCTTAATATATATATATAATTAAAAAAATTTTTTTTTAATTTGCAGTGCCAATCAATCGGTTTAAAGAAAATTACTTATAAAGCAGCAGAAAAAACAACCATGCCACCGGTGGGATCCGAACCCACGACCTCCGAATATCGCATCCGGTGCTCTTACCAACTGAGCTATATATATATATATATATATATATACACGCACACACACACCTGGCTGGTTGTGATCATGTCACATGGTCGTGACTTAGGTGGCAGGTCGACGATAAGCAATGTAAAACGTTGGCGCACCTAATTCTTATTCAGATTCGGTATAACTGCGCAAACCAAACGTCATTTTTTTTCCTCCGGGCTTACTTTTGCTTTCGTCTTTCTTCCTTACAGCACGCATTCTTTCCACGGCGACAGTTTGCCCACGGGGACACGACCGCGTCCGGGACGACGGTGAAGAGAACAAAGACTGCGGTGAGCAAGGCATCTGGCTATCCTGGACGTTCCTGTTTCCTATGTGCCGTGGCTTCTGCCACCAGCGGAATCTAAAATCGTCTTTCTTTATCGCGGCACACTTAAGGCATGAAGATAAGGCTTTTCTAACTTGTTTCTATTTTTTACTTTCTCTTTTTTTTTGCATGGAGCAGTGGAATGCCCTCCTGGTATGTTCTGGTCTCAGGACACGAACGAGTGCCTCTTCTGCAAGCCAGGCTTCTACCAGGACCAACCTGGCCAGTCCTCTTGCAAGCCATGTCCCGCGAACTCATCGGAGCCACCAGTCCTGTCTCCGCATATTGAGCAGCAGTGCCAACCGTGAGAGCTGCACCCGAGGCAACGGAGCAACATCATTGTTCCTACAAAGGGGACACTTCCTCTTGCTTATTGGCTAGCTCTCGCGCTTTGGCAAGCCATCCGCCTCAAATCGCAGGTGCTCGAGTTGGGATCTTCTGAGAGAGAGAAATCAATTTAATGAAAGGAGAGGTTGCGAGGTCGGCCGGCGGTAAAGTGACCCTGGCCTGTTCGGAATACCATGAAGAGACAACGAACATTACGCGAATCACAAAGAAAGCTATACTATATTCTTTGGCTTGCCAGTTCTGCACTGTGCTTTTTCAAAGTCGCTGTTTATCGATCTATTCGTAGCTACGTGATCGACTCACCTGTAAAAGAATTTGATCTGCTACTGTTGCTATTGTGCACTTTAACTCCATCATGTGGTTCGTGTGTCTCGTCTCTTTCTTCGTCTGTGTGTGTTTGCGCTGTTGAACCACCACTATCAAGTCGCCTGAGGGTTGCAATCTCGGCGCCTGCTGCTCTTTACTTGCTTCGAGTTCCGCCTCTCGGACTGGCGAATCTCACGCGCTACTCGAGTTGTCCGGGGTTGCGTGATCTGCGTCGACTGATGCGAATTTCCTCGTGTTATCAGTTTTTTCTTTCATTACGTACACAATAGTAAAGTTTCAGGACGCAATCTCATATTCACAGCAAAGAATATAGATTGACGCTGCCTATAAGCATTTGTTTTCCCCAGAACAATGAAATGCATTGGTAGACAATTTATATATATATATATATATATATATATATATATATATATATATATATATATATATATATATATATATATATATATATATATATATATATATATATATATATATATATATCGCCAAAAGTGATTTCTGGCAGCTGATTTGGTCAATATAATATAAAATCACCAAAAATTGAAGAAACATAACAAGATTTAATTCACGACGTTTCGGCTGGAGGACCAGCCGAAACGTCGTGAATTAAATCCTGTTATGTTTCTTGAATTTTTGGTGATTTTATATATATATATATATATATATAAATATAATATGTGTGTGTGTGTGTGTGTGTGTGTGCTTTTTACTTCAATTCTTTGGTCATATACTTCGTCACTGACGTCCTGAACGGTTCTCTAGGCGTATTCGTACCTCCCTCGTTCACAACTGCGTATTTGTGTGAGCTGAAAAGGACGAATTCGACAGCTTAATCTTGGCTGCATGCAGAAGGAGGAGGAGGAGGAAAACCTAGTATGCTATCGCTAGAGTGAACTAGAAGGTCTTCTAGTTCACTCTACTATCGTTCTGTTGAGGCCTTCTAGAGCATAAATGCAATGTGGAGACACAATTCAAGCAAGATTTCAAGAAAAAATGAAAAATCGAGTATGATTACCTTGTATTGCGTAAGTCGCGAATCTTAGCGTGAGCAAACGCAAACGTCATCTGTCGTTTTGGTATCTCTATCCCTTTCATTCCTCCTTCAATCGCTTCCTTCAAGGGTACCGTGCTGGGGACCACCCATTATAAGAAGTATATTGACATCGCGCGCGGCACAGCCAAAATTTGACCTTGGCCGATTTGAACCAAAATCAATATGCATCCTTAACTGACCCTGCCGGACAGGATGGCGAGCTCCTAAATTTGGCCCGGGCCATTGCCAAAATGCTATATCGCTCGACCTTTGGGTATAACCGTGGTTAAACACTGCCTAACTTGTTTATTTTTTGTCTAAAAGAAAAGAACAGAACAGAAGGGAGACACGATCTCGCCAGTGCTATTCACCGCCTGTTTACAGGAGGTATTTGCTGTGTCGGCATGGCCGCCACGAGCGCCACACCGGAGCACGCTGGGGCACGCTGGGACGGTGGCCTGAAGAGAGAGATACGCAGACGTGACGTTGAGAGCCCCTTTATTCAGAACGCGGCGCCTTAAATAGATTCAGCGCCGCTAATACAGCGCCCCCTAAGGCGAGTAATTTTTTGGTCTCGAAATAGAAACCACGACACATCAGTATTCAGAGGCCTCGACTGGGAACAGTTGGGGATAAGAGTTAATGGAGAATTCCTTAGTAAACTGCGGTTCGCTGTTCACATTGCCTTGTTAAATCATTCAGGAGATGAACTGCAAAGCATGATCGATGAGTTAGGCAGAGCAGAACGGTGTGTCTAAAATTCAATATGCAAAAAATCAAAGTAATGTTCAACAGTCTCGGAAGGGAACAGCAGCTTACAATTGGTAGCGAGCTGCTGGAAGTGGTAAAGGAATTCGTCTATTTAGGGGAGGTAGTGACCGCCGAACCGAATCATGAGAGCGAAATAACTGGGGAGAATAAGAATGGAGTGGATCTCATCGGGCAGGTTCGCTCACATCATGAACGGCAGTTTACCAGTATCCCTCAAGAAAAAAGTATGCAACAGCTATATATCTTACCGGTGCTCACCTACGGGGCAGAAATGTAGAGGAAAACGAAAAGGGTTCAACTTAAATTGAGGACCACGCAGCTAGCTATGGAAAGGAAAATTATAGGTGTGACGTTAAGAGACCGGAAGAGGACAGAATGGATCAGGGAACAAACGCGGGTTAAGGAAATCTTAGTCGAAATCAAGAGGAATAAATGGGTGTGAGTAGGGCATGTAATGCGAAGGCAACATAACCGATGGTCCCTAAGGATAACGGAGTGGATTCCAAGAGAAGGCAAGCGTAGCAGGGGGGCGGCAGAAGGTTAGGTGGGCGGACGAAATTAAGAAGCTTGCGTGGATAGGATGGCCCGATGATGATGATGCCGACGAACCCGAAGACGCGGGCTCAAGGTTACGGGTTCTCATAAAATGTTGCCGTTGCTACACCGACTCAAACAGCTGCATTTCACCCCAGTCACCGTTTACACGCAGCGCCAATCCCTATTAAGCGGCCTCCCTGTTTGTCCGTCCCCAATCTATAGAGAGCCGTAACCGCTTGTCTACCGCTGCTGCCACGCCCTTCTTTGCCTGAGGCTCCTTAGACACCTATATATATATATATATATATGCACCTATGCACCTTGGTCCCCTATGCACCTTGGTCTCGGTGCTGTTGGCTCCCTTCATAAGTTTGTCAAGACGAGCCCCTCATTTCCTTTACCTTGCCTGCTATATATATATATATATATATATATATATATATATATATATATATATGCACCTATGCACCTTGGTCTCGGTGCTGTTGGCTCCCTTCATAAGTTTGTCAAGACGAGCCCCTCATTTCCTTTACCTTGCCGCAACCAATTGGCGCTGTTTTGGGCTCGGCAGATAGCTTATTACCTCTGCTTCAAATCTGGCGATCCAACTCGACTCCACATCAAATGCATTGATACAAGAAGCAAAAGTTTCTAAGTCTTGCCATGTGACTAGCTGTCACATGTCATCATTGGTCTCCTCCGCGGTTGCCCGTAGCAAGCGGCGGGGTACCCGAGGGAGCCTATGGAGGGGTGCCTGGTCATGCTATCAATCAGCTCACTCGATCTTCTAAGATAATATTGTTCTGGAAGCACTGTAAAACAAAGGAGGTGTTAGTTTTGGGTTCGGACTTCGTGATCGTGGAAAGATATGCTCGTTCAAAAAGTACAAATTTAAACGGCGCACTGTTACAGCAGCCGTAAGCAAAAGCCGCCATTGGCCAAGAATGGCAAGAACACTTCTATGTGAATTTATCATGGAGGGCGCCATGGACACGCAGCCAGCCGAGCTCTTCAGTGCCTCCGCTGCAGCGCATGTGTACAAAGTGCAAAGTGGTTTAATCGGTGGATGCCATAGACGTGTAGCCGAGTTCTTAGTGTGAGCCGTTGCTAGCACCGACAGCCATTACAACCAGCTCAAAAGGACGCCATGGGCTGAAAGAGGCAGCCAAGGAAATCTGTATTGAAAGGACTCCAACTATGACCTTGGTGTATTCAGAAGCGAATGTGATGGTCATCTTTGAATGCCTTTTTTTTCAATATTGTTTTTCTCACTTGTTGCTCATTTAGTGTATCGATTTCTTTGCAATTTTTTTATTTCGACCACGCTTATTTTGTGGCACTCTTAAAAGTATAAGGCAGGTATGCTTTCCTTTCTTTATTTTCAATTTTGTAAATTTTATATTTTTTTTATCAATTTTCTTTTCCATCTATACTAGTCTACGGACACTGTATAGCAAAAATTCAAAACTGAAGATGTATGTTTCGCGAAAAAGAAATTTCTAAGCATGTCTTGATAAAGCAGCCTTCTGCCACATTTTGTTAACTCTCCAGGCTTTTCACATGATCCAGGGAAAAACAAATATAAAAAACAATGTTCTTGAGATATGAGAGAAATTTTGTTAGTACTAGAAGTCACAACGTTATTTCTAATAAGCTAGAAAATTTTCATGCGAATCCATCAAGATATAATTTCCTTTCCTGAAAGCCATGTCCCCCTTTAGATCATTAGAACGAACTTTTGCTCACTAGTGCAAAACTAGAACCCCGCTAAACTGTTTTGCACTAATTTAAAGTGTGCTCAATACCGATGTGACAATGATGGTAACTTTATGATACATACCTGTTTCTAATCAAAAATTTGTTGGTGTTTCACGTTACATAAATGAGCAAGTAAGCTTTGTATTAAATAGAAGAACTTGTACAGGTCTCTTTGAACTTTTTCTAAGTGATATTTACATATATTTTTGCAATATTGACAGTACTAATAAGAAAGGCAAGTATGCTTTATTTTGGCTTTTCAGCATGTCCACTTTGGGCTCTGTATTGCTACACAGTAGTGAAAAGAAGCTCTAGACAAAAATACATGCAAAAAGTCTCACTCTTTGTCCATACTAAGTAAATAAACACTGAACAATCTACCAGAGCGAGCTGGCATAACAGAACACGTTTCGAGTAAATGCTAGAAAATTAAGCGATTCGATATGCACTCAGAAAAATACTAGCAAGAGGCTTCATAAATGGCATTTCTGAAAAAAAAAACTTCAAACATAGCTGTGAAGATCTAGATCCAGATTATGAAGGAAGTTTTATGCAGCTCACATGACACCATGAAATATTAATACTGGAGTCATAACAAATAGTAGTTCTTCAATATAAAATAAGCATGAACAGGTGGTTCCTACTCTCAGACATGTTCACACAGTAGATTTACACAAATAAGGAAAAATTCCAAAAATGCACTAGTACAAGACTCAGATTCACTACTGCTTCATAACATTCAAACTGCAGCATACAAGTTTAAAAAGTTAAAACAGCATTCCCAAATTGTATCTTTCATTCACACTGATGAAACAAGAAAACAATGAACCAACACAATGATGATGATTTGTAACACCGCTTTATTTCAGGTAAAGGCCGTGAGGTCCATTTTCAGCAAAAAGTTGTGCATGACAATCCGCTCATCACAATGCGGCATAACGTACCGTAGTTACACGATTCTAAAGTGCACCTGATTTTCAAATTCGTGAAAATTGGTTGGCTTATGGGAGTTAAGGTCCCAAAGCGACCAAGAATATGAGGGACTCCATTGTGGAGGGCTCTGGATAATTTCGACCACCTGGGGTTCTTTAACGCGCACTGACATCACACAGTACGTAGCCCTCTAGCATTTAGACTCCATCAAAATTCAACTGCCACGGCCCAGGATTGAATCTGCGTCTTTCGGGTCAGCAGCCGAGCGCCATAACCACTGAGCCACCGCGGCAGCTCAGAAAAAGCTCGCCTCAAAGTAAATGACGCATAACAACGCAGTTTCAAGGCCAACTGTAGGAAACAAATGGAGATCTACAGACCTTCCATGCCTTCTGCACTCGCATGCAGCCCGAACTGCCAATGGTACTGCATTTTCAAATTCCGGTGCGCCGCTTCCATCAAAGGTTACATGTTACAGGGTTGCAGCAGCCCTAGAACAGGAACAAAACACTAACCGGAAGTAGAGTCACTGTCTCCAATGGCTCTAATCTGGTTTCCTCTCGCGCTGCATACTGCTCGTCTGGGCGGTCTGGGAAAGCGACCACCACCGAAAGCGAGCCGGGTAAACAAGTTGGAATCATGATGATGTTGGCAGTACCCCTTCCAATAGGTTTATGGCTTAAAATGGGCGCGGCTTGCTTTCGCTCTTTGCCTTCCCTCCTTTCTCGCATTCACTGGATCCGCCTCCACTACTTTGTAATTTTAATCCCATTCACATGCGCAGCGCCACTGCGATGATGATCTCTTCAAAGAGGACAGTTACAGCGCTGTGCATTCCTCTCTTCATCAGCATTCAATTACTCCCATTATCCACAATAATCACAGTACACACACAAACTCGAACCAGAGAAAAAATATGGAGGAAGGAAAGCTGCACTTTAAAATATGCGCCTGAGGTCACGCGCTTTTGCAAGGACTACTGGGAGTCTTTGGCCGAAGGCGCAGCCAATAATAACGCTTGGCTAGGGTGGCTGGGTGCAGCAGCATCTGCTGCAATGCCTGCTGCACATGCGCAAGCGCGCTGAGACAGCGACAAAGTAGGGGGTGGGAAACATGCTTCAAAAAAAATGTGACGCATGATGCGACGTAACCGCCTCTCCTGACTTCTTTCCTTTCTCCATGAAAAAAAAAATAAGAAGTGCCACGGTGTAATGGCAACGACGCTGGGGCTGTTTGAAGCGTGGTTTCAGTTTTGTATCCGATTGTAATGCCAATACCGCTTTGAGGCTCAATTTTTATGAAAAAGAAGTGCGCGTCAGAATCGAGTAAATACGGTATCTGTGGTCCCATATCTCAAAGCATTTATATAACGCAGAATTAGCAGTGAATTGCAAGTCTTGGCATCATTTCCTCCAAGTATGACACAGGAGTAGATTTGTGGGTCACTCTTGGAGTGGGCAGTAGGTGGGGGCGGTCCCATTTTAACCATGCATTTCTTGGACATTTTAGTCGCAAAAGTTCGGTGCAAAATGGTTTCCCCAATTAATTTTTTTCTGGTTTGGGGGGCTTGCAATATAAATCTAAGCCATCATTACAGACAGAAAATTATGCATTTTACACCCACCCAAATGCAACTCTTCGGACAGAGCAAGGACGGTATGATAGAATGATTCCTTCCCATATCAATGTCATTTTTTTTAGTTTCCCGCACTGCACTACTGACGGAAGCGACGCCACGCTTTAGGATTCAGTCAATGACCAAGAGCGAACGTGGAGCGTGGTGCCACTTCAGCCAATGAGAAGGGTGGGAAATTCAAACATGGTATGGAATAGGTTTCTGAATTCTTATGTTATACCACCCCATATTTCCTACTCCTATACCTGCACCTTTACACTTTGGCCATCTTTATATTACAGCAAGCAGCACAGTACCACCAACTCCCCTACCAAACCCCATTACCTACAAAATGGAGGGGTTGATATCGAATGGCATCTCACCTACGACCCTACTACATAAACTGGACCCTGACACAATGACACAACTACTCTGACACACAAAAGCGCACAACAAATCTTTCAGATTCTCAACTGCTTGACGGCGTAACAGGCACAAGATAAAAAATGCAACACGGCAGGCAGAGCCCCGGCAATATGTCTAAGACATGCCTAAGGTACACTCCTGATTGCTTTGGAGACATGTGCCAATAACAAGCACAGAAAAACCATACTGAACCAAGCACACATCAGCAAATGCTGCCGTTGTGCTCCACATCAAGCTGCTTTCAGTTCTAGACACTAAGTATACTATGGGCTGAGGCCAACATTACTCATCAGATCTTACCTTCACACCGTTGGTCTCAACCAAATTGTTGAGGACTGAGCAAAAACATTTGAAGCAACATCACTCTTCTCTTTGAGGTTTTCAGCACAGTTTGGTCAACAGAGCAGAGCAAGCTACTACATAATCATTTTTACGCAGCACAATAGCTTACTCCTCAAAGAATATTGCAAAGAAAAAATTCTCAGGCTCCTGGTCCTCCCTTTGGGAAGAAAAAGTGACTAATGGTAAGCATATGGACTTCAAAACCAGAAACTGCAGGTGGGCTGTAAAAGATGCCATAATGGAAAGCTCTAGACTATTTTTGACCACCTGGGGTTCTTCCAACATGAACTAACAGTGCACAGCACATGCATTTTGCTTCCATTGAAATGTGGCCGCTGTAGCAGGGATTCAACACCACAACTTTGGGTAAAGCAGCTGGACACCAAAGCCACTAAGCAAGCGTGTCAATGATCACTGTGCTGCAAGATAATTTGGTCCACTCTCGAAGTGACATGGCTTAGACCCAGTTGTATCGCATTACAGCAAAAGCTCATTCATTTGGACTTTAGGCGACCAGCATAAACGCCCAAATTACTCAAAGGTAGAATTACCGAACGGCCTCCCCAAAACCTTCCAAGGAAACTGCCACATCAGTGTTATGCAGCAGCATTTTTAGTGCAGCAGTTTGTTCCCATAGCTACTAGTGGAGATGAACTAGCTTCAGGAGAACTAGCATCTACAACTGTAGCATCTTTCAGAGGTGTTCCTACTTAGCTTAAATTCAGTACTCCAGAAAACCACTTGCTTATGAACTTACAATTATGCTCAGAAATTTTCCTGAGCACGTTGTCAATCAGTTTGGTCCATAAACACTAAAATATCTGTGAATCACCGAAGTCTACTATGCCAAGTGCATGAACGTTTAATTTCAGATGCACTTCTAATTACTGGTAGGCATGATGTATGTGACCGGTAGAGGAAAAGACCCCAAAGCAACAAGCAGGAAGATGGCAGAATTGTTGCTATCTTCCTTGAACACAATTAAAAATATGGTTACAAGCTGTCTTAGCCAGGTGACCGTGGTTAAAATACAGTGGTAACTTTCAAGAGTGTGTCGCATGAGCTACCAGCAACCTGGCCTGCTATCCTTCAAGTGGCCCACATCAATCTTGAGCCATGAAAACATGACTCATTTCTTTTTGGTGATTCTTATGAGGGACTTGTCCCTCACTACCTTGTACCGCAGTAGTTTCGCATAGCTTTTAAGGAGTCTTTCCCAATAGCATTGGACATCTTCCATCCTCAGGTGTTTCAAGATGAAATCGTATCCTCGCTCTGCAATTTCACGGACCACCTTGTCGTTTTCCCTGGCAAATTCCAGCAGGTCTTCAACCTCATCGAGGTCCACACTGACAGGAACATAGTGGACCCAAGGCTTGAGCTGCGGATAGAAGAACTCAAGCCACTCATCACCCACATGAAGGACAAGTGACTTGCAGAGGAAGAGGTGTTTGAGCCGAAAACTAGCGGCGACACCACGGAAATTGAAGAGATACTTGTACTTGCAGTGGTCTTCAAAGCGCACCTCCTGGGCAGCTGGACGTCCTAACGTGTCCTGGTCTGACTTCCAGGCCTGGTTCTTAGTGTACTGTGCGTCGACAACATTCGGCTTGCTCCGGGACAGGAGGATCAAAGGGTCTCGCTCTGCACTCGTACGTGAGCCACGGAAAAAGCCTATAGGCTCCTTTCTGCGCAGAAAGGAAGGTTTTAATGCATCAAATTTAAGAAATAGGAGACATGTGGTCAAAAGACAATGACTTACATATGCCATAACTGAGCTAGTTGAAATGCTTTCTCCACAGCAGAGAGAAGCACAAAATAAACACAGACAAGCATGGAAGTCAAGGAGCAGCACTTTTTCATCAGAGTTAATTTACAAAACAAGGACATGTGGTCAAAAGACAATGACCTACATGCCATACCTGAGCTAGCTGAAATGCTCTCTCCACAGCAGAGAGAAGTGCAAAATGAACACAGGCAAGCTCGAAAGGCGAGGAACAGCACTTTTTCTTCAGAGTTAATTTACAAAACCAGCACATGTGTAAACTTTTAGAAAGTATTATCATCATCATCAGCCTGACTCCACCCACTGCAGGACAAAGGCCTTGTCTTGTGTCAGCCCCAGCCACTTTATCCCCCCAAACTTGTTAATCTTATCTGCCCACCTAAGTTTCTTGGAATCCAGTCTGTTACCCTTAACAACTATTGGTTATCTAGCCTTCGCATTACATGCCCTGCCCAGGCCCATTTCTTCTTGATCTCTACTAGGATGGCATTAACCCGCGTTTGTTCCCTGACCCACTCTGCTCTTTACCTGTCTCAACATTACACAAATCATTTTCCATTGAAAAAGCAATGTCACGTCGCAAAAAAAAAAAAAGCAGGAATTACAGGACGCGGCAACATACTGGATGGATGGATGGATGGATACGGCTGAACCCTTTACATCGGGCGGTGGCTCAAGCCACCTAGCCATGTCTTGTGAAATTTTACTCCTGTCTTGCTTTTAGCCACCAATCAGATAACCTTCGCTTGGTTACTTCTAACCTCTTAAAATCCACTTTCCCCTCACTATCCCTAAACCCCAATGCCTTGGGTAAGTCAGCCCCGCTGCCTTCCACTGTAGGGTGAAGCCCTTTACAGAAAAGTATCAAGTGTTCAGCCGTTTCCTCCTCCTCTCCGCACGCAATGCACAAAGTGTCTATCTCCTGGTACCTGACTCTATACGTCTTAGTCCGCAAAACTCCAGTCCTGGCCTCAAACAGCAAAGAACTTCCTCTACAATTATCATAGATATTTTCTTTGACAATTTCCTGTTTAAAGGTCCGGTATGTTTCCAGTGCCGATTTCGTCAGCATCCCTGTTTTCCACAACGCTCTCTCTGTTCCTTTAACCTTTTTCTTAACCGATAATTGCTGATTTGCCCCCTTACTGCTGTCCAGATATTTGCTTGTCAATTTTCTAGTTCGCTTTCTCCATTTCGTGTCAACATTCTTTATATACAGGTATCTGAAAACTTTCCTAGCCCACCGCTTTTCCTCCATCCTTCTCAATCGTTCCTCAAATGCTATCTTACTGCTAGCCTCTCTGCTCTCGAAAGACGCCCATCCCATATCCCCCTGTACCCCCTGATTTGGTGTATTGCCATGTGCTCCCAAAGCTAACCTCCCTACTCCCCGTTGCCTAATTTCCAGCCTTGCTTGAACATCTGGCCTCATACACAGGACCGCATTCCCGAAGGTCAGGCTAGGGACCATCACCCCTTTCCAGATCCCTCTTACCACCTCATACCTATTGTAATTCCACAGTGCCCTATTTTTCATGACAGCTGCATTCCTACTAGCTTTATTCATTACATATTTTTCATGCTCTGTCAGATACTCAGCACTGTTATTTATCCACACCCCAAGATACTTGTACTCATTCACTACTTTTAGCACGAACTCCTGTATTCTATGCTCGCCGCCCTCTTCATTAAATATCATGACTGCAGATTTTTCCTTACTATACTTGAAGCCTAATCTATCTCCCTCTGTACTGCATATGTCTAACAACTTCTGCAGGTCTTCCTTGTTGTCAGCCATTATCACTATATCGTCCGCGTATATTAGTCCCGGTAATGTCTGTTTAATCAATTCCCCTTGCTTGAAAAAAGATAGGTTGAAGCCTAGTCCACTCCCCTCTAGCTTGGCTTCCAAACCTTGCAGGTACAACATGAACAACAAAGGGGACAGAGGACATCCTTGTCTAAGCCCCCGCTGTATCTCTACAGGCCCTGATACATTTTTTTCCCATTTTATGAGCACTCTGTTACCTCTATATATATCTTTTAAAAGATTAATTACTCCATTTTCCACATCCAATGTGCCCAATATGTCCCACAAATGCTCCTGAGTAACGTTGTCATAGGCTCCCCTAATATCCAGAAATGCTAGCAATAAGGGCCTATGTTCCTTTTCCGCAATTTCTATACACTGTGTCAATGAAAATAGATTGTCCTCCAACCTCCTTTGTTTCCGGAACCCATTCTGTAGTTCCCCTAACACCCCCTCGTTCTCCACCCAAGCCTGCAGTCTATCCTTTATAATTTGCATCACCACCCTGTAAACCACAGATGTCACTGTTATGGGGCGATAGTTACTTATGTCTGCTTTGTCCCCCTTTCCCTTATATATCATGTTCATTCTACTTAATCGCCATTCATCGGGGACTTTCTCATCCACTATCATTTTGTTCACTACCTGTATTAATGTTTGCTTGGATTTTGGTCCTAACTTCTTTATCAACATAATCGGGATCCCATCTGGTCCTGTTGATGTGCCACTAGGAACCTTCTTCTCTGCCCTTTCCCACTCTCCTTGCTCAAGTGAAGCTATTGCTGTAACCGGTCTATCCTCCTTCGATAAACTATGTACCACGTGCTTTGCTGAAAATTTTTCCGTCATCCTTGTTCCTATGTGTTTTATTGCTTCATCCCCTTCTAGTCGAATACCCTCATCTGTAACAATAAACCTTTGTTCTAGCCTAGTTTTATTACTCATTGCATTTAGATGTTTCCAGAATCGAAGAAACATCTAAGAAACAACCCCCCTACCGCCCACCCCTTCCCAGGAATGTAAAGCTTGTCACACACACACACACACACACACACACACACACCAAAAATCAGTTCTCTCTTTTACCCTTATCTACAACCTGGTTTCACGAAAATGAAAACTGATTTTTGAGGAAAGGAAACGGTGCAGTAATTGTCTCACATCTCGGTGGACACACGAACCGCGCCGTAAGGAAAGGGAGGAAGGTGCGAGTGAAAGAAGAAAGAGGTGCCGTAGTGGAGGGCTCTGGAATAATTTTGGATCTTTAAAACGCGCGCTGACATCGCACAGCACACGGGCGCATTTGCGTTTCGCCTCCATCGAAATGCGGCTGGGTTTGAACTTGGCAACTCCATCCAGCTCAGTAGCCGAGCGCGGGTTCTATGCAGTGACATGAGTTTATGCACATCTGCCAGTGTACAACGATGAGAAGGGCCCTACTTTTCCCATGTCCACGTCCGTTCTGCTGTTTTGGTGATGATGTCACGCTGCAAATCCCATCGACCGATGCCCGTCGGGTAAAGGCTAATAGCCGGACCACCCGCCCAAAATGTCCACGCCGGGTACATGATGTCCGAGTAGTCACGCGTCTTGCTGAACGAGAAGACCGGCAGCGGATCGAGGCGCTTGTGCGCCTGTGGCCAGTCCCGTGTGTTGAGCACAAACTCAACGTCGGGCAGCTCGTCCACGATGTCGAGGATAAAGTGCTCGACGCCAAGGCAGCGAAATGGAAACATGCACTCCTTGCTTCTGTACAACTTGTGATTCACAACCTGGTAGAGGACCCCTCTGGACTTTGAGCGATCGATGAGTTCCGAAGTGATGCCGACCTGAGACCACGGCTCGAGGTCCTCGTCGATCACAGATGTATGACAAGAACACTTCACGTCGTCCTCGTCCGCGCAGGGGACGTAGCTCTCGAGGCTTTTGTTGATGGCCAGCAGGTACTCTGACCAGCGGCCGCTAAATGCTTCGTGGTACTTGTACTTCTCGTGATAGCTGTCGGTGGCTGGACAGATCCCGTCACTATCGGCACTCTGCCTTGGGCAGTCACATGCCACGAAAAAGTTACTTGCGAATGCCAGAAGAATAAACACAAACGGAAAAATGAATGATGACCTCATTGTTCCGACGCGTGAAACATAAAAGACACCCATCACAATGACAACTGCCAAAATTCATAACAATGCACCACCTGCCATCTCTGTCGTCTGTTTTTGTCGTCTGTATTTTAACCTAACGGCCTTCGTGTACCCGACGTAGTTTCGCACATCAAAACGTCGAGTGTTTTTCTATTTCAGCATTTTATTTTAGTATTACTACTGGGGGCGGTAACTTCACAATTTTATGGTACTTGTGGTTAATTTAACGCAAACTAATAACTTAAAAGGCGGGTAACGCATGTGGCTCCGTTCAGTGTCGTAAACGGGAACAAATCTTGCCGACTCCTCTTTTGCAGCACGTTGCCTTCTTGTGTGTGTCGGCAGCCGGTGGGTTGAATTTTTGTCTTCTATAATGTGACAATAAGCGCCAGATACCAAGAAAGTTCTGCGTTACACACTGTGGGGCAGCTGTGCCGCTATTGTGAAAGAGTCGTGATTCTTGCATTTCCTCTCGGTGCCTGTGATGTACCGGGACGAGCAACTGATTTGGCAGTCCGTGACAAAGATGTCGTCACTCGATACCGTCAGTGCTTATTTTTGGCGTTTTTGCTATTTATTACTCGGCCTACCACGTGTTGATTGCGCCGCCTGAACTGCACGTGCGATTTGCGACGTCCTTCAAAACCGTAGTGGCCCCTGCGAACGTGTTTAACCTTGTGGGCCGCATCTCGTATTGCAGAGTTCAACGACATGGCACATCCACTCACCCTCGATTCGGTCTGGCTTGACAAGGCAAAGTATGACGATGCTGAGAAGCAGTACCTCTGCTACTTGAACCGGGATCAACTCGCCAAGGTAACGCTGCGGACTGCTTCTCACCCTCGGGAGTATTCACTGCTCACCTTGCGGCAGCGCATTCGCTGATTACTCAACGCGCCGAGAGGAGGGGCATGCGGGCACTTTTGCTGCCTACTGAGCTTTTGCTGTGTAACGTCCAAAGCAAGAAAGAACTTGGTTTCGAGGTGACCGCTTAATTACTAGCTTTGCTGTGTTGTCCAAAGTTTGCTGACAGCGCTGTAAATTTTCGCTTGAAGCTGCACATGTGCTACTGAAGATGAGTAAAAGGGAAAAACGTTAGGGTGCTGCTGGGAGACTGAGCTTGTCGCGTCACCGTGTTAATCGAGACGTGCCTTGTTCTTGTCTCTCTTTCTCTCTCCCTCCAGGCTAAGGCGTCATCCCAAAGCTCCCAAAGTTCCTCTCTAGTCGATAAGATAGCCCAGGCTCGGCAGCAAATTAAAAACTCTCTTCAGTCAGTGAGTAGCACCCTCCTTGCCTCCTAGCCCGCCCATGTGCCTCGTCTGGGCGGCGAGGTATTGACGTGTGGAGGTTATATGTAGTTAGTCTGTTTTTCACAAGCCTGAGGCATGAGACCATCCCCCATTTTTATGCTTTGTTCCTTCTGCGCAACCTTTGCCCTTTCTGTAGGTCAGTGTGCTGTACAAGCTTCGATTCCATTAAGTTCCCCTATGTGCTCACCTACTCGTGTACAGTTTTTCTTAACATTGGTACCAGACACTGGAAGTGTCATGTGTCACTTGGGACACACTAAATCCTCAGAGCACTAGGAGCTCTGATTGGTAATAAATGACCAAAGCACGTGTCCAAAACTTAGCTTTCATCTTTTTCACAAGCGACTGAAAACCTTTGGAGTTGGTGGAAACAAACACAGCTCCATCTTTTTCGTGCTTGTAGTAACTGAGGAGTTTAGTGCCTGTCTGCTTATGTGTTTCTGTAACTAAGCAGTTATATTGCTTCTCTCCCCTCTGCTACGTGCTTCCTGCTCCAGCACTAATGTATCTCTGCCCCTGCATGTCACCTTTGCATTGTTTTTTGCTGCTTCACTTGTTTTGTTTCGCTGCAGTAAAGCTTTTCTGAAGTATTAATGGTACAGTCTTTGTCGCAAAATTGTGGACAACTGTGTAGGCAACAGCTAGCAGGTAGTGATGCAGCATTCACTTTTGCCTCATAGACTGTATAGACTGTTTCTCCCAAGATTAGAAGTTAGGTAAGGGTTGCATATTTGTTATGTGAGGGTATCATATACCAGTGCGTTGTTAATGACTAGCAGTGGCAGTTCGCTAAATGCAAAAACATGATTTGTTGATGTGGTCCTATGTACTCCCTAGATTGTAAATTATTCAAGGCTAGGCCATAGTTGCCGTCTCCAATAGCAATCAGTTTTGGTAGGTCGTAACGTTGTCACCTTGCAGTGCTGGCAGTTGCTGTGTGTGTTAGCTTTCGCTCAGCATGTTTACTACAACTTGCTCACATTTTTTTTTTTGCCCTTTAGAAACTTTTCTCTGCACTGCTACTTTTTTTTCCATGCCCAAGTTTCTTCAGAGGTGGCACAATCACTTAGGGTGCGGCTGTGTTTACTAAGACGCCCCTAAAAACTGCTGTGGTCGGCTGTGCTGGTTCTTTTAGAGTGCACTTTAGGAAAGTTGCATAGATTTGAGCCTGGAAGACGAACGTTACATGAAATTTTAATTGAGAAGAAAGGCCAGGGGCAAAGCGCTACTTCATAAGTCTGATCTTTTACAAATACTTGGTGCTGTCGTGCTGCAACACTAGACAACTAGTTGCTTCTTTGCAAAGACTGTACCTCTGTGTTACGCTAGGCATGCTTCTAGGAAGCAAATGGGAGCTGTTCCTTTCTATAGCTGATTGCCAAAAGATTGCATTCTTCGGCTGTCTGCTATGCTATTTCTGTTTCCATTTCCTTCATTTTCCTCAGCCTGTTTGTTGTTTTTGTATTGTCCATGTCCTGAGCCCTCCACAGGTCAAAATGTGTCTGCGAACTGTCTGCTACCTAGGGCATCAATGTAGAACCAAGGCTTAATGCTCAAAGACTGGGCCTGCTTTTTGAAGAAATTCATAAACGGCAGATGGTTCGCGTTGCACAAGAAGTTTGAAACGCTGCTGTTTTCTTTTGGTAGTCTGTATAAAGGCACTGTGCTTCAGTGAGCCTGTTTTCAACTGTTTTTATTGACCACGTTTTTAAAAAAATATGTTGCAGATTGCTCTAAATACTATAGAGTCATCTCTACAGATGCTATAAGTCACTGATAGACGAGTCTGCTTACTGAAAAGTTGTGAAATAGACGTATCGGCTTGAGGTTTAATTTGTTATGCTACAGTTTTCTGGTGCATATTAGTTTTATAGGTGGCGCGACCTAATTCACGTGCAGTTTCTTGGCGAAATGTCCATGGGTTCTCTTGCTCGTGGTTTAATTTCATTTGTTGACCCAGAGTGTGGTAATTCCACTTTTATCTAGTTGCCTTGTTTCTGCATTTGATGGCCATCTGCTATGACTTGTGTTCTGTGTGTTGTGTCCTGATAATTAAATATTGCAAAGAAGTTTAGAGAAAATTGAGCGCACCTCATGCAGTTTTGGTCATCGTGCTTATGCACGTCAAATTGATGTGCGACCTCTTGGATTTATGTGTCTCGAAGGTGTCGAAAACGCTGTGTTTTTGAGGAAGTGGCACCTGCAATGACGATCATGTGTATGTCCAGTGAACAGAACGTAGACAGAAAATTTATAAATGCCTGACGAATACTGATTGATGAACCAAAGATTTGGGGGCGCCTGTGGCTTTTTTGACACAAATAAACGACAGAGTGAAGCTGAAGTGTTTGCTTTTTCTCATTGAAAAAGGACGGCACAGCCAAAGAGAGGAGGTGCATGAGACTCACTCAATGTGCACTGTCCGCTGATCAGGATGACTGGTGAAATGACATGGTGAAAGGGGGTGTGAATGGGGATATTACTTGTGTTCAAGTGAGTGCATGTAGGCTTTGGTCAGTTTTTGGTCTTTCACCGCGTGCGTGGTGCTAATAATTTGCAAAGATGATCAAAATCACCGATTACGCACTCTGCGTGTATGTTTAGAGGGAGGCAGGGTGTCAGTGTCGAACGCTATAGCCTGGGCTCTCCAACATGTGCAACTACATACAACGGGCACTCATATAAAGCCCCACCCCCATGGGGTGTTATTGATAAAACCTGGTGGCTAGGCTTTATTTTGTGTAGGCTGGTGGCATCTGAGCTTGATGTGTTGTGAAAGGGGAGCCTCAGTCCAAATGGACGGCAGTGAGGTTCGAACACTTCTCAAGCTTTTTGACTACCACTATTACTGCTTACCAGTTTGATTGCAAGTGCTTGTTACAAATGGGTTTTCCGACCACCTTGGCAGTGGAACTCTATTCATGCTGATGCCAACACTTATGCAACCTCTCGCACAAGCTAGCAAGGTGGTGGGTAGTAGTATTCACAAATAGTGAAGCCCCAATATATTAATATGAAAATAGTACTATTGCTTTCTTCTTCTTTTTTTTGATAGTACATTAACCCAAATGAGTAAACTAGCTAGGATCACATTACCTTTGGTGATGCTTTTGTATCGTATCCCTGCCACGGGGGCACCAAGCAAGCCTTCGCAATTTTACGCCACAAACTTGCTTTCTGAGAGTCTTGGGAGCTCTGACATATATTGGCATGGTTGCATTGCACTTTTTTTTGCGGGTTTCAACTTCACAAGTGCATGGATTTGTTTCCATGGCACTTGCTAATGCCTTATGATTTGGGTAGTGATGGGAGGCTTGCTTGTAGCCAAGTTTTCGCTCACACGAATTGTGCTTGGTGCTGCACTTGTGGTGCTGTCATGCTCGTGTGTTGTTTATATCTTCCCCTTTAGAGATTGCTTCTGGTACAGTGGAGCTAGGCAGGTGGAGATGACAGTTGTGTGTGTATCGTGCTGTCATGCAGGGTGATGCTGTTGTCAAGTCTGGCAGTTCCTCTCATGATGATGCCTTCCAGAAAAAGATTCTGCAGGAGCACAATGAAATGAAGAACAGTGAGTAATCAGCATTGTTATGCTCTGGACTGTTAGTGTGCTGTCCTGTGGCCAGTAGTATTGCAGTCACTGACCCGGCTGGTTTTATGTGCAGTGTTGTTTGCATTTTTAATTCATGTTAAGTGCTTGGGAAGTGGTCACATATTCACACATCATTTGCCTTCAGAGCATGGCTTTGAAAGAATGTGTACGCCATTGAATTGTGAATGAGTGTGTGTAGCTGACTGTTGAACATGTTTCACTAGTAGGCTGATTGGCACCATTTTATTAGTAAAATTCCTTCATATAGGACTTCAGAGGTAGTGCCATCCAAGGCCCGTCTTCTGGAATAAATCCACTTAGGAAGTCAGCCACACTTTGATAAACTCAAATTATAATAAGTGAACAAAAGCGAATTTTGTCGTTAAGTGAAGAGGAGTTGCTTAAAAGGGCTCTGAAACACCTCCAGAGGAGAGTACATAAACTCGCTTAACCACTACATTCTGTCATCATGAACACCAGAGCCAAATAATACATGCAGCAGAGAACCCACAATCGCACAAGAAATTTGGCGGGCCGTTTCCTCCAACAACTTTTTTGTGCTTGTGCCCTCCTTCATCGCATGCTCCTGCGTAATTGTGTTCAGATATGGCTATTTGTTAAGTTCACTCAGGCTTCGCACAGCTACTGTGGCTGCGGCCAATAAACACCGTCACTCTGGTGAGTCATGAAGCTCCCTTCTAGTGGGGAATTCACAAGTGCGTCAGTGGTGGGGTCGGCATATGAGCGCCAGTCTTTGAGCATGCAAGAAATGATGAGGAGAGGAAAATGTGTGAACTCTCTGAAATTCAAATTTTGACTACAGATGACTCAGTTCCACAAAACACATTTAAACAATTCTTCCTTAAGGATATTCATGATGTGGCGTCCTTGACATTCCAGGAATATGCACTTTTATTGAAAACCCCTTTTTCATCTCTTTTCAAAATCTCCATGCTTTCTGCCATGCAGATAGATGCCAGCATGGAGACAGCTAGGAAAAAAATCAGGCTTTTTCTATTATTTCACTTGGTATGCAAGTTACCTTTTCTGTAAAATAGTTTGTGCAAATAAGCTTAGGTCTGCACAAGATTGTCAAGATTCAGCCATGAAGAGACAAGTTGCAGCTAAATGTTTTGAACTGGTATACCTTAAAAAGCACAGTAAGTTTTGAATGCCCTTCTTTCTTTTCACTCCTTGAATCAAAGTGGGTCTTTTGAACCTGTAGATGGGTACCCTGGTGCAGAGTGCACTTTATAGTGGGCTAGCTCTAGAACCTTCAATTTCAGATTTCGTCGGTTTTTCTGTCCAAAGCCTTTGGCACCCTGGCAACTTGCCTTCCAGGTTGTGGCCCACCTTCTGGTAGGCTTTATGGCCTCCTATGTGGCTGTAATTGGGTTTCTAACCCGTGGTGGCACGAACAGATCAGTTTTGCTGGCCACAGCATTAGACTCCTACGTCATCACCGTAACCAGAAATCCCACGTGTTTAACTGCCAGTCTCTCGTGCTGTGCTTTGGATTTCGTCGTCTTCATCAATTTCCATCCATGAGCAATGGGTCCAGAACACATCGCTGTCACATTACCCTCATAAACTTAGCATCAAGCCAAAACTGAAACCGAAGTGAAAACTGACGCGTGAGCACACCTAGTTCTTGTAACCTAAACATGCTAAATAGTCTGTCATTTCTTTTTTTTTCAGTAATGACCTCCATAACAGCTTATCCTTGCTATCCTGATATGTTCATCTATTTAAAGGGTGTGAGAGCCAAATGTTGCTATGTATTCTTTCTGTTCCACTAGTGCACAGTAAGGCCATGTTGGATATCAGGCTTGCCAGTGGGGTTGGAAAGTGGGGATTGTGTGCTGCCAATTGATTGAACAGGATATTGAATGCACCCAGTCCAAGGTCATGGGATCATGGTAGTGTATGCCATCCATTTGTGAAGCTTCCACAAATGAAACTGTCTGCTTAGCCTGTTAGCTTGCTCTGCAGTGTTGCTCATTGGCATGAGAAGTGTACAGCGGAATAAATTGCTGCACTTATCGTTTACTTATTGGCTGGGTTATTTCTGTTGTTTTTGTGACTAATGACATAAAGCAGCCATCTGCACTGTGCGCTGTTTTATTCTTTCATTTCTTTAGCCTAAACTCAACAGGGGTTTGCTGTGATTTCAGATGCCAAGCAGCTGACCTTTGTCTCATTTTGATACGTCAACACAGACTGTGTCGACGTATCAAATATCTAGGGTGCATCAATTACCCTGCAGCTGACATGGCCCGACGTGGCATCAGCTGTACTGACCTTATTGAGCACTGGGAGTTGCTGTCCATGTGGAGATAAAAGCTACGCCAGTTACACCCACACACTTATAATATAGGTACATTTGAGGCTTGTTGTACAACTGCCTGGCTGTTCCACCTGCAAGGGAATTTGGTGCCTTAGAAAGCTACCTGTGCGTGGTGCTTGAGAATAGTAACGGCTTCCCCCCACGTGTGCAGCACTGCAGGAGGTCCTGTCTGCAGTGCGCAAGTTGGAGGCACGCCTTAGTGAACTGGAGAAGCGCTGTGTAGCTGCAGACAAGGCCCCAGTCAAGGCAGCAGCACCACCACCACCTCAGGTGAGCATGTTGTTCTGGCTGCTGTGTCAGCGCACCCACGAGGCGTTGCGATGCAGTTAGTTTCAAGGTTCCGAATTTCTCACCTCATTAGAGTATTTCGGTGTTCCTATTACTTACTTGCGAGTTTCAGTGCTGCTCACATCTCTCAAAATTGAAGCATCTTCAGGCTGTGGTTGGATCTTCATCTGTGAAAACTTCCTAAGCAACTGGCAGGCTTCTGTAATTTGTGAGCGTAATCAGCTGAGTAATAAAAAACGAGAGCAGTGTGCCATGGATGTATTTAATGTGACTATGGAGAAAAGTTGATTGTGTAATCAACTTTTCAAGGCTACTTTATGCTTACTACAGTGGACGGCTGGAAATTCGGACCCCCGATTTTTTTAACATGCTTGATTATTTGGTTTTTTTCCCGGCACTGCAATATGGCCCATAGAGCCAATATATAAGAACGCCTGAAATTTCACTCGTTGCAACTGACTGCTCGATTTTTCTCACCTTGTTCGCACACTCTGCCGATAACCAAACCACTATACAGTAAAAGCTCATTAATTCGACACTGACGGGACCGCGAAAAATTGTCGAATTAACCGAATGTCGAAATATCGAATGAACCGCAAAAAACATGAAATTTGCCCCAGCATGACATACCTTTATTTGGCAAAGAAGTTTGTTATCGTCGTCTGCTTTTTCGGGCGAATTTGACTGGCTACAATAGCTCTAACAGCTGCCAGATGCTCCGCGGCACGCGAACCGTCCGGAATTTGTTCACAGAAGTCTTCCAGCACGGACAAGGCTTCTGCGGCTTCTTTCACCGTGCGCTTCGGCGTTTGGGGCAGGTGCTCACAAGCGTCATCTTCCGACGAATCGTCGTTGTCGGCGCCTGTCACTTCTTGGATGATTTCGTCCTCGGTCAGCTGACCGGCAATGGCGACACCATCGTCGATGGACACGTAATCCGCGAGCCGCACGGCAGGAGGCAAAACGCTGTCGAAACAGCTGTCGTCTTCTGTGGTTGCGTCAGCTGCTTCTGTCGGCAGTTCCCCCACACCGCAGTTCGGTTGCAAAAAACCGCTGTGCCGAAAGCAGTTCGCAATAACTGCTGTAGGCGTGTTGGCCCATTCGTGCGCCAGAATGTTCAAAGCGCTGAGGAGCGTAAGGTCGTACTTCTTCCCAGCTTCCATACAGAGAAGCATGCGCTGCAATACATGCTTTCTGTACTTGCATTTTATATGCTGGATTATGCCCTGGTCCATGGGCTGAAGGGCTGCGGTTGTATTCGGCGGGAGGAACGCAAGCTTAATCCATTCCAGGCCCGACACCTTGCAGTGAGCACTGCAATTGTCCACAACCATGAGGACCTTCCGTTTCTCAGCTCGAAAACGCCGATCCATTTGATGAAGCCAGGACTGAAATATGCTGGACGTCATCCAAGCCTTCTTGTTGGCTTGGTATTCAACCGGAAGGCGCCACGCGTTCTTGAAGCACCTCGGCTTCTGAGCCTTTCCGATCACTAGGAAAGGCAGACGCTCTGTTCCCGTCATGTTGGCGGCAAGTAGCACAGTGACCCTTTCTTTGCTTCTTTTCCCTGCTGTGCAGGGGTCACCTTTAAAGGTGATCGTCTTATCCGGGTGTGCTTTGAAGAAAAGCGCTGTTTCGTCGGCGTTAAATATATTCGGAGCGTCGTACGCAGCTAGGTGTTCACAAATCCTGGTGATCCGCCACTCCTCGATCCTGTCTTCGTCCATGGATGCTCTTTCGCCACACACACTCTTAAAAGTCAGATTGTGACGGCTTCTGAAGCGAGCAAGCCAACCTTCAGAAGCTTTGAACTCTTCAAGATTCATTTTTGTGGCCTGGGCACAAATTAATGGCCCACTCACAGGGAGGTAGGCCTCACGTGCGTTTCTAATCCATCGCATTACGGCTTCTTCGAGTTCCGGGTGGGCCGCAGTCCGCAGTCGTTTCCTTTTGTCACCGCAGGCTTCACTGTCAAACGCCTCCATAATGCTGTTTTCATTCTTCACGTAAGTGGCCAAGGTGGTTCTTTTAACATCATACTTGACCATCACGTCAGAGCGTGAAACGCCATCCTTCAGCACCTTCAATATTTCCACTTTCGTGGCTAGGTCCTTCGCCTGGTTGTACTTCGGCCGCTTTGCCGGTGTCGCCAACGGAGCAGGACGCGATGGCGAGGCGCGCAGGCACGGCGCGCTACGCACTCGAAAACAGCACAGTAAACACGCTGGCAAAGCACGCAATATCCAGAAAAGGCGTGTTAGGGTTCAATAACCGCGATCGTAGCAGCAAGAAACACGGGGCAACGACGACACACGCCAAAACGAGACTTGCTGAAGATAGGGTTAACACGACGACTGAGCACGACTGCAAGAGGCAACGAAGCACAAAGAAAGACACCGGGCGCTTCGGCCACTGCTAACCTTGCTTCCCTCGCCCTCTCTCGCACTGCTGATGACGATGACCGTACAGATGGCCTACGCTACATTCTTTTTTTGGATGGATGGATACGGCTGAACCCTTTAC
Organism: Amblyomma americanum; assembly: GCF_052857255.1. NCBI lineage: Eukaryota > Metazoa > Arthropoda > Arachnida > Ixodida > Ixodidae > Amblyomma > Amblyomma americanum. The sequence goes on from NC_135500.1 coordinate 204,342,480, forward strand.
ATCGGGCGGTGGCTCAAGCCACCTAGCCATGTCTTGTGAAATTTTACTCCTGTCTTGCTTTTAGCCGCCAATCAGATAACCTTCGCTTGGTTACTTCTAACCTCTTAAAATCCACTTTCCCTTCACTATCCCTAAACCCCAATGCCTTGGGTAAGTCAGCCCCGCTGCCTTCCACTGTAGGGTGAAGCCCTTTACAGAAAAGTATCAAGTGTTCAGCCGTTTCCTCCTCCTCTCCGCACGCAATGCACAAAGTGTCTATCTCCTTGTACCTGACTCTATACGTCTTAGTCCGCAAAACTCCAGTCCTGGCCTCAAACAACAAAGAACTTCCCCTACAATTATCATTAATATTTTCTTTGACAATTTCCAACTTTACAGTAGCGCCGCTCTTGGCGGGCCGTGGAACTAGGTCGAATTAACCGATGGGCGGTAAAATTTGTCCGAATTAACGAGAGTTTTGCCCCATAGACTCCTATATATAATTGTAGGGACCATGCGTGCAGGTCGAATTATCCGATTGTCCGAATTAACGGGGGTCGAATTAACGAGCTTTCACTGTATTGATGTGTACAGTGGAACCTTGTTAATCCAAACTGAAGGGAGATTGAAAGCAACCAAACGAAACGAAATTCATCCTGAAAGGGAGCCTCTTGAATGGTGAGGCTGATATTCTCCGCGAGTCTGAACACTGCGTCTGCGTGGTTTTGGATTTGCACCATTCTTGGACGTCTGTCGCACAAACTTGAACTGTGGTCACAGTTCGCGGAACTCATTTATGCCAAGTTTTTCGTCCCGAATATGGGAAGAGGTAGCAGCGAAGTACGTTGGAGGCGTACATCGTCATGGAGACTGTGAGTGCGGAAGCAAATGGTGGTGCATTTCAAAGCGAGATCAGTGTGCCCGCGGCAAAACGCACTGCAATCCTGACTTTTTTGTCGTAAAACCGTCGACAACTGGCGTTTTGATGGGAGGCAGAACACTGCTCATCATACGCAAGCCACCGCAGAGTACATATGATCGGTTACAGTGCCGATTTTGGCTCTAGTCTCTAGGCCTAATTGCGAAGGCCAATGTCAACTGAGCACTTGCTTTTGCTGTTTGTAGCTTCGTTCTGCAGGCACATAGCAGTTCCCGCAGCAGCGGGTTCGCTTTTGCATCTAGACATTGTCCCAACCTGTGCACTCATCGGCAGCATGCCAACTTCAGTACAGCTATTGTACACTGAGCTCGTGAAAGCAGTTGACTCCCATTGTCTGTGTACACGACACACAGCGGGGTCTTGTCATGAGGAGCTTCAGAATATGCACAAAACTACTGCCCCCCTTTCTCTAGCATATTGGCCATAAGTCAGTGGCAGTGAAATTTGTTTTCTCTGACGTTTTCGCGGTCCCTATAGAGTCCAGAAAAATCAGTCGTCGACTGTACTTATTTTTGTGATAGTACCATAGGGCTGAATTCATAAATATGCCTCAACTCCAGACTGCCCTCGAGGCCTGTTTTGTTTTTCAGAAACCAAGCTCAGTCGAATCACTCCTCGAGAATGAAAAACTTTAGGTTTTTGTCAAGAACCTCCAGGTAGCGCCAGTGCTATGTTGAGTGCTCCTTGACCACTAGTTTGCTTGTAAACAAGATAGATCACAGCATTTATTGACGATGTGGATTTTTTTCGACCCGTGAACGAAGCTTTTCACGGACATGCATGCGATGCGGATGCAGGGTCAAAGCATTGGCTGAGTGACGGCCTCAGTTCATTCAACCCAGAATTTCTGTCAAGTTATCGTTTTGCGAACACGATCGTGTCTAGCCTCCTCGTGTGCATGCTTGCCGCTGACACCGAGCATGGATAATAGTGGCCACTTGTTGCCTCCAGCATCCAACAGCTCCAGCAGCTGTTCATCACAAAATGGTCATACAGCACGGGCAAATTACAAGTCATCAGCGGCAACCTGAGCAACGTTTCACAGCCCACCGTGTACAGAGCAGCAGAGCAAGCTGCTCATCACCCGCATTGTGAAGTTCTTGATGACAGTGATGCACTTGTAGGGAACAGTGTATTGCATAGCAGGAGCCCTGGAGGCATGATTGTGGAGTGTAAACATCTGTGCTGTACCCATCAGTGGCTTGCCCGTTGGTGAGGAAGTGGGTGGTTTCGCTCATGCAGCCAAAGGGATAATTGCAGTCGGCGGAAGGGCATGGCTTTTCAAGCATGTTTACAATTGCGGCTCCCGGCTGGCTTCCAACCAGCAAACTGTTCACTTCTGGGAGTCCATTTCGCTACTTCAGGATCATGCGATGCAACGTGCTACTTAGAAGCAGGCCATTTTTCACTGCTCGTCTCCACGGGTGAGGTAAATTTTGCACAAATACCCAGTAAGTTTTGAAGCGAAAAGCTTCACTACGCTAGGTAAACCAGTCATCACCTAGGCCGGAGAATGACCTTGAACGACCTTCAGCCCAACTACATTAGCCATGTATGACCATATAAGGTAGTTATGATGTCGAACCCCTGACCTTGACCCATGGCCTTTAGTTGACCCCTGACTTTTGACATTAGGTGACCTTTGGGTTGACTTTTGACCTTAAAACCTTCGATGAGGTGATGTGAAGCCACTTGATGACATCCGATGGCGGTGTCTCAAGACCATGTGATACCACGTGGTCGTGTGGGTATATATAGAACGGCTGTTGTGAGCGTGTAGCGGAGCTGCCATGGACGAGCCTCAGACGCTTAGCAAGCGTGCTTGGTTTTCACTGAATTCCAGGGCTAGCCAAGTTTAAGCCACTGCCAATTTTTTTCACACCATTTCCAAATGCCCTACACCATGGAGGAAGGAAAGCTTAGGAGATGCTCTCGCTGCCTGAGCTGCTTGACAAAAAGTGTGCCGGAACTCGCATGCTGTTGCAAGGACTGCTGGAATTTTTTGGTCAGCAATGCAGCCATTACTACATTGGGCGCAACAGCATTGTCTGCTGCGCATGCTCAAGTGCTCTGAGGTGGCAGCCAACTAGCAAGGGGGAGCCATCATGTCCGGCTTCAAAAAATGTGACGTGACGGCCTCTCCTGAATTCTGTCCTTCTTCCATGCCCTATGCAAACACTACGTTACCGGTAGCGAGGTTACCAGGTGCACAAGCATCTTTGGCCGTTTTTCACTGTTGCTTTGGTCATGTAGCTCGCAAGAGATGTTTTACTAGGCAGTAAATGCCGACGTTCTTTGTGAAGGTCCTTCAGGTGGCACTGCATGACAAAATACGCATGCAGTTGGCAGTCCCATGTCATTGTACAAACTTTTCGACTTAATCTTGTCCCCATACGCCATTCACGCTTTCTCCAGGGAAGAGGGTTGAAGGGAGGTTTCTCGGGGAACTCCTCCTCGTAGGAAACAGCGAGTGGCATTCTTGAATCCCAACTGTCCCTCGAATGGAGGCACGGCTGTTACCTAGACTCTACGGAGAGTCAAGTTGAGATGTCTTTGTGAATTTGGTGGGTAGTTTCAGCTTGGCAAAAGTGAAGTTAACCATAGTTTGGCAGCTTAGTGCTGCTTGAACATGCCCTCAGCCGAGGGGAAAAATGCTTCAAATGCAACAGGGCTTAATCAGGGTGCCCATCAAAAAAATAAACAAGCCTAATTAAAACTGATATTTTTTTCCAATTACTCCTTCGGTTTTCTTTTTGTTCATCAAGAGTTATGGTGTCACAGGAGAGATGTCTACTGGTGGTAAGAAACTGCATTTTGTGCTGTATGAGACAAAGAAACCTCATTCACAGAGAATAAAAAAAATTTACTACTGATGATAGCAACTAAATTGGTAGCATTACATTATCATAATGTAATGCTCTCATGCAGGTTGGCTGCTCCATTTTGTCATTGATTGCCATAGTAGGCACCACGTATTAGATACTTGTCAAGGAATAATGTGGTGTGGCATCATTACCTATTATTTTATCCCCGTACTAAAAAAAAAAACTAAATTTTAAGTGTGCAGTACCCACTTAGTTCGTCGAGATAAAGGTGCAGATTTTCGGTTAGTTAATCAAAATCTTTTAATATTTGTGCGCCCTTGCAAACATCTTGCTGCACTAGTAGTATGTTGATTTCTGTCCACACAAACATATTTCCTTTCTGCCTATGCAAACATATTTCCTGGAATCGGCAAGAATGTTATTCTTCGGATTGATAGTTGTCTCATCGTCAAGAGATTGATGTTAACTACTATTCAGCAGTTTGCCTTTTCAGGTAACAAGCTGACCATTCATGCTTACTTTCAGGCTAAGGTTGCAAACCACGCACCTGCCAAAAAGGAGGCAAATGATGATGACGACGACATCGACCTTTTTGGCTCAGAAGAGGTTAGTTTCACTTCTTGCACAGAGTTGAAGTCACTTGAGTCAGGGAAGCGATTTGCCGATGCTTTTATGTTCGTGCATTTTTGTTGCTCTTTGCAGGACGAGGAAGCAAACAAGGCAAGGGATGAACGTCTCAAAGCATACCAGGAGAAGAAGTCCAAAAGTGAGCGCCCTTGATTTGGTTTCTGATACTCTGGCTTGATTGGATGCCTGCACCAGTTCTTTGTGTAAGAAGTTGGCAGGTGTTGCTTGACACTTCTGGGGGTAGTGATCCAATGTGAACCCAAGTGAGCCCCCAAGTCTCACTCGCGTGGATGTAGTGTGTTGCTAGGAAGAGTAGATCGCAACTCAAGAAAAGAATGTGAAGTTTTCTAGACCATCTTGCAAAAGCTTGCAGTTCTTTCACTTTCTCTTTGTTTCCTGCTTCTATATGAGGCATTCTCTCATTTCTGGCGCAGTGGACGTGATGGGGCATGCACACCTGCATGCTTGCTGCGCTCACTGAACACATTTGTTATTTTTGTTTTTGGCACCGTGTTTATAAACTTCTTTGCCAGGTGAAAAGGGAGTTGGCCAGTGCGGCACTTTGTGTTAATGTTTAGCAGCGTGCTAATGGCACCAAAGATGGCAAATGCTGACTGAAGTGGGGGGGGGGGAGTGGTTCGAAACAGAATCAAACTGCCGCTGCTAGTGGCATTACAGGTACTTGTAGTCACCCTTGTTACTTTCTACGCTGAGTTCATCATATGGGCACGAAATATATTAGAAGGTTGTCCTTTCATTGCAGTCACTGACTGCTTTATGCCAAATATTCAGGTGTCTTGATTTTTCAGACTGGGGGAGGAATTTTTCCTCGTGAATGACATCATCTTGTGTATGCATACGTGCAGAACCTCAGGTGGTGGCCAAATCGAACATTGTGCTGGACGTGAAGCCCTGGGATGACGAGACCGACATGAAGGCCATGGAGGAAAACGTGCGGCGCATCGAAATGGATGGCCTGCTCTGGGGAGCCTGTGAGTAATTTGTTGGCCCTTTCCCACTTTGCTCCTTTGCGCTCAATTCCCAGCCTCGGCACTTGCCTGTCTGTGAGTGGTAAGATGCAGAGTGCAAAAGTATGCAGGCAATTTTAGGTTGAGTCAGTCAGTGCAAGCAGGTTGAAAACATGGGGCTGTCAGTGCAGAAATTTTTGAGCATCACCAAAAAAATGTGACCCACAGATGTCTGGGTACTGAATACCCAGACCTCCGTGGGTTGCATTTTCTTGGAAAATTTTAATTTTGGGCACCAATAACTAAAGTACTGCATACAGCTCAGAGAAGCTTTGTGCACTTAACAGAATATGCACAATCCACAAATGTGCCAGATGGGCTTGCATTTTGTAAATTAGACCAGAAGCTTTATGGGCCTCGAATATACACATTTTTGTCTTTTTTCGGGGAGGGGGGTCTGGGCTGTACCTGAGATCATGAGATTAGCCGGTCTTCTAAATGCTGCAGAAGCACATCTCTTTTCGGTGCAGTTCTTATCTTTTTTTCTCAAAAATATCGCAAAAGCTTGCAAGTCAATCAAAAGTACCATTTTACACACTTTGTATTTTGCTCACTGCACATGCATCAACATTAATTGGCATTATCAATGCTTTGTTGAAAAATATGTACATCCCTCTTTCACTGAGCTGCCACTTGTTTTCACACTGCAAGTGGGAGTTTCTCCCCTCCTCTTTGTTCGAGGGCACGCTCTCAGGCTGACATGGGCCACATTCTTAACAATGAGCTGGTGAATACTGCAGTGCTCTGTTCTCATTGGTTAAATGGTGCCACAGATCACATAACCCAACTCTTAGCGCTGCCACTGTTAAGCAAGTTTTTTGCTCGTTCAGCCAGTAGTGTGCAAGTTTGAAGTAATCGCATTGGGCTTTGCTGTTGATGTTCATAGAAACCCCCTTCTCCTGTTCTTCATTGATCGTTCCATCAAAGTACGCCCACTCCATTCCATTGCAGCCAAGCTCGTGCCCTTGGCTTATGGAATCAACAAGCTACAGATTGTTTGCGTTGTAGAGGATGACAAGGTCAGCATTGACGAGCTCCAGGAGAAGATTGAGGGCATCGAGGATCTGGTCAGTATTAATGCCTTGGCCTCGCATCACTGATGGTGGTCACCTTGTTCACACCACTGTGAAGCCTGCTTGATGTCTGAAATGCACTGTGCATGGAGGTTCATTTTAGTTGCAGCAGCACTAATACGACCTCGTAGGCTGTGAAAGAATGGCCAATTCACACCGATGGTGTAAAGCAGCTACCACAAGTTTGCGGAACTGCTTCTTTGAAAATTTGCGGAGCCCTTGTATGTTTCAGAAAGCGTGTGAAAAATCGACAGTTTTGCTGCTTGGTGACCATAATTGTTTTGAGCAGATGTTAGCATAAGTGTTAGCCAGTCATGCTGTGCTGGCACCATTGATGCCTTGGCACTTGGTACTGTCAAATGCCAAGGGTGTTGGGGAAGGTGCTTTACGATTGAGGGCTACTTTTGAGCAGTGAGGTGGACATTGGTACTTTTCCGAGGAACAGGTAGAAATTAAATGGCTATGGAGCCATTCATAGAGAAAATCTGAGGGAAAAAGTGGAGTAGCACTAGAGCTCAGTCAAGTTTGTGCAGAGAGGCGTACCAACTGTAATGCTTAGCATTGCTAGCAAGTTTGAGGAAAGGAAAGGCATGTGCGTGCAAAAGCATGTTTCAGGCGTTTATCTCAGGGCACAGCTGCCGCTGGCGTTCACAGCTTGCTTTGGGCGAGTGTCTGAAGTTTTTAATTTCTTTTTCTGTGTACAGTTACGGCCGAGTGTTGCAGACAGCAGACAGATGGCAAAGTAGTGTAGGCAGAATGTACCACTTAGCACTAGAAAGATGTTCAGCAAGCTAATTATGCCCATTGGTAGCTTTCAGTAGTATATCAGTGCAGCGATTGTTGGGTGCAAAATACATGCAACTTTTCATGCAGCTTCTCAATAGTGTGTACTATGCCTTTGAGCCACGGTATATATGGTACATATTCAAGCTTCACTCTCCTTCTTTGCTCCCCCCTTCATTTTTTTTTAATAATTGCTTGGGTGAACTCTTCTCTATCGCTCCATTCCCGAATTACTATTTATTGGTATGCAAGCTCAGCCATTGCTTGTTGTTTGTGCAAGAATAGGTCATAAAATAATTCATAATATTTTACTTTATTCTTGCGTAAGTTCAGTTTATTATAAATGGGAACTGTACAGCACAGAATAAATCGAAGTGTCTAGTTAATACTTAATTCGCATAGCCAGTTTCTTTTGCAGTCTCTGCTATGGCTGTGAACGTAGTTTGGAGCAGCTGATTTGATTTCTGGTGCCACCCTGGGCATTGTTTATGTTAAAGCAAAGCCTGAGATATGGGCATTATCACTGCTATGGTCGGATACAACTAGGAAGTCTGCTGTGAAGTTCCGCCCACATTAACGTTTTCGTTACCACGGGAAAAAGGACTGTTTTTGATACGTCTCAGACAAACTTCTTTCTAGAAAACTTGTGATAGGTAAAAGCATAAAAAATGCATAAAAATGATTGAAATAGAATGCGCTTTCTAATCACATTTATTTCTATAGAAATACTTGTTTTAGATATTGTGAAAAAAATAGAAAAGCACAAGAAAACATTAAAAAGGAACAAAAAATTTGTATTCACATGACAATAACTCTCCAAAATAAATAAAATTCTAGCAATTACAAAATGATTCAAATTCTTTTTAACTTGGCACTAAAACGTAAAAGTTATAACACAAATACTTTTTGAGTTCATAATTCTTTCTTTATATTTTTTGAAAATGCTGATTTCAGTGTATCCTTGATATGATATAGTCTGACAAAAAAAACTGTTAGAAGTATTATGTTATATGCCAGAATAAAACTTGATAAGCGTGCTTTTTAAAAATACATATTGCAACTAATATCATTCTAGGAAAAACCGAGAAAAATTATACAAATACAAGTACAGTAAAAGCTTGTTAATTCGAACTTCACAAAACCGGGGGAAAAAGTTTTAATTATCCAATGTTCGAATTATTGAATGGCCTCGAAAAAAACTGACAAGAACCATTTGCATTACGGTGTATGTACCGTATTTACTCACGTAACGAGCCCACTCGCGTAATGAACCCACCCACCCCCAATTTTTGCTTAAGAATGAAAGAAAAAAAACGCTTGCCCCCGTTTCGCACCTTCACGTCACGGTCCACAACGCATTTCTTGGCAGTGCGCTAAGATGCTGTGCAGCGATAACATCATAGTGTGTTTACCTTTTGACGTTAGCAAGGGGGGAAGTGAACTTGGCAGAGTGCTAGTGCTTGTCCGGTTGTGCAAGCCTCATTTTCAGTACATTCGCCTTTCCCTGCCATGGGTGATTGGGGTCGACGCAGTCTACTGCCACGCAACCATAGGAACAAATGATAGCAGCAAACGCCTTTTGCAGCGAACATGCTAAAAACCGGCGTCATGATCACGGCTGACTGCACGCTTCTGTTGGCGACTGGTGGAAGGATGGACAACACTTGCAAAGAAAAAAAAAAAGTTTTTCGCACGTAATTTGTAGCACCCGTCCGAAGTCATAGCTTTTCATGGGCGTTGGCTGGGACTGCGCTGACAGTACTTATCCGTATTTCCGAATTAAGAGGGTTCGAATTAACGAGTATTTAGGTGCGAATTTCGGAGGCTGCTCAGAAAAGAGAGTAGGCAGCCGCCAACTCCTACCCTACGGTGCCGCCGGCCACTGCGCCAGTGATGGCACCATTTAGGCTTTACCCACTCTTCCACGTTTTATCTGGTTCCACCTTCTGTCCCCGTTTAGGACGTGTGCAGCCTCGAACTATGCAGAGGTGCTTTCTTTCTTTGGGGGGGGGGGGCACATGCTTTGTGCCAAGCCGCCCAGACGCGGCGGCGCGTAGTTCAAATTATCTGTAGCAGAACCGACCCGCTTTCGAATTAACGGGCTTCTTTATACAACAGATCTGTATGGAGCTTGGCCAGATCAAGTAGTGTATTTCGAATTATCCGAAAATTCGAATTATCGAGGTTCGAATCAACGAGCTTTCACTGTATTATACAAATACAGCTAACAGGCCTATGTTCCAAGCTCCGTTTGTGCCATTTCAGCTTCCGAACCAGAATCCCATCGTCACAAGCTGTATTATTCGATGCATTGAAAATATCTGCTGCCGATGCTGTACTCTCGTGCAGCGGGGTTTGTTTTTTTCGAGCGCGCACCATCTCCATGCTCAATGCCACGCTCAGAGCAGCCTACACCATAGCCCCCGCTTTAAAGGGCATTGCAAAAATTTGCGCCTAGTGGGGAAATCGCAATCTACACAGAAAAATGAAATTAGTTTCTCAACAAACCAGATAGCACTGCATCATCGTAGAGCCTTCATATGTTTCATAGCAGCAGCATCGAAAATATGTGCTGGCGATGCGGTAGAATCGCATGCAGCGGGGTTTTTGCGAGCGCGCACCGTCGCCGCGCTGGGAGCACTCTATGCAATAGTGTCCGCTTCAAGGGCATTTAAGAAATTTGCACCTCGCAAGAAAATTGCAGTCTATGCAGAAAACGAAACTGTAGTTTCTGAAGAACAAACTAGATGGCGCATCATCACCGTAGCGGCTGCATAGGAGCGCTCCGGTTTGCGCAAACGGTCCGGGAAGAAGAAAATAAACAAACAGGCCAGTGTTCCGGGCTCTGGTTGAGCAGTTTGAGCTTCGGAAACAATCTGACGATGCAACATCGTCGTCGGAGTCCCTGCTACACGATGCATCAAAAATAAATGCTTTAGACGCAGCAGAATTGCGTGCCATAGGGTTGTTTCGAGTGCGCTCCGTCCCCGACTTTGACGCTTTGCTCGGAGCATTCAACGCCGCACCTTCAACTTCAAGTGCACTTCAAAAATTACCAACTGGTGGCAGAAATACAAGTTATGCAGGAAATGAAAGTTCAATGTGTGAACAACAAACCAGATGACTCAGCAAGTCTGTAACGGTCGCGCTGTCATAGCAGTTTGAATTTTTCGATCACCGGTGATCGATACCTAGTGACACACAGAATTCTTCGATGACAAAAAGTAATCCATTACAAAATTTTTTCAATTGGCAAACAAGCAGCTAATCACAAGACGGAATTATAAAGGGGACATTTTCGATGCCTTTGGCTTGTTTGATATAGTCCAAGATTAAAAGGCTGATTTTGTTTACTGTTGAAACTAGTCAGAACAGTAATACGAGACGTTACAGACCATGGCTCATTATTACCAACTCCAGTTTTTTAAGTTGTATCCTAATATAGAAAGAGGCCTACAACCTAAACTGTGCTTCTTTGCAGCCTCAACAGCAGCTCCCTTAGTTAATATATTAGTTGTTATATATTCACTGCCTGTATACAGGAGGTGTTCTGATGCCTGGATTGGGAACAGTTGGGTATAAGGGTTAATGAAGAATACCTAAGTAATTAGCGAATCACTGATGACATTGCCTTGCACAGTCACTCAGGAGGTCAGCTGCAAAGCATGATCAATGAGTTAGACAGGCAGAGGAGAGCTGTAGGTCTTAAAACTAACATGCAGAAAACCAAAGTAACGTCTTCACAGCTGATGATGATGACGATGATGGTGCAATAGCGATACTCTGTGTTCACTTTTCCTTTATGTTGCAGGTACAAAGTGTGGACATTGCTGCATTCAACAAGATCTAAAGCTGACACGGGAACCACTTAATAAATTTTTGTGTCAATTTTTGCACGAAACGCATGGTGCCTTCCTTTTAGAGTATGCAGTCGCGTGGGAATGCCACACCGCCAGTTGCATCAACCTGCATCATGGCATTGAACCTTCTACATGCTGCTACAGATGGGTCGTTTTTGGTGAAATCGCACGAGAGCTGCGCCAAAGATATTAGTGCGAAAGCACTATTCCGATGGGTAAACCCGGAGCAAAATCTTCGGATGTTTGTGGGTTTGCGATGTTTGTCGGTTTTTGTCAAGTGAAAGAAATAAGAATAAATCAAATAAATATCGCCACCACGGTGGCTCACTCAGTGGCTATGGCGCTCGGCTGCTGACCCGAAAGATGCGGGTTCGATCCCGGCCGCGGCGGTCGAATTTCGATGGAGTTTAAATTCTAGAGGCCCGTGTACTGTGCGATATCAGTGTACGTTAAAGGACCCCAGGTAGTCGAAATTTTCAGAGCCCTTCACTACGGCGTCCTTCATAGCCTGAGTCGCTTTGGGACGTTAAACCCCTATAAACCAAACCAAAAAACGTTGAGGTTGCTGCGGTAACCCACATTGGAGGAATGCGAAAGCATTGACGCCTCATTTCTCTTTACCCCTCTTTTTCCTCTCTTTGCTTCACTCGTCGCCTCTCTTTGCTAATTGATTAAGCACTGATGTAAGTTCATCCAATTTCCCAATTACCACAATTGTCTTAGTCAAATTCCATCAATTGCCCATTCCGAGTTTTCAAACTTTGCGCCACGCGTTTGCTCCACCCACACTTCCAGTTTTTTCAAATTTGGCGCCACATGTTGCCCAGGCTCCGTCCACTTTTTGGACATTTTTGGCTTAACTAATCACTCTAACGACATAATTTTTTTTGTGCAGCATCCTCACATCATCCTATTTCGATTACAACCATTCATTTGGCGCTACCTCTTTCAAGTTCCTCACAACTGCTGCGGACATGTTTTGCGGACACAATCTTGTCGACATAGCCTAGGAAAGCTTTCGCTTTAAAAAATATCCACGAGTGGGATTCAAACCCGCGGCAGCCCGAACAGGCAACTGCTGCGGACATGTTTTGCGGACACAATCTTGTCGACATAGCCTAGGAAAGCTTTCGCTTTAAAAAACATCCACGAGTGGGATTCAAACCCGCGGCAGCCCGAACAGGTCAGCGCTGGCCACTGCACAAGAGCACTAGGCTGTTGCCACAGCCAGACACGCCTCGTGTTCCGACACGTCGCAGAGGTCTTGGTAACTGCAACGCAGTCTTGCGCTGTGCATCATCTTATCAACTAAAACTACTATCAAACTGTTATTCGCGTTTTGAGCTACGTGGCGATAGTGACAGAGAGATGTACGCTGCATACATTGGCACGAACGCTGTGGCAAAAACGCTGCACTAGAGCACTACGCATTGACGTTGACAGTGCTGCAGAAATGCGGCGCTGGAGCATAGGCCGCTGGCGTACTTTGGATAAATTGGCATTGCAAGTGAAAAAGTTGGACTTGCATAACTGGCTCCCTGGGTCACTACCTCAGTCGTGCTTTCAGATACGTGGCAGTGGTGTTGCCCTGCAAAAAAAACTGCTTTTGCACAATATTTAATTCTTAGCAATGAAAACTGCCAGCCATTTTTTATTCCAGCAACCAAGAACCACAGCAAATGCAAGGTGGCGGAGCGTACCGAATAATGTGAGTAGGCGTGATTGATTTCTTCTCTGGATGTGTGACGAGAAAGATGAGTGATGGAGCCCAACTCTGCCTCGTTTAGTTTTCTAGCCCTTTATCGTCTACCGTTAGTATATGGTGTGAGTTGGAGGGAATGCTTCGCATTATTCAAAATGGACATGGCAAGTGCTAAATACCGAACCTACTAGACTTTCATTGCACCGTTGTATGTGTATTACTGGAAATACTTTTTCGTAAACGCTATTTGATAGCTCCATTTCACAGATCTTGTGCTTGTGGTAACAGCCTGGTCAGTATCCGAGCTTCAGAATAGGAAGTTAATTCAATTTTTTCTCAGTTTTCACTATGATGGGGTGGTATTTCCCACAGATTGACATACAGTGACCACGCTGTGCAAGTGAGATCCTGAGCTTGTATCGATTTCAGGTGTCTTCCGCTACACAAGCATGAATTATAGTTACAGTGCAGAAAACTCGTGTGAACCGAATCCCTTCATCAGAAAAACTTGAAGCAGTGATGCATGTGGGACGGACACAGCAATGCCGAGGTCACGACCGGAAGAAAATGGGAATACACATTGAAGAGAGAACCACTCGTGCACGACAGGTCTTCGCGAGATGCACTGCCATCTTGCAGACAAGAAATTATCCTTGCTGTGCCATGAAATGGTGACTGAGTGTTCATACTCCTGCTGCAGCATCACAGTTGTAGCAAAACAAAGCGCCTGCACTCATCCCAGAACGGCGACGATCACTAGTGGCCAGTTTCTTGATTGTGGCTTTGCGTTGTGAAGTTCCTTCAATTGGTAGGTGTTTGAGGGTGCCAGTTGTGCCAATACAATTGAGCTAATTGTGGCGACTTCACAGGTTTTTGAATGGCAGGAAAAACGAGTTCCTCTTTTAAGTTAAATTTTCTCAGCAATAAATGCCTTGCTTTTTAATAAGCCTCAACGCAGCCACAAAGAGGCAAGCAATCCTTTTTACTGAGCAAAAATTGCATGGAGCCGTCATCAGTGTCTCTTTAAGGATGCAGCTAGGTGGTGGATTAAAGTACTATATCTGGAATGAACATAGTGCATCCCATGTAGCCATGCCAGTGCACCTTCTCAATTTTTTTGTTAGGCTGATGCAGTTGTGATGTGAAGGTAGCCCAACATAATCTGTAGTCGGCTGGAATGTATTCCATCATGTGTATCAGTATTGGGAAATGACACAAACACCCACATACAAAAGAAGTGAAGAGTTCATTTGGTACAAATTATATGTACAAAAGCTTTGGCAGTCATATTATTTACATTCACTTAAGCTCTTAGCCCATAGAAAGCACTTTTTGCAGCATGTTCATGAAAACAAAAGTGCAGACAGCTATCAACAAAATTGATGAACTACTGCTAACAACTGACCTGAAAAAAAATGACTGATATAATCATACTATCAGATTCTGTGCACAGTGTCGTGCTTATATTGGTCCGCACTGTTGGACATACAAATCATCCAAAAAGATTCTGTCGCCAGTTGTTGAAGTGCAAAAATGTCATCTATGCAGTGTCTCATTTTACTATGTAGAGGTAGCCACTGTGTGCTGAGAAAACATACGTACATAAGCACAGCTCTGAAACCTGCAAACTACATGAACGTACAAAAAATGCATGCCACCTTATCACACTGCTTGCTGCCCTAAATGAACTTCGGCCCAAGCGCTAACGGTGCACACATGTTCATCCAGCTTGGTTGTCAATGAGCCCCATGCGAGCCATAGTATATTAAATTCAGTAACAAAAAAAATCTGTCCGGGTCTCAACGCAACAAAGAAGGGATAAGCAAACCTCAAGTAAAGACTACTTTGGCCCAAGCGCTAAGAGTGCACACGTGTTCACCCAGCTAGCTTGGTTGTCAGTGAGCCCCATGAGAGCCATAGTATATTAAATTCAGTCACAAAAAAAATCTGTCCGGGTCTCAACGCAACAAAGAAGGGATAAGCAAACCTCAAGTAAAGACTACTTTGGCCCAAGCGCTAAGAGTGCACACGTGTTCACCCAGCTAGCTTGGTTGTCAATGAGCCCCATGCGAGCCATAGTATATTAAATTCAGTAACAAAAAAAAATCTGTCCGGGTCTCAACGCAACAAAGAAGGGATAAGCAAACCTCAAGTAAAGACTACTTTGGCCCAAGCGCTAAGAGTGCACACGTGTTCACCCAGCTAGCTTGGTTGTCAGTGAGCCCCATGAGAGCCATAGTATATTAAATTCAGTCACAAAAAAAATCTGTCCGGGTCTCAACGCAACAAAGAAGGGATAAGCAAACCTCAAGTAAAGACTACTTTGGCCCAAGCGCTAAGAGTGCACACGTGTTCACCCAGCTAGCTTGGTTGTCAGTGAGCCCCATGAGAGCCATAGTATATTAAA
Organism: Amblyomma americanum; assembly: GCF_052857255.1. Taxonomy (NCBI): domain Eukaryota; kingdom Metazoa; phylum Arthropoda; class Arachnida; order Ixodida; family Ixodidae; genus Amblyomma; species Amblyomma americanum. The sequence continues at coordinate 204,357,704 of NC_135500.1, forward strand.
TTCAGTCACAAAAAAAATCTGTCCGGGTCTCAACGCAACAAAGAAGGGATAAGCAAACCTCAAGTAAAGACTACTTTGGCCCAAGCGCTAAGAGTGCACACGTGTTCACCCAGCTAGCTTGGTTGTCAGTGAGCCCCATGAGAGCCATAGTATATTAAATTCAGTCACAAAAAAAATCTGTCCGGGTCTCAACGCAACAAAGAAGGGATAAGCAAACCTCAAGTAAAGACTACTTTGGCCCAAGCGCTAAGAGTGCACACGTGTTCACCCAGCTAGCTTGGTTGTCAATGAGCCCCATGCGAGCCATAGTATATTAAATTCAGTAACAAAAAAAATCTGTCCGGGTCTCAACGCAACAAAGAAGGGATAAGCAAACCTCAAGTAAAGACTACTTTGGCCCAAGCGCTAAGAGTGCACACGTGTTCACCCAGCTAGCTTGGTTGTCAATGAGCCCCATGAGAGCCATAGTATATTAAATTCAGTCACAAAAAAAATCTGTCCGGGTCTCAACGCAACAAAGAAGGGATAAGCAAACCTCAAGTAAAGACTACTTTGGCCCAAGCGCTAAGAGTGCACACGTGTTCACCCAGCTAGCTTGGTTGTCAGTGAGCCCCATGAGAGCCATAGTATATTAAATTCAGTAACAAAAAAAATCTGTCCGGGTCTCAACGCAACAAAGAAGGGATAAGCAAACCTCAAGTAAAGACTACTTTGGCCCAAGCGCTAAGAGTGCACACGTGTTCACCCAGCTAGCTTGGTTGTCAATGAGCCCCATGCGAGCCATAGTATATTAAATTCAGTAACAAAAAAAATCTGTCCGGGTCTCAACGCAACAAAGAAGGGATAAGCAAACCTCAAGTAAAGACTACTTTGGCCCAAGCGCTAAGAGTGCACACGTGTTCACCCAGCTAGCTTGGTTGTCAGTGAGCCCCATGAGAGCCATAGTATATTAAATTCAGTCACAAAAAAAATCTGTCCGGGTCTCAACGCAACAAAGAAGGGATAAGCAAACCTCAAGTAAAGACTACTTTGGCCCAAGCGCTAAGAGTGCACACGTGTTCACCCAGCTAGCTTGGTTGTCAGTGAGCCCCATGAGAGCCATAGTATATTAAATTCAGTCACAAAAAAAATCTGTCCGGGTCTCAACGCAACAAAGAAGGGATAAGCAAACCTCAAGTAAAGACTACTTTGGCCCAAGCGCTAAGAGTGCACACATGTTCACCCAGCCAGCTTGGTTGTCAGTGAGCCCCATGAGAGCCATAGTATATTAAATTCAGTCACAAAAAAAATCTGTCCGGGTCTCAACGCAACAAAGAAGGGATAAGCAAACCTCAAGTAAAGACTACTTTGGCCCAAGCGCTAAGAGTGCACACGTGTTCACCCAGCTAGCTTGGTTGTCAGTGAGCCCCATGAGAGCCATAGTATATTAAATTCAGTCACAAAAAAAATCTGTCCGGGTCTCAACGCAACAAAGAAGGGATAAGCAAACCTCAAGTAAAGACTACTTTGGCCCAAGCGCTAAGAGTGCACACGTGTTCACCCAGCTAGCTTGGTTGTCAGTGAGCCCCATGAGAGCCATAGTATATTAAATTCAGTCACAAAAAAAATCTGTCCGGGTCTCAACGCAACAAAGAAGGGATAAGCAAATCTCAAGTAAAGACTACTTTGGCCCAAGCGTTAAGAGTGCACACATGTTCACCCAGCCAGCTTGGTTGTCAATGAGCCCCATGAGAGCCATAGTATATTAAATTCAGTAACAAAAAAAATCTGTCCGGGTCTCAACGCAACAAAGAAGGGATAAGCAAACCTCAAGTAAAGACTACTTTGGCCCAAGCGCTAAGAGTGCACACGTGTTCACCCAGCTAGCTTGGTTGTCAGTGAGCCCCATGAGAGCCATAGTATATTAAATTCAGTAACAAAAAAAATCTGTCCAGGTCTCAACGCAACAAAGAAGGGATAAGCAAACCTCAAGTAAAGACTACTTTGGCCCAAGCGCTAAGAGTGCACACATGTTCACCCAGCCAGCTTGGTTGTCAATGAGCCCCATGCGAGCCATAGTATATTAAATTCAGTAACAAAAAAAATCTGTCCGGGTCTCAACGCAACAAAGAAGGGATAAGCAAACCTCAAGTAAAGACTATGGCCCAAGCGCTAAGAGTGCACACGTGTTCACCCAGCCAGCTTGGTTGTCAGTGAGCCCCATGAGAGCCATAGTATATTAAATTCAGTAACAAAAAAAATCTGTCCGGGTCTCAACGCAACAAAGAAGGGATAAGCAAACCTCAAGTAAAGACTACTTTGGCCCAAGCGCTAAGAATGCATACATGTTCACCCAGCCAGCTTGGTTGTCAATGAGCCCCATGCGAGCCATAGTATATTAAATTCAGTCACAAAAAAAATCTGTCCGGGTCTCAACGCAACAAAGAAGGGATAAGCAAACCTCAAGTAAAGACTACTTTGGCCCAAGCGCTAAGAGTGCACACGTGTTCACCCAGCTAGCTTGGTTGTCAGTGAGCCCCATGAGAGCCATAGTATATTAAATTCAGTCACAAAAAAAATCTGTCCGGGTCTCAACGCAACAAAGAAGGGATAAGCAAACCTCAAGTAAAGACTACTTTGGCCCAAGCGCTAAGAGTGCACACATGTTCACCCAGCCAGCTTGGTTGTCAATGAGCCCCATGCGAGCCATAGTATATTAAATTCAGTCACAAAAGAAATCTGTCCGGGTCTCAACGCAACAAAGAAGGGATAAGCAAACCTCAAGTAAAGACTACTTTGGCCCAAGCGCTAAGAGTGCACACATGTTCACCCAGCCAGCTTGGTTGTCAATGAGCCCCATGCGAGCCATAGTATATTAAATTCAGTCACAAAAGAAATCTGTCCGGGTCTCAACGCAACAAAGAAGGGATAAGCAAACCTCAAGTAAAGACTACTTTGGCCCAAGCGCTAAGAGTGCACATGTGTTCACCCAGCTAGCTTGGTTGTCAGTGAGCCCCATGAGAGCCATAGTATATTAAATTCAGTCACAAAAAAAATCTGTCCGGGTCTCAACGCAACAAAGAAGGGATAAGCAAACCTCAAGTAAAGACTACTTTGGCCCAAGCGCTAAGAGTGCACACATGTTCACCCAGCCAGCTTGGTTGTCAATGAGCCCCATGCGAGCCATAGTATATTAAATTCAGTCACAAAAGAAATCTGTCCGGGTCTCAACGCAACAAAGAAGGGATAAGCAAACCTCAAGTAAAGACTACTTTGGCCCAAGCGCTAAGAGTGCACACGTGTTCACCCAGCTAGCTTGGTTGTCAGTGAGCCCCATGAGAGCCATAGTATATTAAATTCAGTCACAAAAAAAATCTGTCCGGGTCTCAACGCAACAAAGAAGGGATAAGCAAACCTCAAGTAAAGACTACTTTGGCCCAAGCGCTAAGAGTGCACACATGTTCACCCAGCCAGCTTGGTTGTCAATGAGCCCCATGCGAGCCATAGTATATTAAATTCAGTAACAAAAAAAATCTGTCCGGGTCTCAAGGCAACAAAGAAGGGATAAGCAAACCTCAAGTAAAGACTACTTTGGCCCAAGCGCTAAGAGTGCACACATGTTCACCCAGCCAGCTTGGTTGTCAATGAGCCCCATGCGAGCCATAGTATATTAAATTCAGTCACAAAAGAAATCTGTCCGGGTCTCAACGCAACAAAGAAGGGATAAGCAAACCTCAAGTAAAGACTACTTTGGCCCAAGCGCTAAGAGTGCACACGTGTTCACCCAGCTAGCTTGGTTGTCAATGAGCCCCATGCGAGCCATAGTATATTAAATTCAGTCACAAAAGAAATCTGTCCTGGTCTCAACGCAACAAAGAAGGGATAAGCAAACCTCAAGTAAAGACTACTTTGGCCCAAGCGCTAAGAGTGCACACGTGTTCACCCAGCTAGCTTGGTTGTCAATGAGCCCCATGCGAGCCATAGTATATTAAATTCAGTCACAAAAGAAATCTGTCCGGGTCTCAACGCAACAAAGAAGGGATAAGCAAACCTCAAGTAAAGACTACTTTGGCCCAAGCGCTAAGAGTGCACACATGTTCACCCAGCTAGCTTGGTTGTCAATGAGCCCCATGCGAGCCATAGTATATTAAATTCAGTCACAAAAGAAATCTGTCCGGGTCTCAACGCAACAAAGAAGGGATAAGCAAACCTCAAGTAAAGACTACTTTGGCCCAAGCGCTAAGAGTGCACACGTGTTCACCCAGCTAGCTTGGTTGTCAATGAGCCCATGCGAGCCATAGTATTTTAAATTCAGTTACAAAAAAAAAAATTGTCCAGGTCTCAACGCAACAATGAAGACTTGGGTTATCAACAAACCAACCCAAGGTATATCCAATTTTTTAAAAATGCACGTAAAAACGATGCATTACTGCCAACACAACCGTGACTGAACTTTCACAGATCTCGAAACTGGCTTCCAGACGTCAGGCATTTCAACAGCCCTCGGAGGTATACAAATACTTGGTGCAAGTAGCAAAAAGCGCATTTTAGAAAACCACCTGTAGACTAACAGCAATAACCAGAGTGCAGGATCTTAATCCAAGCTGCATGCTTAGTTTGTGAAGCTAGAGACTGCATGTGTAGTACTCCAACACGTAAAAACCAAGAGTAGCAATACGATTGGAAAGCACTAGCTTTCAGCCACATAAAAAATGCTAGGCCGCTTGTTGGTATTGCACCATCACATCAGTCTCTTTGTAAGGACACTATATAGTAAAACTTCGTTGATATGTTACTGGTTTATACAATTTCCCGATTCATACGCTGAAAATAACAGGCAGTAAAAATGCTCCATAGAGACTATTTTTCTTATAGTTCATACGTTCCTGGTTAGGCAGGTTATCCAACTACTGCGTTCAGAATTTTGACAAATTGCACATGTGCCAACATACGAGAGAGCCAAACCTGGATGGACGCGACACGAAAAGCTGAAATGCAGCAGCAGTTAACAGCCATGGTGGCTTCTCTGCAGTGCCTGTGTTCAATGGGGTGAAAAAAAAAAAAAAACGTAACATACGAATTGTCAGTTCTTGAAAGGAATCGACATGAAGAGAGAAGCAGCCGCTCCTTCGTAGTCGCAATGGCCAAAAGGGTGATGCATCTGAGAAGGACAAGGACAACAATGCACTTGCATACGAGCGGGCCGGATGGAGGGAACACAAGAACTCTGCAACAGTCAGCGATCGTGGCGACATCCCCGCGATCCATCAGTGTAAGGGGAAAAAGAATCCATAAACAACACGGAAGAGATACCAGCTACTTTTGCCACTGACATCGATGGACCGGATGTGTCATGAAGTTTCTTCCACACTAAGGACTACGCGAATATGGAAAAATTCTACGAACACTAGAAAAGGAGCTGCTCAGGCCTTATACAGGGAATTGCAATTCAACATTTCTGTGAAGCAAAATTGCAAATAAGTGTCTTTTTACCTCAACAGCTATATTTTTCAAAGTCTGGCAGTTTGGATCAAATATTCTCCCAGATAATATGCTTTCTTTCCGCATTTTTTTTAAACATATCAGCAAAGTCCTGCTGCACGTTAATATGATAGTAATGTATCGGACAGTCAACCATACATTCTCACTCTCTGCCCAAGCCAGCTGTTCCAACTTGCACTTGTTGCAGCATTCAGAAAGTCTGTACTGTTTAAACATTGCAGGCACGATGGCACTTATACTAAAGCCTCCTCAGTGGTAATGCTAGAGAAAACTTAGCTTTAACAGCCAGGCAAGACATTTGTATTTTTGTGCCGCAGTTAACAGCTGGTTGCTACATTTCTTAGATAACAGCCGACATACCTTGGCACAACATATGGTAATGCTGGAATTCAGTGTTGTACACACAGCAGGCAAGGGAGCATCTAGATGTTCAGTGTGTATGTTTAATAATACTGGCCACAAAATCAAGCTGCTGAACATTTCCAAGTTTGGAATGATAAGAATGCTTTTCAGGAGGCTCCTATATCCTCTTGTAGACTACTGTTCCATAGATTTTGTAGACTTGTAGACTTTCACTCCACCATTAGCTTTTATTCTTTCCTTTTTTGCTGGCCTTTTCAAATTCACTTTTGCTTTTTGCACTCTTAACCATGATACGCCAATGTTCTTCCTGCTTCACAACAAACAACCAAAAGGGATGCCAGAAAAGGAAGCTTGCAGAACTAATTACGGCGAATTTTTATAGAAACATCTGCACGTATAGAAACCATAATAAAGTGCCCAGGACAGTGAACAGTGCTGGGTATACTTGAGGACAGCAGATGCCGAGCAAGCATATACTCAATATATACAGTACAAAATGACAACATGAATACAGGCAATGCATTTGTTGCAGTTCCGTACAAAGCAATTGGCATTTAAGGGTGGACTCAAAAAACACAAGCCACTTCACTTTCTCATCACAACAATGAACAGCCAGGAAGAGCATTTTTTCACAAAAGAAGGGTGGGGGGCATAGTGCATCAGGTATTGCACAAAGCTGCTCCTCCAGGCAGTAGGCAACATTTGTACCAACGGCAATGTTGTGTATAGCTTGGGGACACAATGCTTAGCTGCTGTTGACAGAATGGCAACCTGTGGCAGCAAGTGGCACAGCAAGCAGAAAAAAATCCCAGCACTACACAATGTGTCCATGATCATGCCATGTGAAATTGCCACCATCTTTTTTTTTTGCAGGAACAAGTTCGCGTTGGCAGCCAGAGTCCATTACTGTGGCATGCCAATTTTCTTAGATTGTCCATTGTTCGCCATCAGCCATCTTGCGTGTCACTAGTTGTGAGAACGTAGAGAAGGAGGTCAGCTGAAGCACCCTGCTGTTCTTCCTGCGGTAGTAGGGTGCCGTCGTCAAGGACAATGGTGCCTAGGAAAGCATGCAGAAACACACATAGTTGTATGCATCATCTAGGAATTTTTTTTTTTTTCCTACGAGTGAAGTCAAAATTAGAACCAATTTGAATTCTGAAATTGCAAAAGCGAATTTGATGCGTTCAGAGGTGCAATGAAAACTATCCGTCATAATGCTTCATTACTCCTCCACTGTGATGATGCAGGCTCTTTTCCCCTTTTCTTAAAGCGAGACCAAACTTTATGGAACCGACGTTTCAAGTCCTTGTCATTGAATTAAGTAGGCAGATTGAGGTTAAGTAGGCAGGTTGCTCAGTGCCAATGCTCTGTGCCCTTTTTCTGAGGTTTCTGAGTTCAGCAATGCAGCTCATCACCCTACAGGCCATCACTGTCCCCATGGCCCAGCCACCAAATACAGCCTTCCTCTTTAACACAATTGCAACAGGCCAGGAAAGGTGGAATGAACTTGTCAACTTCCTGACTACAAGACAGTCCACAACTGCAGTCGAGCTTTCTGGGTTGTTTGTTGCATTTCCTGCCACTGACCTGGATGCTTTGGAGTAAACAAGACTGTTAAGGGAAACACGGTATGTGACAGCCACCTATCACGGGATGAAGTGAGTGACTGCCGCTTTGCTAATCAATAGAATGAAGCCTGTTGCATCCGAATGCAGAGCTGCAGTTTTTGTAGCTAATGGCAGAAATCTTTTATTTTAACATGCAAGCCTCCCAAATCTGCCAAGAATAATTACCTAGATTCTAAATTTGCCAGGAGCAAATTTCACAACCTTTCTTTGCAGTGAAACTTATCACACTTCTTACATTACATGGAGGATGTACACTTATCTGCTCTATGCTCACAAGTGCTCTGCACCCATGTGCAAAAGTGAACAAAAGTGCTGTTTTGAATTGCACCCACGCCCCAACCAATAATGCTCCTGATGTTTTTATCCTCTTCTGGGTAATTCACAACATTCCAAATGCACCCTCAGGGACAAACAGTAACAAGAACTTTAAATAAACACTGCTCTAGCACCCAAGCAGTCAATTTTGGTGCCAATAAAACTTCAGAAAATGAGGCTGCTTTTCAAGCTTACTAACAGGCATACACGAAGCTATCTACCATATTGATGTCATATAGATTCAAGTTTACACATTTCCTCGCTTTTATTTTAAGTTGATAATGTGAGCCAATGGCTTCACCTACATACTGTGAGGAAACATGTGAAATGTACCATCTGCAATGCCCTGCTGCCTCTACTTACCCTGAGGCATGGCCGCCTGCTCCTGAAGCGTGCCAGCATTGTAGATTACATGTGTGCCATCAGCCACTTCCTGCTCAGAGACCACAAACTGGGTCTCTTCGTAAGGGAGGTCGGCGGGTAGGTCAGAAGGTGCGACACCATCGTTAGCTGCCGCTTTGAGTGCTCCTGTCTGCTGCTGTTCCTCTGTCGCTGCCGTCTCGTACGAGGGCAGAGTGATGTAATGCTGCTCCTCTCTTGCACCAACCGCTTCCTGTACCACCTTGGACACCAGCAGATGAACACAAATATGCCACTGTTATTTTGAATGCTCTCTGTTAGTGTTCAGTGGACTCATGAGCAAACTGAGATGAGCCATGCCAGAAGAGTGTAAAGATAGCACTAGTTTAGGCTACTCCTATGTTTGGAGGTCAGGGTTCCGTTGTATAAATGTCATACAGGCATTATGCTCCATTATGTCACATACCCCTCGCAGCAAAAGTTGCAAAAGTAAAAGAAAATAGGGCAGAACTCCGCTGTCATGTTCCGGGTGCTACGTTTTCGTGCGCCAGTCCCATGCAATACAAATTTTGCTGTTACACTGCAGTTGTGGCAGTGTTCCCGTTTGGTACTCCCGAATGTCCCCTAACGCTACCGCTTTACCCTGTGCAAGAGCATTCTGACAGCCTACATTTAGCGCACGCGGAATAGCGACGGGATCCGCCATTGATGCTTGACCATCGCTGCATTCCGTGGCTTTCAGCACACTGCCCCATGCCAGCACCCCGTGCACTTATTGGTGGCCTGAATTTGGTGGTGGTTGTTGGTACAATTTTATCGCAGTTGTGATGCGAGCGCATACTACCGAAGACGCAAAAACGAAACTATGCCACGAGAGACAGCGCATGGGCAGCTGTGCCAGATGCGGTTGTGCAGGGGAGCTTTGAGCCTTTTGTTGCCGTCATCCGCTTTTTTCTTGTCCCCTGCTGCTTAAAAAAAATGCAGTCTTTAGATTCCAATAGATGAGAATTTTGCAGGATTAAAGCAGCCACCGAGAGAACGGTGCAGATGCGCATGTGCGTCGCAACATGGCCTGCTCTGCACGTGCTCTCTCTTCCCCATCGCCTCCCTTCCATCGACAGCTGCTCAGGCGGACTGGGAACCATCACAGGATGTTTAGGACGTTCTGCACGCGCACAACAATCGCGAGAGCCGCGAAGAATCGGAAATTTCAGCAAAGCATGTGAGGCGTGCAGGAAAAAAAAATGCGGCAGTGTTCTCGACTCCTGCGTTTCCCGGCTGGTATGTATGTTTCTGTTCCGCGGTCTCCGTGAAAAATGTAACAATGGGGTTCAATAAGTTAACTACATGAGCAAAGTGCTTTTTAATCTCTTAGAACGTAAGTGCATGCTCTTGCACCACACAACAAATTTACGTTGACATGTTTACTGTAAATGCTACTTATTTGGCATAACTACAACGGCGACAGATGTAAACTGCAGTATGCATGCCACAAGCAAGTGCAAGTACCAACTAAGGTACCACACGAGCAGGATTTTAACAGTGTCAGCTCTTTAATACGTTTAGCAGCCACACATGCTAAAAGCCCTTTCAACATGTTACCAAATTACAAGGTTCAGAAATAATGAAGAGGAAGCAAACAAAATGGAAAAAGGAAGAATTACCATGCTCTGCATCTGTGAAGATGAGTCGTCTCGCAGTGTGTGGATTATGGTATGGTCCTCTGCCATGGCACCAGGAGCCGCCACAGTTTCAGTCAGTTCGGAGACACCGCCGGAGACAACATACTGTCCGGACACCACTTGGTTCAGAGCTGGCTCTTCCTCAAGCACATCCTCGGTGATTACAGATGTGCCGTCATTGACAACAACTTGGTCTGCAGGGTCCACCAAATTGGCCATGTATGTCACCTGTTGCATAGGTGAGAAATATTGAGCTCCAGGCACTCATGTCATTGGCGCAGCAGTGACTAAAGATTTCTGCCATGCATCCCAAAGCTATGGGCGAGTTCAACTTAGTTTATAAGGTGCTTTGGTAATAGTATCATGCAAGAATTGAATTATAGGATGATTTCCCTGTTCATAAGTCACTGTGAAGATTTTTAGACGACATGTTGCACCAAATGATGCACTTTTCTTCTCAACTTCTTAGCTGAACATTGGATAATGTCAAGCTCCTCTTTTTCCTTTTTTTAAACAATACATAGTTCAGTCTCACTGCAAAACGGATGTGCTCAGCATCACACATTTCTGAGGGAAGCAGTATGTTCCTGTCATTTGTTGCTCAACACCATTACCAACTACCTGAGACACTGCCATTAACTAAAACAAAGCATATAAAACAGAGGAGAGGGTGTAGCATTAGTCAGATAACAACTGTGGCCAGTACTGAGAGCAAACTTATAAACAGAGGGGTCTGAAATGTTATGGTCCATGGTTCCCCCAACCTGAAAAGGAAGTGGTGTCTGCAGCATCCTCCTTAACAAAATAAGCTCACAAGACTGAAAAATAATTGCAGCAGAACATCGTTGATACATTCCCTGTCAATATGATTTCTCAGGTTCATATATCGAAAATCATGGGCAATAAGGATGACCCATAGAGTTACAACTTTTTCTTCTGGTTAACATGCGAGTACTATGTTCATAATTTCGGAAAGTTCTGGTCGTTTGATACGCTTAACACCCAACAGTAGGTGCGCTAATATATGAGCAGGCTGAACCTGCAGGCAGCGAAAGCCCAGCATCAGTCAGCTGCCAGGGTGGCTTCTCTGCAGTGCAAGGTGCAATGGGACAAAGCATCTGAAAACGATGTTGGTGACAATGAGAAAATCCCGGCTGCCTTTGCCCTTATCGTCGCTGGGCTGGATATGTTGCGAAAGTTATTTTGTGCTAAGGACGATGCCAATGCAGACAGAAGTCTACAGGAATCTGAAAAGCTCTTCAGATCATTCACCAACAGGCACCAAACAGGCTTTAAAGGAAATGACAGTGTTAGCAAATGTCTTTAGACTTGTCGAGTCCCATTTTTGGAAATCTGGGTGATTTTGGAGCATATATTATTATGGATAATACACCTGTTTCCTGCATTTTGTCAGATATCACATCAATGGAATTCTACTGTATTAAGGCCACTTTGCTAAACAGATATAAAGATGGAACTGAAACTATCCATCAAAGCTAGCAAAAAGTACAGTAAAACAATACTGTAAGCCTGACTTTGTAGAAATTATAATCGGCTCTGCCTTGCAGTAATCTATCTCAGCTGCATCTCTATTTTGTCTTCATGAGCCACAGTCGAAGTCAGTTTTTATGGATGCAGCAGCTTACCTGCCTGCCAGCCTCATCAGTCACATCAAAAGGCATGGAGATTTCAATGGTGTCTGGAGTGGGTCCTTGCTTTATCTGGGCCCGACCACTGGCAATGGCATTGTGAAGCTCCTCGCTGCTCAGGCCTTCAATAGCCAGGACAACCTCTGAGCTCCCTGCAATAGGAACCATGAGTGGAAGGGCCAGCTATGTGGCTTTCACAAGGGAAAATACATAGGTGCATCAACAGACACAGCTACAAGCAATGTTGTCAACAAGCACTGCCACAAACTAAAAACAAGCACAGGAAGGAAAAGGAAAGAGTTGGTGCTTGTGACCTAGCTCTGCACTGCTGGCTTACCCTCTATACAATGGCACTACGAGACAAATTGAGACAAATTGCCTTGTTCGGAACTGCTAATTTCAGTTCTAAACAAGCCAACCCATCTCATCTCTCTTCAAAGTACAATTTCTGCAGCAGCATCATTCGGTCGAGCCTCTGAAGTCCTGATCACCTTATCATCCTTGCCACGCCTGGTACATATTCATGATACGTGTAAACAGTGCAAAATAGATAGCACAATGGGCAAAAGAATCAGGCCAGCCAAACGGTAACCAACAACTTTGCTTTTAGAGGAGATTTACTCTCTTAGTTTGAAAACCAAGCTTTCATCCAGGCACTATCTTGCAAGTTGTTTTCTTTAAAATGTTTTCGGTACCTTTTTTATTGCACACATATTCTGTATTGTTTTTGTCCACTGCTGCTTTCTCAGTGGTTCTGTAAAGAACACTGTCAATTTTACCTGCTCTTGCAAGCCATTTTGTTTTTTCTGCACATTTTTATCAGAACTAAAGAAGCAAGCAGTCACCAGATCTATAGTGCTTGTCTAAAGATGGACTCTACAAAAGCTAGAGGTAGTACTTGATAACAGTGTTTTCTCAGCATAAAAGCCGATAAAAAAAACCTTAACCTTTGCAACGGCTTAAATTCCGGTATGGCCTGTTCACAGAAAGGCGCAACTTGAATTAAGGCACCATCACCACCTCATTGCAGGATGTTACCACAAGTAATATGGCGTTAAACACAGTAATCTCAACTAAAGAGACATTGCTTGAGCACACATGTATGACTCACCGTGTTCACCCATCACATTGGCCACAAGAGATTCTGTTGTGTCCTGTACGGTGCCACGGCCAACTCTAGACATTGCTGAAGCCATGTTTGCACTCTCAAGAGCCGCCTCAAAGCTGGTTATTGTTGGGTTAGTGGCCGTCTCTGCAGCATGTCGAAGGCTTTCAACAGCCGCATCTGGGTCCAAGCTCATGTCCGATTCAAGACCTGTGTTCTCAGCAGCCTGGAAATGTGTATAAATGACAGCCGTAAGCAACCTGATATGTAAGCCCTGTTAGAAAATTCAGCTCATAAGATACCAGTCTCATATAACGAATGTTTGCATTGTGTACTCTTCCTTTGTGATCCATCTAGTAATCACATTTTCTCATTGAAAATGCAAGTATGAAACAACACACCAATCTTGCAAGCATAAGTTATGAACAAGTTTGTGATTTTTTTCTGTCCGTGTTCGCACAAAGAAATGAGTGTTAACAAGCGTTGCATTTAAAATTGGAAACACATGATAGGAAAGCCGCCGATAAAGGGAATAAGAAGCTAATACTTGAACGGTACGACGAAATAGCACTGATGGACGGGACGGAAGAAGAGACAGACACATGCGCTGTAGTCAGCGCATGTGTCTGTCCCTTCTTCCCTCCCGTCCATCAGCGCTGTTTCGTCGTACTGTTCAACAAGAACCAACCAGACCAACTCAGCTCTCTCCTTAGCTAATACTTGAATATATGGTTCCAGAAACACTCACAGTGTCGATGTGCTCGCTTTACTAGATAATACAACAATACTGACACAACGGAGACCTGCTGCGGCATGCACCAGAGAGCTGGCCACCAATGTTCCGGCACAAGCCATTGCAGGTTTTCGTTGTGCTGCGGTCACAGGGCCTGCGATCACACAGCACAGTTGTAGTTGAGGTATTTCTGACTGGTCGCTGAAATCATGCTCTTTCAGTGCCCATGGCAAAATAAAAAAAATACAGAGAGCACCACCAAAACAGGGTTTTTCGTTGCTCATTGCGCACTTGCCTGTAGTGTTTGCATTCGAAGCAGCATTTGTAACTGTAAAAGCTTGTTAATTAAACCTCTGTTAATCTGGACATCTGCATAAATCTAACTGCCAGTGCAGTCCCATCCGATGGCCATATAATATATGGTGTTGGGTGCTCACTAAGTCAGAGCTACAGCCTCGCGCTTGTTAATTCCAGTGGCGGGCACGTCCAAGTATGACCGGCATAACAAGCGATCATCAAAATAGCCCTACTCAAGCTGAACTGCAAGCTGCAGAGTTCCACGCACCTCTAATGCGCGTGCAGCGACAGGCGTGAGTAAGAATGGACTGCTTCCTTTCCGAGAATAGTCTGACTGCTTAATTTCTATATGGTAGCGAAGTTTCGGTTTTCTGAGCCTGCGGCAATGGCGGCTATTGGCCGCGCATCAGCCCACCAACCAAGCATAGCTGCGTGCCGTTTCGGACACTTGATTGGTGCCCCTGCACGTTTCCCTTGCTTCCATCCACGTGAGCCTCCCATTCCAGAGAGAGTGCCAAAACTGCGTGTTCGTCACGTGCCGTCCACAGTTTGCGCGGTGAAGCATTTCCAAACGCCATGCGGCCGCTTGTGAAAGAGCTCCATCACTATCTCGTCGCACCATGAAGGATGCCATGGGGCCCTTACCATTTTGGAGCTGCTCTGCTTCGACGCTCCGAACAGAGTGCACGTAATAAAGTACTGATGAAAATGTGAATGCGCCGCTGCCACACTGTACCCATCTCAAAAGCAGGCCACCCATGTGCGGTCGGTCACCAAAAAAAATTTACCCCGATGAAAGTTGTTCTTGTCAGATTTTTCGGGCTCATTCAATAATTCGAAGTTCGGATAATTCAAACGTTTTTTCTAGTCCTGTGATGTATGAACTAACAAGCTTTTAATGTATATACCCTCTGCCTCAGAATATACGCTGCTTAGCCCGGTATATCTTTTACCTTGGAGACAAGCATGGAGCTGAGTGCATCGGGGTTGGACCACTGGAATTCCTTGTCTGGGTGCTTCTTGCGCAGGTGTCGCTTGAGCGAGTGGCGCAGCTTGAGGCTCAGGCCACAGTAGTGGCATGTGTAGACCTGGTTCGAGTGGAACATGCGGTGGTGGTTGCGCAGCTGGTGCTCCTAAAAGGCAAGCAGAATGTCCATGAAAAAAAAAAAATGAAAACGCACAACTCTGCCGCTTGCTGTGACATGCATAGTCATGCTCAGAGGTGGCCTCAGTGTGTATTGCCTTAATCACACTCGTGTAAGAGCAAAAGAAGCGATATATGATGCCTGATTTAATACTCATAATTTGTAATGAGTGAGGGAAATGAGCAGTAACTGCCCAACTCTCGGGGGACACCTGAACCACACCATGGAGGAAGGGATGCAGGGAGTGAAGGAAGGAACAGAGAAAAAGACACCATAATGATGGGCTCCATGTTAATTTCAACCACCTGGGGATCTTCAACATGCACTGACATCTCGCTCCACATGGGTGTCTTTTGCATTTCCCCTCCATCGAAATGTGGCTACTGCAGCCAGGACTTGCTCCCATGTTCTCGAGCTCTGCGGCCTAACCACTGAGCCATCATGGCAGGTCAATGTCTGATGCCTGTGCCGCCATGGCCTTTTAACTAATCTAACGTCTAACAGTTGGCAATATGTAATGCATGCTGCAAACGCTGTGGGATGTCTGCAAGAGTGTGGTAACAAAGGTCCCAAAGGCGGCACATCTCTCTGTTACCAGCCAAATGTCTTGTAACAGCCAAAACTGCCTGGACTGTTGTGTTTACCAAGTGCAACCTTGTAAATTTTTGCAATAGGAAAAAACCCTACAAAGCAGCCACTGATGCATACCTTGACAAAAGCACGTCCGCACACACCACAGGTGAAGATCTTGCCTCGAGTGTGCTCTAGCATGTGGCGAGACAGCGACTCGCGTGTGGTGAACACTTTCTGGCAGACAGTGCAACGATGCCGCCTCTCGCTCAGGTGCGTGTCTTCATGCTTCTGGAGGTTACCTTTCTGGAAGAACTCCTGCTCTCCATCAGTGAGACCAGGCAGAACACACTGATTAGGCAAGGTAGGTGCAGCAAAGGCAGAAACACTGAGGCGGCTATTTACTGACTTTTTCAAAGACCTAGCAATTCAGCACAATAAAACAAGAAGAAATCTCTGTTACAAGCCCATTTTACTACTACTGCTACTACTACTTACAGGGAAAGCACTAAACTCACTGAAAAGAAAAATAACTAATCATTCATTATTTCAATATGTCTAGGTTTTAGCACCATTTTTCACCATAATTCTTTTTATTACTGCATTGATGCACAACGTCCTTATACAGTGAAGAATTTAACTTAGCTGAATTAAGAAGTTCCTAATAAAATAATACCAAGTACTAAGCATTGTAAGAATGAAAAACATCTGCGCAGCAGTCGAAGAAAATGAAGTTATGTGAGAAAGTTCCATTGATAGCGCAGTGTGGAACAAAAGATAAGACTTCGCAGTCTAACCTCTGATGAACTGAAACGGAAATAGCAAGGTGTACTTCCTTCACAAAGGAAAAACCATCTGAGCAGGCTTATTAAACTTGAAGCTATGATTTGCATGACCAGGAATGAAGACGACAGCATATCTTCTGCCCATGAAAATTTTAGCATACGAGGAGTTGTGCCATGCTCATACCATGGCCCATGCCAATAACTATGGCACCCTATGCCATAACACTGGCCTGCTCAATTCAAGGTGGTTCAGTCTAGTTCTAGTAGATGGCACAGAGGCGTGTGCACCAAGCGGTTTTCATAAATGCCTTAATTTTAATTGGCTTCTCTGCTTTTGAAACTCTGCCCTCATCACAATTATTTGAACATAATAGATTTCTTAATCTTTCTATTTGCAGTCTAACGCAGCCCCTCAAAGGAGACGCAGATTAGAGGCCACGACAGAGACACCTTGGTGGCAAAAATATTTGTCCAGCCAGCATCTAAGCCAATGTCACTATGTGGCAGTGGCACACAATAAACTATCGCCATGTATCCATCATCGTCATCATCAGCCTGACTACGCCCACTGCAGGGCAAAGGCCTCTCCCATGTCTCTTCAATTAACCCGGTCCTTTGCCAGCTACGCCTACCCTATGCCTGCGAACTCCTTAATCTCATCCGCCAACCTAACCTTCTGCCGCCCCCTGCTACGCTTGCCTTCTCTTGGAATCCACTCCGTTACCCTTAAGGACCAGCGGCTATCTTGCGTTCGCAGTACATGTCCTGCCCAAGCCCATTTTTTGCTCTTGATTTCGACTAGGATGTCATTAACCCGTGTTTGTTCCCTCACCCACTCTGCCCGATTCCGGTCTTTTAACGTTACACCTATCATTTTCCTTTCCATGGCTCGCTGTGCTGTCTTTAACTTAAGCTGAACCCTTTTCGTTAGCCTCCACGTTTCTGCCCCGTAGGTGAGTACCGGTAAGATACAGCTGTTGTACACTTTTCTCTTGAGGGATATTGGTAAACTGCCATTCATGATCTCAGAGAACCTGCCATATGCGCGCCACCCCATTCTTATCCTTCTTGTTATTTCCCTCTCATGATCCGGATCAGTTGTTACTACCTGCCCTAAGGAGACGTATTCCTTTATCACTTGCAGCACCTTGCTTCCACCATGTATCCATTACACTCCAATTAGGCTACATGTCAGAGCTGCTGAGCACTACAAACAGCCCTAGAACTAGCCTACATTAGCGGTGCCAGGAACTTCCTCACTGGACATTTATTAGAACATCCTCAGCCACTGGGAAGAGATACTAAAATACACTTGCCTTGCCACAGACGCCACACTTGAACCGCTTGACACCGCTGTGGATCATCGTGTGCACATCCAAGGACTTCTTAGTCTTGAACAGCTTGTGGCATGTTGGACATGGGAATGTGGGATCACCATGCACAGCATGATGCTCAATCAGAAGATCCTTGCGATGGAAACGTTTTCCACAGACATCGCACTGGAACCGCTTCTCGCCATGAAGATTCCTGAATGGTAAGGAGGTTATGAGAAGCTTTCGAGGAAGTAATAGAATGCAATAAGTTCTCTAAGGATGCAGCCATAACTTCAAATAAACCAACAAATGGTATGTTTTATTGGTCGCACTTTACAGATCTGTATTTCCAGCTGTAACTGCCATCGAGCATTTGCTAAGAACTTCAGCTGCTGCATGGTGAAACTTGTGATGACATCAGTCAGTTGCACACTTTTCATGCAGGAGAAAACGGGCTGCGAATGCAATTTTTTTCATTACAGTAAGGTACACGGCCAAGTGAAGAACAGGGACTTGTTGCTCCAAGTGGACAATCAGCCCATTCCGATGTAACATAACTTGAACATTACTTTGGTTTTCCCCATATCAATTTTTGGACCCACAGTACTGCACTACCTGTCTAACTCATTGATCATGTCTTGCAGTTCATCTGAGTGACTTAGCAAGGCAATGTCCTCAGCAAATTGCAGATTACTAAAATATTCTCCATTATCTCTTATATCCAACTTATATCAACACCTGTACACAGGCGGTGAATAACTTTGATAGCTCTGCCAGTTCTATTCTGTCTGTAGGGTTAGATGCTTTTATGCTTTGGCGTTTCTTAATCAGATCTTTCGTCTCCTGAGAACTTGCTACTGTGCATTTCCGTAATGACAGCTGTGAGATTATTATTCAGCGCTTAAATATTAAGGTCTTCGTCCTCAGTTAAAGCTGAATACCTGTTGTGCAGCGAGATCCGGAATTTGTCTACTTTCCTTCGTACCACCAATTTGTTAAGGGGCCTCCGCTTCACTAGTTTCTTCCGTCCCTCTCCAAGTCTAGGCTAATTCAACACCTTACATCCTTTGGTCAATAGAGCGCACGTTTCCAAGGACCTCCACATCATGCACAATGCTAGGGTGAGCGCATGGTATGAAGTCTATTTCATTTTTAGTCCACTTCCTGTTCTTTCGTTTGCGGAACATATTTATGATACATAAATTATTTCTCTCTGCGAACTCTACTAATAACTCCACCTGCTATTCCTAGAGCTTACGTCATAGTCACCTACTGCCTGGCCTCCAGCCTGCTTCTTGCCGACCTTGGCATTGAAGTCTCCCACTAGTACAGTTTACAAGCTATTAAAAGCCTGCAGAAACTGATTTCTACTAGTGAGGAACAAGAGAAAATTGTGTGGACAATTGGCCTGGACTGCGTAAGCACGAAGTCGGGTAATCCAACTCCCAATGTGACTGTAGATACAGTACCAGTCAATGATGCGTGTGGCCAGGATATGAAGTATAACAGGATTAAACAATGGCCTTGATAATGAAAACTACTGAGGGCACATTAATAATTCACTTCTGTAGAACTGCAGAATACTGCACAACATCAGCAAAGATGCACCAGCCACTTTTACCTAAACATCCCAAGGCTGCCACCTTTGCCAGCAATTGCTTTTCCAGCACTTGAATCAACCTGATGTGCATTCATTCTACAGAACTATACCTAAAATATCTCAGTCAAGTGGCTGCTATTTATGTGCACGGCATATAGCAAACATATACTAATCAATAGATTATGGTAATTTTATTGAAAGCTTGCCTCTTTGCCGCATTTTTTTTTAAGTAATAAAGAAAGCACTCGTTCCATCTCCAAACAGCAGTGTTAATTAATAAACTGCGATGGTGCTTTGACTGGTGACTGGCGATGATAAGTTTACATGACCAGTGACAATGGCTTCAAAGCTCACTTGTGGACGTTGAGGCTGCTTGTAGATGAGAAGATGGAGCCACATATCTCGCATACAAGGGGGGTCAGGGTGGTGTCCCGCTTGCGTGTACCTGACTCTGACCCAGTCGTGTTGAGCACGTTGACGCATGGGTGCTTGCTCAATGTCTCCTGCTTAAAGAATGCCTTGCCGCATGCCTCACACTGCATTGAGATAAAGCAAACACGCAAAAAAAATCAAACAATCTCAAATCTTGCCACCATTACGTGGCACACTGGAACTTTCTCACTGCAACACTAAATTTGAAGTTATAAACGGTCATGTGAACATGAAGGCATGAGCATACACTCCGCTTCATAAATTACTGGCTGCAAAGTGGCAGCTACAGCTGGCATCAGTAAACAAGGTGGAAAATTGTTACAACTGCTGGCATATGCTAGAATGGTCTGCAACTGGCCAGCACCTTACACATAGCTTATGCTAGGCTATCGTAAGTGCCAAGGTTCCAGGTACAAGTCAAGTTTGAAACAGTCCTGTGTGCAAACAGCTTGTAGAATTTAAAATCCTGATTTGGTGAAGCCAGTTGTAGCGTCTGAAAGTCCCTCCCTACCAATGCCAGACGCTATGTACAGTTATGTGCCAAGTCTCTTTCCACACTAGCTGCATGAAAATAACACCATTTCATCTCAGAATCAATGGCTGCAGCTACTAGTGCAAAATTCCTATTTTTTTTTTCCAAAATGAATATGAGCCACCACTAGCCACAATCATGGCCAAAGCCATGCAATTTGCAGCCGCTCCGCCACACTTTATTTTGGGCACGACCACTCTGCATATTCAGCGATGGTACTGTAGCTTTAAAATCCCTGTTCCAACAGGGATCAAAATCACTGTTCCAACAACATGCGCACTTGACATATCCAGCGGCCATAGACGACAGTGAGTGCCAACATGTCACAATATTCTGCAGCAAACCAGCCACATCTCTGCACTCTCACTCTCTCCCACTGCATCCACACTAAAAGCTGCTCAGCAATGTTTGCTCCCAATCTGGATACAGATAACAGGAAAATCTGAAGTGCTCGAAAAAGTCGCGTTGTCTCTAGCGGGCTCAAGATCTCTGCTGCTGTGCAGCTGGCGATGTCGACAAGCAACTCCGACCAGCAAATGCAACCCTGTGATCATTAGAAAACAACTGAAGAGGTTTTATAATTCAATGAGCTTGAAAGGACCGAATGTGTGAAACTTGCAGGGCAAAGCATGCAAACTCTTATTGTGCTAACATTTGCATAGCAATGTAATCACTGAATAAAGCCATGACGGTATTCAGGCTTCTTCACAGCGCAGAGTGCCAGTGAGAGCCCGCAATGACATCATGCACGATGGCACAGCAATTCCAACGAAGACATGTTTGCTTAAAGGAACAAAACCAGCGATCGCAGTGCGGCAAAAGGCAGCAAAAATCTGAGGTTCTGGCAACAATAACATCATCACCAAGCTTCTCTGCACCCCTCAAATGCAGGAAGGAGAGGCTTGAACATCGTAAATCATCATCGTACATCATCATTCAACATCTTAAATCAGCGATTAAGCCATCGTTTTAAATTTTAGCCTAAAAATTCTCGGCATGTTTTACATATAAGCTTCATACATTTGAACCTTGGATCTCATTGAATTCTAACCATTTCAGCTTCCCTTTAATTCACTTGAAGCAAACTACATGTGGGGTGAATTGTGGTAACAAAACGGCATTCAACATATCTTGGAACAGCTGCACAACATGGCATCAGGAACTACCTTTATCATCCTAAGCCTTAGTGCTGAAAATGCTGCACGTGCAAGGAAAAGAGAGGGGTGTCTTACCTTGAACTGTGGCTCTCCGTGAGTGGCAGTCTGGTGCTGGTCACGAGCAGCAACCGAGTCAAAAACCTGGGCACAGGCTTCGCACTCGACTGGCTTTCCCTGACATACATGTGCTGCCAGCAGCATGGGGTTGCGGAAACGGCCTCCACACACTGCACACTGGTGCACATGTGTGTGCTCATACTGGTGTCGCCGAAACTCGGCTGCATTGGTGAACACCTGCACAAAAAGGAAGGCCGTGTAACCACAAACCTCGAAAACACTTGGGTACTAGGATACAGAATAAAAGACTTGTGTAAATAGTGTTTCTTTGAGGGGGGGTGGGTTTGAAGTGAAATTAAAGTGAATACAAAGATAATAGTAAATGTTTTCATAAAATGTCAGTGAATTTTTCATCCGTACATTAAAACTTTGTTGCATTCATCGATCTTTTGCAAAAATGGTCTTCAAAATTGGTGCATTCAATTTACAAACGAAGCCAAGCTTTTTGCCGGAGTCTGGGTTGGCTCGGCCGAGCTGAGGGCATTACACGCCTTGTGCTGGTCGTGCCGTAATTCATGCCGTAATTCACAGAGCTCCATGAGTAAAAAAAGTGCACACCTTCTGCGAAACAGGCCATCCGTAATTGGGGGACTCGACCTAGACATGTATTTGAAAGTCTAAGTAGGCTTGGGCGAGCCACAAGTATTGCGCATCTTGTGCCAGTGCCATTCTCGCCGTGAATCACATGTGGAGCTCCATGTGTGAAAAGAAATCCTCAATTTGTATATAAATTGATGCTGCTAACAAGAATTCGAATTGGGCATCGTACACCCAGCCTGCTTGAGCTAATGGTCTCCCAGACGAGAGGTAGGTAACGTGAGAGCAAACTTCCAGTTCTTGCAGTAACCTCTGGAGTGTGCATCATGCGGGGTCAGAAACAACAGGACCGTTGGCAGCTGAGCTTGCCGCTTAGTCAACCAGGCTGCATTCGAGAGAAAGGCATGGAAGCTGTGCCGTTTTTCGCATTTGATCACAACTTTTCTCCGACTGCTGGTCTTCGCTACAAGTGCATCATCACGTAACTGGTACTTTTAGCTGAGCACCCACTGCAATGCCTTCCCACAAGAAGTATATCAAAACACAAACCACACGAAGCAAGCATTCCAGAAACGTTATTCACTTGAGACAAATACTTCTGAGACTTCGAATACCAAATGTTCGGACTGAATCGAATATTGAATAGTACTTTACTATTCAACCAATAGTCAAAATTATCTAATATTTCCACGAGCCTACAAAACAGTACAAACTTACAGTGATAACATGAAGGCATCTAAGGCATGCGGGTGACAAAACACGTCTAGCGGGGCAGCATGCATTTATAAAAAAAGATGAGCAGTGGCAAAACTGACAAGTAGTCAAAAGACATTGAATGTAACAGTGCGATTCACAGTTAGGCCCTGTTAGTTCTTGTCATTGCAAATTTAAGCTTATTTGATGGATACCGTGACTTGAAAAGAAAGACTGCAGCTGGTGTTGTTGCAAGTGAAAAAAACTTAATACTATAACCACATCTGGCATCAAAATGGAAATGCTAATAGCACCTGCAGCAAGGCAAACAAAACCAACATTATGCATGTAGTTACATTGTGTATGTACTTGAATCAGAAAAATTATCAGAGTAGTATCCTATGTGATTCAAAGTCTGTGAGAGTGGGGGACAAATGAAACCAGTTGGAAACATGGCAGTTTCAAGTGGTTTCAACGTGTTTTCAATGATACGTTTTTTTAATCCAAATTAGTCTATTTTTCTACTGGCTATGCTGCCACTGGCTAGGAAAGTTTGAAAACAAGACAGTAGTAAAAAGCACATCCACGAAAAACTTCTCCGTGACTTCCGACCAGCACATGCCAATCACAAAATGCTCGGAACAAGGCCTCAAATTCACAGTGGTCGTCCAAACCTAGATGGTTTCTGCTTATCAGGCAAAAGTTAAAAGGAAAATGACATGGTATCCGATACACCTGATATGCACTGTCAAGGTTGCATGCGCCATGGCATTTGCAACTGTTACTGCACTATTAACACCGTTCAAGATCAAGCATCATAAGGAACTAATTCCACCAGCAAACCAAACCAACATGAGTCAGAAATGTCTGTGGGGCTCAACAGTGATGGTCCACAAATTCAGAGGTCAGCATAGACATCCTCGCTGTGTTCCAAGGAACAAGTTTTGGCCACCCGCAATGCTCACGTGCTTCGCCAGCAGATCAAGGTAGCGTGGCTGGAACAGTGCCAAATGCCCTCACACGACCACCAGATAGTGCCCGAATGAGATGTAACCAGGCAATATTGGCCACCAGTCAGCACACTGCGTGGCAGTGTCCAGCCCATGCATTTCAACAAGACTTAGTTCTTCTGGCCCACACCAGGACATCCCAAGCTGAATGTCGCGGATCCACCCAGTCGGACACGTACGACATTGCAAGGCCATCCTGGACTAGTTCCTCTGGTTTCATCCATGAATCACAACTAGAGGTCTATGTATAGGAGGGACTTGTTTCCCACCCATTCCCCTTCTTCCTTTTCCCTGTGCCCTTCCTTCCACTTTTCCCGTTCTCTGTATAAGACAAGTCAACTGAACAAAGCAGAGAAGGGTTCGCAATAAACATGTTTCTCTCTATCTCAGCATAAAGTGCGGGCAATGTGCATACCTTGTGGCAGTGCGAGCAAGCAGCCTGGCCATGCAGCTGGATCTCCTGCACCTGAGTGCACATGCGCATGTGGTTGGCCAGAGAGTCAATCGAGCGCAGCCACTTGCCGCACACGGGGCATGTGTGCTGCCCTGTGTGCACCGGCAGGTGCTTCAGTAGATAGCCATGTCGCGTGAATGCCTTGCCGCACACACCGCAGCTGAACCGCTCCACTTTGGGTTGCTGTGGACACGCGTGGTTTGCCAGAATCTCCTGCAGAATGGGTAGCGGGGCATCAGAGTGATGCCCTATGAACTCCATTAATGGTCACTGAACACTGCATACAGTTGGCTTGTCAATGTTTGCCGACAGTTTTCAAAAGTCTGCTTATTGAGCAAAATTAAGCAATGAAAATAAGCTGACTCAGGGCAGAAGATACAAACCCTTCTATGTTTACAGCAACCTCTCAATGTCAATGCCATATGCTCAACCACTGGAATAGACAATGTCACAAGAAGACAATACTTGCTCACATTCTGGCTGCAGCAAGCGCAGACAACATCCTCTTCGTAAAATCGAAATTATGATGTGGCTGGCCACATCACAGGACATTACAGGAAAATGTGTTTCACGCAATGCAACAGAAGGTGCCACTGGCATGATTCAAAGGCTGGTTCAAAAATTAGCTTGTGATCGCTCAAAGCAAATGCCTCAATTTCTTTGCCTGTATTCAAGAATAAGCTGAAGGTATTTTTATTGGAAAGGTGACACTTTATTCTTTTTATAAGTCTATAACCTGTGTTATTGTGATGTTAGGCTTTGTTTTTGTGTCGAAGTACTGATATGCTATTTTCTGCATTTTATAACCATCCGCTAACTATGCTGTTATTATCTCATTTGTTGTAATGATCTATCAAGGGCCCTGGTACAGTCTTCTGACAATGGGACCCTCGTCTGTGTATTTATGACCCTTGTAAAAATGTTGGAAGTAATAAGCATCAAAACCTAAAAAAAGAATGTGCAGTTCAACTATGTCAGCAACAAATATTCAGTGGCATCTGCAAAACATACGTATATCTGCTGCTGCTGTTTGCTGAAAATGAAAAAGAACCTCACCTGCCAAAGTGCAACAATATCAGGCAAAGGGAGCAAACAAAAGTAGTAACAGCAAAAAGAAGAAAAGAATGAAACATGCTGTCCATCTGTCCACTAACAGCAAGCTGCAAGCCCAGCTGACTTATTACCAGCCGAAACAAGCATACGCACCCTGGTGGTGTAGCTCTTTCCGCAGTCAGGGCACATGTGCTGCCCTGTGTGCTTGGCCATGTGCCGGCGAAGGAGCCGGTCAGTGCTGAAGGTCTTGCCACACACCGTGCACGGCAGCTCAGTCGCTTCTGAGCGGTCCGCTGGCTGGCCAGAGCAGGCATGGTTGACTAGATTCTCCTTGCGGGCAAACACCTACAGCGAGAGTAGAAAAGACCAATCTCCCCTTCAGTTTAGATTTACATATTTTAGTATAGCACAGCTAGATGGAGAAACTTGGACACATAGTATAATCGTTTCGGATGCCACTTAGCGTTTCTACTAAACATTGTTGTTTTTGTTCCATCTGAATAGTCTATGCAGTCCTAGAGACAGCCAGTTAGTTTGCTTTCAAATATTTTTATTTATTCATTCATCAAATACTGCCGGCTGCCTTATGATGGCCAAAGCAAGAGAGGGTACAAGCAAGACGCCAAACACAAGTGGAATTCCTACAGAAATTATAAACACTCACTGAAAAGAATGAGAGAAAAGAAATAATCAAAGTGCCCCACACAGCAATGTACAGGTGACATTAGCATTCTGGAAAGAACTCTTTGGGTGATGCCTAAGTAAGCGAAATTACGAGTAACGTTAACCTGCATTATCTGCCACATGAAATATTCACGCTTACTTTTCTACAGGGACATATACAATTGGTTTAAAACTCTCAAAATAATTGTGCAGTTGTAGCATAATTGTGATGATTGAATAAGATAGGCCCTCCAAGGACCAGGTCATTATTTATTCTTTCTTTAGCAACAGGTAAAGTAAAAAACCCACAATAAAATTTTGTTGTAAAATTGCTAAGTTTGACTACACTGAAGCACTTCTTACCAAGCTCACTCTTTTGAGGACAGTGTTGGCCAGCTAGCACATAAACAGAAAACACTAAAGTTATGACATAAAGAGTGCTGAATTAGTCTTAAACAAAGAAATTGCTGCTAGGCATAGCACTCCCAGAAAGAGCTGCATGTTCACTACATGCACATTTGTGTACTTAGCATCTGAAGGGTTGATGCGTAGGCACACATGGTTTAACAGTTTCATGATGATGAATTATGTTTCTTTAATGATAGCAAGCATACTCAACGTTGGCAAAGGTAGTGCAAGTGGTGACCTACCCTGCGGCACCGGTGGCAAGTGAACTCGCCCGTGTGTTTACGGATGTGGCGGAAGAGGTACAGCGTCTGGTTGAAGCCCTTGCCACACAGATCACATGAGTAGCGCCCTGGCCTCTTTGGTCGGTCAAGTCGAGCCTGCTCCACGCTTTGATAGAACTTCTCCACCACCTCGCCACCTTCCTGCACTCGATGCACCACTCCTTAACCTCATTGCACATCTATTTCACTGATCTGTTCGCTGATCAGCTTTGCTGCAACACACTCTCATGCTGTGCATTACACATAACCATCTTCAGCAACTTCCATCTGTGGCGCGAAGACATAGACAGAGTATTCTCTGTCTTCATCTTCGTGGTTATCGTTCATTTTCACGCATTTATAGAAATTAAGCAAAAACTCTCTGTAATTTTTATTTTGATTTTGATTGATGCATTTAGCCTAAAGAAATGCCGTATCTTTTACAGCAGAATTTTAAAGATACGATCACAGTTGATACGAATTTCAGGACGATATTAATTCATAGAATTCCCTGACCAGAGTGCACTTTATACAATGTGCAGAATTTTGGATGTTCCAAACGCTCTTCTGCACCACTGCAGATGGGAACGTGCAAGATAAGACCGTACCCTTGAGCGCTAAGCACTGCCTGCACATTGCCGATGTGCAATCACCAGTCGACATTAGCCGTTCAAGGATAACGTTTGGAGGCTATACGCAGAATAGGTGGCTGATGATCGCTACAGACGTGGTCACGAGAAGCTTGAAGAAAACAGGAATTTCTAATGCGCTGGACGCGACTGAACACCACTTGGTATGGGACGAAGATGAAGCATCAGAAGAAGTCGAGGAAGAAGCTGAGGAGCCGATGGAGCAGCGACCAGTGATGCAGTGTCTTTAAAGACTAAGAGTAAAGCTCCATTTGTGCCGTATCAATAGAACTGATATGGAACCAGGCGCGCATGATTGCAAGGAAGGAGGGCATCTACTTGTGTTGTGTTCATGCAAATCAGTAACTTAGTCATTTTCCCATCATTCTGTCATTCCTACCGAAGTCCTTAACAGCAAATGTATCAAAAAATGAGACATTGGCTGCCAACACAAAATTTCATGAAAAATGCTTAAATCCATGATTTTCTGCAAAATCGCAGGAAACTAGGGGCTTTAGTTATAGCTTTAAATAAGTCTCATAAACAAAATTTGTGGATAAATCACCCTTCAATATAATGGGGTAGATTTATCCAATGAAAGTTACTCAGTCTACACACATGTGCAGTGTCATTGCCAAATATACGTGAGTGCAAGCCAGGTTTTGTTTTTTCCACCAGTGAAGTACAGTGAAGATGTATTTTTGTTGTTTTGTAGTTTTTATAGCAAGAACCAAATCCCCAACCACTTCCTACCGGGATGTGGTCCGCCGGGGACCAGCTGAGGTAAGCAAATGTTAACTGGAACCCATTCTGAGTGTGACTGGTATGAACAAATCCGTTCCGTGAGACATTCTGCCTCAAAAAGGAACTCGAATAA
Source organism: Amblyomma americanum (assembly GCF_052857255.1). Classification (NCBI taxonomy): domain Eukaryota; kingdom Metazoa; phylum Arthropoda; class Arachnida; order Ixodida; family Ixodidae; genus Amblyomma; species Amblyomma americanum. Next base: position 204,385,552 of record NC_135500.1, read on the forward strand.
ACCATTTTACCTCCCTTCAGCTATGCCACTGTTAGTGACTCAAACCTCTTCAGTTATCTTTCTTAGTTTAAAGGGCCACAGAAAGGGGTGTTTGAGCTTGGCTTTAAAATTTTTGCACTATGTAGAGTACAGGCCACCGAGCGTCCATGCCACGTACGAGACCTCAAAAGCGAGCGGGAAATTTACAATACATTTTTAAAAATTCCCGCTTTCGCACCTCGCGGCGACGCGTGGTGCCAGGCTTTCGCACGAAAACCTAGCAGATGACGTCACGTCTTGCAAATGACGTCAGCAGCCGGGGGTTATCATTGGTTCACAGCGCCAAACTCTTTCAGATGTCACACGCTACAACGGCCGCGGCCACTCCGCGCGCGCTGCAGCCGGCGGAGGTAGGAGAGCGGCCGAGTGAGTGAGGCTGTCGGTGGAGTGCCGCCGTTTTGGCGTGCGAGAGGAGAGGGAAAGGCGCGAAGACGCGGAAGTTCAAATTTTGCCTGCATGTAACTCAGCTTCCACAAAACACACTAAAATAATTCTTGCTGGGGGATAATTATGAACTGTTGTCTTTTAACATCCCAGACATATCGCACCTTTATTGAGACCCCCTTTCTGGGTCCCTTTCATGACACCTGCCAACAATAGTTTTTGAGATCTTACACATTCTCGTTAGCACGCAGTGAAAAAGGTGCTTCCAAAAAGGGCCACTGAACAGATGGAAGTGTCAGCAAGAACCATGACAAGAGCAATCTTTCCTGCACTATCCAAAGCCAAAGCCGCCAGCGGGCAGGTACTGTGCAGCCGACGCCTTGCAAATGATGCTTCATCATGATGCATCACTTCAGCTTCCGCAACAGTGCACTGACACAAATACAACCGCCTTTCTTTCCATACAAGAAAACCAGTTAATGGAACTTTTCCCCTTCTTTAGACCCAACAAATACCCTTCTGCAACAATAGAATTTACTGGAAATGGCAAAGGATTGGAAAAAAAACACAGTCAACAGGGGTGCTTATGAGTTCCTTTGGTGAGTGCACAAACAACGGTAATTGCATCTGTTGGTTCATTAACCTGCCCTAGCATAGGATATATGGGGCACACTGGGTGAATGAACAGAGGTTGTCCTGTGCACTCTAGTAGTAAAGATTACAGACACTACTTCATTAGTCAAAAAAGTGTACACTCACTTCATGGCTCTCTGCATTTTCATTTGCTGCAGATATGTCCATGGGCTCTGTTTCTAGTGCTTCTGAACTGGTACCAAAACTTTCAGCAACCACAGCTTGCAGGTCTTTGCCGATCGAGTCCTAATCAATAAAAAAAAAGACAGCGGCTATAGCAAACAACATTTAGCTATAGTCAGCAGATATTTGCATACCAGCCTGCATTATGAGGAACCGCATCTCAGCTGAAGATTTCACACAATGCCATGAAACATTCAATTAGGGTTCAAATACTCTACGGCAACTGTTTACTCACCTCTAGTGGCTCAAAAGTTGATAATTTCATAAAGTTATTTAAATCAGTATAGCTTAGAAACAGCCCTCCTTGCTTCAAACAATTTCATCATTACTGCTCAAATTTTGTTCATGCTAATGCAACGGTAAGCTTTAAACCCTCAGTTTACATTATACAGAACCCACCGAGGAGGTAGTAAATGTTAAAGGGGCATTGAGGACAGCTATTTCTGTTCTTAGTAAGCATCTATTTTGTAGCTCTCTCTAGCCATGCTGATGCTTGTACAGCAGCAAAAGATACATTTATTGCCAAGAAAACTAGATTAAAAAATTTCCCCGCCACTAGGTTCAAACTTGTGCCATCAACACCGAAAATGACTCTGTGATCACCATTTAGAAGTGAATGGCAGTGTAGCCAAACCTCGGGAATCTGCATGAAAAAAAAAAAAAAAACTGTTCTAATGCCCCACGGTTTCGAAAACTTATAAAAGCTCCATTTCCAGATAAAGTAGCCCTATTTGTCATTGGTAGTCTACCAATACAGGCCAATTTCAATGTATCCTCAGTGCCCCCTTAAAGCCAGCATACGGGTACATTGTGCTTTAACACAGCAAGGTTTTGCAGAAGGTGCTCCTGATTAGGTTTCTCACATGGAAATCTGAGACATTGAAGCAGAATGTCATTCTGAAGAAATAGTTCTTGTAAACCAGCGCAACGGCTCGAAGCCAAACAAGGAAGGGACAAAACACAGCGCTGATTTGTTTTGTCCCTTCCTTGTTTGGCTTCGAGCTGTTGCGCTGGTTTACCAGAACTATGTCTGACCAACTCGCCCACCAATTCATGTTGTAATCTGATGAAGCCTCATTCACACTTTGCAACAGAGCTTGCCATTTCGATTCTCATTAAAGCCTTTTAATCAGTGGTGGCGGCTGCCCCTTTTCACTTACGGGCAAAAGGGAGGCCATAACCCAAAAATAACTTCATAAAAACTATGATCCTGGAAACTGAAAGCAAGCACTGAAAGAGGCTCTTACTTGAGTTGTAGCATATTAAAATCACACCACACAATGTAAACTGTTCCAGAGGCAGTATATACATTTGGCCCCTATTCTGCAACTCAGGCACACAAAGAAAAAAAATGTGCAGGCATCTCTCAAGAATGAGCTGCAATAGAAGCTGCAAAGAAGCTGCCCCTCCCCCACACTCAACCCAAGGTAGCCCACACCCTGAATCATTGCCGCTGAATTCCTGGCTCATTCACCTTCCTCCTCCACCTGCCCTCTTCACCTGTTTCACCCATTTAAGACTAAACACAGGACTGCCTGCTGTCACCCCTGAAGAAGGAACCAAGCTGGCTCCAAAATGCAGATTTTTAAATTTAAAATCTTAGTTGGAGACATTGCCCCCTTTACCCTGTAAACTACGATCCCAACCGGAAAGGCAGTTCTGCTGAGATGTTTAGTTTCCAGCTTTTCACTTGCGCTCTAAGCAATCTGTGCAGTTATGAGAATTCACAAGTTCCAGAGGCTGCAAAGTGATGGCAAGAGCAGAACAAAATGCAAGCAGTCCATGCCTGTGGCTGCGTCTCCTGGGCGGCCTCAGAGGGCTCTGCTGGTTCACCAGAGGTGCCTTGTGGCTGTTCACTGGATTGACCAGGCAATGAAGTCAGCATCTCAACAGCCACATGGAGCTCCTTGGGGACGCCACCAGAAGCAGTGGACTCCCCACCAGCTTCTGCTGAAACAAAACAGCCTATGTCGGGAATAATGTACACTCTTCAAAATTTCAAAAGTGCATTCCAGCTCACTCTTTTTGCTGCCACCTTAATGCACCTCCCAGCCATTAAACTGCCAGCTCAGATAAACCAATGACTGAAATTCAGTCATAGTATAGGTTACGCGAAACTCGCTTAGGCTAGGCTGACCCTTGGTTCAGGGGGTGTAAATTTAGGAGCAGTGAGCTTACTGGACCAAGTTAACGGGGCAGCCTGGTCTTGAAAAGAAAAATTTTATTAATGAAGTCACAGTTTAGAAACCTTCAGGGAACATGCATTTTTGTGTGCCGATTCTAAATATCTCATTTAATTTCATGTAAAACAATTCCTTGAGCACTTATGTAATTTTCATGCATGTATCTTGTGAAGAGCTTTGAAAAAAATTTGCTGCGGGAAACTTGCTGATATGTATGCCATTGGGTTGTCTTGATACTAAGGAATGCAATAAGGGTAAAATTGTCTTCCTGCCTATCATAGAACTAAAGTTATAGGGTTTTAAAGTTGCCGTTTCAGAAATGCGAAGAAAAGTGTGTATTCTCGTTTCTGAAGTGGCAGCTTCAATACCCTATAACTCAAGTTCTATAATAGAGAGGATGATAATTTTACCTTTATTGCATTCCTTAATATCAAGACGACCTAATGGCATACATTTCAGTGATCTTCCTACAGCAAATTTTCTTCCAAGCTCTTTGCAAAATAATTGCATAAAAATTATATAAGTGCCCAAGAAATTGTTTTACATGAAATTAAATTACATATTTAGAATCAGCGCGCAAAAATACATGTTCCCTGAAGATTTCATAATTATTACTACACTAATAAAATTTTGTTTTCAAGACCGGGCTCCCCCTTAATCGACGCCTGGGTAGTCAAGGCTTTGAACCTGCCCTCGTTTTGTTTCTCAGTGCTACATTTTAGGAAATCTGTGAACATACATCTCTGACAGGCAATCTTTGTTTTCTCCAATGATGGCAGCACAATGCAAAAGCACCACATCTATGCTCAAGCTTAATTTTCTGTACGCAGTGCAACACAGTATAACTTTCAATCTGCACATTTAGTAACAAAAGGTCATCATATATCGTTGCAGCACATGGCACACAGCATCTGAATTAGGAGTAACTAGACATGGCAACAAGGACAGCAACAAAACCTTTAAATATGGCAGAACATTTTCCTCTGTCTGTCTGCGCAGCTCGCAGGTCATGCTATGAACCATGCGGTGGACCAGTGAGCAAGTCTGTGCCAGCATGCTGCAATGTACTCTCCTCGCGACCAACTCTGTGCTGCTCTCACAAATTTTTCTTCATTTTTATGACTTCGTGTTGACAGATGTTTACTACAATCTTAAATAAACCAAGAAACTTCTCACTAGTCGATACCTAAACTATTATTAGTGATTAAAGTCAGTAAATAATTAAACAAGCAATGCATACAAAACGCTATGCTGATACTTGCCAGTGAGTTCACTTCCAGCAGTTTGGCCACTAGTCAGCTGCGGGTCTGACTCGAAACTTGACGCGTACTCGCCATCGTAGCCGCTCTCATAATCCGAGTACTCTTCACCCTCATAATCAGAGTCTTCAAGGTTCCCCTGTATAGTGCAATCCATGTGATGGACCGTAACACACGGTGCCCTTACAGTTTACGATTTTCATCATCGGTTTACATTCTCACATGCAACGCAGAAAGCGCAGCAAAGGTGCCAAAGGACAAAAGCTACAGGCATACACAGGCTAAAGATGTCTGAACATCGAGTGAGATGGCTCTCTCTGCACATGCAATTAAAATTATTTTATGAGCCCATTTGAATAAGCAGACTGAATGACTCCAGAGTGTTGCACGTGTCTGTGGCACAACCCTGGCAATGTTCCACTGCGTAGTTTGATGTCAAACTATTAATTGTGGCTTCATGTCATTCCTTACTTTTGTAGTATATAAGACAACTTCTGAATTTAGCAGGTATGAATTCACCTTGCCATGTATGTGGAACCTGTGGTACTAAGCACATTTTTTGATTGTGACCTACAGACTTGTGCTTCCTCCTTAGCAGTACACTTCCAACTTGAACTAAGCTCCAAACAAATCTATTTTGATGCTCACGACGTTTTCTAACTGCATGGTCAAATTACAACAAAAACTGGTGATACACTTCTATTCAGCTCTAACATATAGACAATATAATACCGTCCACAAATTTGGGTTATGATGTTAGGTGAAGTTCTCTATAAGAAATGCAAATTCATTAATCTCCAGTGAAAACTGCCAGAAGACTTGCACTATAGTACAAAAAGATGGCACCAGCAACAGAAACAGACAGTCATGAATATGGGCAGCTGCAAATGCAGTACATTTGTAGACTTGGCTCTAGCTGACTTGGTACTGATGCACATAAAGTCTCACTGTGTTTCCCATCTATGTCAAGTTCAAGAATTTCATATTTTCAGTTCTATCTTCCAGTATTTAGTTCAATTCAACTGAATGTTTAGTTTAATTCGGTCTATCTGCTAAAAAGTCAAATACAGGTGACTTGCAAGATAAACTGCCTTGGCTACCTTTATGCCTGACAGCTGCTTTTTTCTGTTGGTTAATAACGCGTGCATAAAAGCTTCTAAGTGAATTTTCTCGCATACAGTGTAGCATTGATCCCAAGCCACGGCCAAGTGGCATTAAGTGACATGGCATATGACATATCGGTGAATCTACCCAGAGTAAAACAGGTCTCTCAATGGGCAGTGCAATGTCCTATGCTGCTTGGACACAGGGGCACCACCATCGATCTGACCTGGACTTCATTACATCAGCCAACCTGTACTCATTCATATAATCATTCCTTTCCATGCCTTAAGGGAATAAACACAGCTTAAAAAAAAAAAAACTGCCCTCTGTTGAAGACACCAGTGACGTTCTTCTGTGTTAGCCATAAACAGTAAATTTTGAATGAGTAACACCGCCAGGCATGACCTCACACCCGCTGGCTAGGAAATGTCAACCCTGAGCAAGATTTGAGCCAGCAGTCATTCAGTGGACATTCTCAACGTAGGGAGCTATTTTTGCAGTCTTTTGTAGCCCGCCGCCCCCTGGCCCATTTGTTGCCTCAGGGAACACCTCACCTCATCGACGATGAGTGCCTTGCGCGTGGTCCTCAGGTTGTACTTGCCGGCTGACTGCCGCTCCACTTCCTCAAACCTTCGCGTTGGCATCATGTCTGCGTCACGGATCACCCCACTCGCCTTCGGCTTTCGGCCACGCCGTGCACCACCTCCTTGCTGCTGCTGGCGTTGCAGCTGCTGAATGGCAGGCTCTCCAGCCACGGCTACCACTGCCTCCTGTGTGAACTGCTGAAGTGAGAGCTGGTCCAGCGATGTCAGAGTCATGGTCGTGGCCTGTTCCACCGCGAAAGAGGAGCCATTTTCCACCAGATGAATGTCTCCACTTGGCTGCTGCTCCCCCAATACAGTTGTGGCACCAGGTAGGTCAATATCACCTTCATAGGACTGCAAAATGGCACAAGACAGCAGATGGGGAGGTAAGTGGAGAAGCTAGCAGAGATCCATGCTTGAATTTCAGAGCAAAACAATGACAGGGACAGAGGAAAATGACAACAATAGCACTTACTCACAACCGAAATTTATTTCAAACAGGCTTTCGTGAGAAGAGAGTATCAACAACAAAAAAAAACATGCTTGCAGAAAGAATGACTGGAAGAACCTTTCCTTCTCAGAAATCCTTTCTTCTCATAATCTTATAAAGTTCTCACCCATAGCATAGAAAATATTTTTAGCTTTCAGTGACGCAACAAAAGCAACTCCAATGCAGCAGAGGCCACAAGGATGCAGAGGGTTTGGAAGACACACATAGAGGGACAGAAAAAGACTACCTCAAGTGTACTTTAATGCTAAGTGCCAATGGTACCAAAGCCAAGCTCATATTAAAAAATAAAGCATTTGTTAGACAAATTAGCTACAAGTTCAGCCCATCTGGTAAGCTGCAATGAAACAACTACTACATCAAGAAACAGAAAATGCTTCAAAGAATGCATAGTTTGTGGCTTGGATGTGGGGCAGCTTGATACTAGATGCTATTTTATCTAAAAGCACGTTAAAACTTGCTTGTAATGACAGCTGATTTTGACGGAAATAATTTGAATTTGAAACATCTCCTTTGATTTGATGACTAACATGGGACACTCACATGCCATAAGAGTAGTGTGATGTAAGCTGGCTGGCTCAGTCCAGATCATGAGAATAACAGTGCAAGGATGATGAAGAACCAAAAATACAAAATGATTATTGTCTCATTTTCACAATTTATTCTGTACCAAGCCTGCATTATTTTTCAATGACTGTGTGTTATTGCCATCTGCTATTTATCACACAGAATTGATGTGCACTATTAAACTAGGCAAAACATTTTTCAGATGGAACTGTAATGGGCCTTGTAAAATCTACCTGCAAGTAAAAAAATTTGCATAAAACACAAAGAGAAGATGACACAAGGTTGAAAGCGGCAATGAAGATTGCACTTCGAAGTGCAATTTGAAGTGGCACTTTTATTGCTCTTGGCTTCTCACCAATATTTCATGAATGGATCCATCCTGCAGCTGAATCAGCAGTTGTGTACGGGCTCCATCTTTCATCATGGCCTTCATCTGAGGTTCCTTGCTGGCTGCGGCTTCAGCCTGGCTGTTATGCAGGCCTGCTACATCATCCTGGCTTGGCTGCACACCAGTGGCTTCCTCAGAAATTGTTTCTGCATCACCAGCCATGAATTTTAAGAGACAAACGAGAGAAATGTAAAGATTAAGATCCCGATGACACAGCGTAGAGTCACTGCAGGTACGCTTAAAATCCAAAACAAGGCAATTTATATCATGCCACAGAATCTCGGATTATATTTTTTTTCAGAATAAAATGTTACTACAAATGCTGGTATTATCCCCTAACGAACATTTTTAAAATGAAATCTGCACCAAAATGGCCTTCCAGTAACCCTACCGGCATCTATCAGCCATATAAGAAACTGCTTTGGACAAGCCCTATTTACTGTAAATTGGACACAGGGTGCCACAGAATACATGATGAGCTGGATGCTTCACTGTCTGTTAGGGGGGTAAGCAGCTTCCAAATCACGAAAATCTAAAAAAAATACCAAATATTAGAAAACACCAGATTTCTTATCTATAAGATCTCTCTAATTATATCCCGAAAGATTTTCCCCGCAAACAGCCCAAAACTGATTCTAAAAAATGTTTTCTGTGACCACAGGTAGCAAAAAATTGATGGCCAATTTGCGTAGTTATGCCAAATGCGAATTAGGTGCACTAGCAGTTCAGTTTTCCTTTCGGTTCTAGTGTTCATATCCAGCGTTCATGGATGGCAGTTGTTCGGATGGCGATAATTGGTTAATGTTCATATTAGCGGAATTGGTCATTCTCTCCATTCATAGATCCTGGGAGACTTCAGATCGCGCTGTACTGTACACCTTCTTCGGTGCATGAGCCGGGTGAGCGTACTGGTCACAGCCTAGTTGAACAAAACTCGCGAAAAGGACGCATCTTAGAGACTTGACTCGTGAGACATCTCCTTGGCTAACATTATCCAACCATTGCTCTGATTGCATGGACCACCTAAGGAGCACAGACACATTTTTTTCTTAGTTTATTACATTATAATGCCACCTAATCCTTTCACCCTCACCAAAAGTGCTTATTCGCCTAAAAGAAAACAAGAAATAGTTTTGAGCACTACGCTTTTCCCGAGGTTACAGTACTGAAAGATGACAATTACTAAGATATTCATTTTAAATGACCACGTATATCCACCCCTAATTGAATAATGTTGAACACACACACACGCACACGCATGCACGCACGCGCGCACACACACACACACACACACACACACACACACACACATATATATACCTGGGCAGGTTGCTCACCACCCGGTGAGCAGGTGAGCAGCCTGCCACGAAGCCATTTTCAGACAGATGGACAGACAGATGGACAAAACAGGCAGGCAGACAAACATACAATGGCTAAATGGCTGAGATCTTCATGAAAATGCCTGTTTTCTCTAAAGTGTTTTTGATGTGAAAGCGCTACTTTACGAGGTCAAACTTCTCACCAAGTTTAAGTGAAGCCTGACCTTGAGAGCGATCTTGGCTGCACCATAAATAAATAAAATAAATATTGCCGCGACTAGGATTTGAACCCACGGCGGTGCAAACAGATCAGCTTCTCTGGCCAGTCAGCATGAGAGCACTATGCTATCACCGCAGCCGATCACGCCTTGTGTTAAAAATGCACAAAGTATGAAACAAAAGCAGCATTTTCAATATACTAGTTTTAATTTGTTTTTATTGGCTCGTAGTCACTTCACAAAACAACCTCATTTTTAAAAGCAAACGTTAGTGGGTAAGAAAATCACGTCACCATTTTAGGCATCAGCTGCTCTGAATGATGCACTTTTCATGCCTTGCATTATGCACAGTCCTGAATAGAATTTTACAGGAAGCAGCTGCATAGAAAATTCATTTTTGCACGATAATGCAGACCCTTTCACTGAAAAGCCTGGAAGCATAACGAAACAAGCACCTCCCCCTGGAATGAATACCAGCCAACTAGGCAGAGAAGCAATGCAGCAAGAACTATTTCCACACACCTGCATCGCATAAACTTTTGTCCAGGACTGTACATAGATGCCTGTTAATGGCAATTCTTTGTGGAGTAGTTCCCTCTCTGTTGCCCCCACAACTCCACAAGCATTGTGACAAAATTTTATGATATCTTATTATTTTACTACTTATTATTACATTACAACTTGCATTTTACTACTATTTTTTACCATCTTTACTTTACTGTTCACTATTACCATTACTTACTGCTCTAGTGCGAACTGTCATCATCATCATCAAAACAGATCTAAAATAGTGCGAGTGCTGCATTACTATATAACCATTTCATTAGCTAGAGCAAAACAAAAAAGGTAAAAATGGCGCTAAATCTAGTGCCCTCTTTCTTTCCCCTTGACAGCAAGGAAGACAGGTAGGTTTGTAGTACACCCTACCCACCTTGCTTCACTGCGGCTTGAACATTTTCAGAGCCTGCAATAGTCGAAGCTTGGCGCGGCTGCAGGGCCAACGGCTGTGACCTAGGTCTTCCACGGCCACGCACAGCGCTGGGCCGGCTACCCTCACGCTGCCTCCCCATGAGTTCCCGCAGATATGCAGGCCGGTAATGGTCTTGCAGGTGCCGTGCAAATTGCACACTGTCCCTGTACAGACGGCCACACTGAGAGCATGTCCACTGCTGATGATTGTGCGAGGAGACCGCACTCGATGTTGCCGCCGCGCTGACTGCGCAGTCTGTCGGCGAGTCGCCACTTGCGATCGTTTGCCCTTGGTCTGCCTGAAAGAGGTGGATGGCGCATATAAAGAGCTGGTCAGCTAGTCAGAAAAAAGAACAGCTAGTCAGAAACACCAGCAATGGGGCCATGTAGTCATGAAAGGGCACGCTGTCAATTATCACAAAATTAGAAAAGCCCAGTGAGAAAAGAAAGAGCGCTGTCAGGGAGTTTGGTTTATCTTTCACGGCTTCTGTTTCTTCATCATAGTTTTTGTGTCACAGCCGGAGATAGAACTCTACCACTGGCTAGTTTTCTAGTATGAGAGGAATAGAAGAGTGTGCTCACAAGAACATTGTCAAAAAAGTTAAGAAAAGAGCAGCATGTTAATGGTTATCAGTTATCAGGGGCACTGCGCGTGTTGTACTGGGTCAGTCCTGCAATTTTCGGTGCACTATCAATGCAAGAAGAGAGAGAAATCCTAAAAGACCAAGAAAATGGTTCCATTATCAAAAGGTGTTTCAGGTCTTCCTTGAAACTCCCATTCCCAAATATGTGCCACCAAAGACACAGTAGCTCACTGCGGCTACTGCGGCAATTGCAAAACTGCTAAATACATGCCTGCAACATTTTACATCTGCTTACTTGAGGAATGATGGTGACCTTTGTTGGAGGCCGGGCGAGTGACACATTTCTTGGCGGACGCCCCCTTTTCCGCTTCGCCGGTGGGCCACCCGGTTGAGCGGGCACTGATGGAGGAGGAGCCACAGACGGTTCTTCTGTGGGACCGGCTGCAGTATTCAGGAGAAAAAAATTAACAGCTTTGTATGCAAGCAGCAGCGCACTTAATGGTTTTTCAGCCAAATTCCCCTGGAGTCAAAAAGCTAAAAGATACGGGACAGGCGAACTTGGAAGCATGGCCAACACACTTATGGCCCTAAGAAACATGGACAAAATCAGCACACTACTGAGACAAAAGAGTTTAACTCATGTCTACAGTTGCTATAACTGAGCCATAAGCCCCATTCCATATAGGAAACACAAACCAGCAGAAACAAGCTGCTATCGTTTGGCAATGGGCTAATTAAAATTTTTCATGTTCCTACAGTGAGCACAGTGCAGGCATTAAAGCAAAAGTTACTTACCCATCTTGCGTCCATAAGGTGGTGCATAGCCAACATATAGCGTGTCACCACGGTTGACTGGCTTCTGCACGCTGAAGTAGATATCTTGACCAAGCTGGTAGGCAATGAGGTTCTGCATCGACGGCTCTGGTGTTGGCTCCACAAAGCACATCCAGTTGCACTGGTACTCGTCGGAGGTGTCAAGGCAAGTGGCACGGCCCTTCGTTGGAAACACCTGCGTACGGATCCTCCATGTAAATTTTCTCCTTGCATCCCGCAGAAGAGTTGCAAAATTACAGCTTGTGTGTTCAACAGTGCCACAGCAGAGGAAGTAAGATCATATGGTGAAGTGTTAATAAATCTTTACAGCAACAAAAATTCTGCAAAAATTTTCAGCCTTCTGTCTTCGTTCTTCCACTTCTATGTTTGTGCAATGCCTTTTGCCTCCTCACACACACTGGCTAAATATTTGGCCTTCGATCCTTATTAAGCACAGTGTGCACTAATATAAAGAGTTATCTCATTCTAGCAGCAACACCTTGAAGATCAAGACGACAGTGACTTAGGATATGCTGTGACACCTCGCACATCTTTAAACCTGGAGACAGTTAGCAGACAACATTAACATTACGGGAACTCTCCTATCTGGCATGATCAAAAGATAATGTGTGGCTTACCGCTATGCTCAAAGCCCATGAGCACTATCAAACTTGCATTACGCTTGGCACTGCTGGAACATGCAAATAATGTACTCACTTGCTTGACAGACGCAGGCACACGATAAATGCATCTGCTATTTTGGTTATAAAAATATTATTAAGACGTAAAGATACAAGATCAACACGTAAAGATACAAGCGAAATTAAAAGGAACACCTTAGCCAGCAACCGTCAGATTACTCTATAACTATAAGTAAAAGCATCACGTTCATTTTATCCAGGCATTTACCCTCTAGAAGAATTACAACTGTTGCACTTTTTCAAGTTTAATGCAAAAGTAAAAATTTAGTTTTTGGTAAAAACAAATTTGGTTCTTGAATGAAAGCTAAGCATTCCCCTTCATGCTGCTGTACCTCAAATTTGATAAAGTTCATGACTGACAAGACAGTTCAAATATATTCCAAAAATACAATTGAGCCAACCTATAACGACCACAGATATAACAAAAGCTCGGTTATTATGAAAGAAGGCGGCGCTACTATCAAAATATGTATTACAGGAATGCAAACACATCTCGGATATAACTAGAGGTCGGACTTTTCGGTTTAAACCAGAAAAACAAAATGATAATAGTACGCTGAATTCACTTTTCGAAATTCGGTTTTAACCGAGAAAGGTCAGTATTTTTTGGCTTGCATCTTCTGAATGCTGCTGAATGATTGCTGGCTTCTGAATGATTGTTTCTGAATGATTGCTGGCTTCTTCTGAATGTGAGTTACACTCACTTAAAGTTGAAAATTAACTAATTACGGCAGCCAAGAACATGATGTGACAATGGTATTGTAGGATAAGCAGCTTATTTGCCACAGAAGCTCAGTCGTTAGTGCTCGCGGCTACTGGGCCGAAGTACCCGGGTTCGAACCCGAGCATGGCAGCCACGGTTCCATGGAGGCAAAACGCAAAAGACACCCATGTGCTGCGCATGCATGTTAAAGATCCCTAGGTGGTTGAAATTATTTCCAATCCTTCCAGTAGGGCCCTTTTCCCTCTTTCTTCTTTCGCTCCAACCTTTCTCTCCTTCCTTATGGCATGGTTGAGGTGTCCACTGAGAATTGAGGCAGTTGCTGCACCATTTCCTTTCCTCAAAAACCACTAAAAAATAAGCAGCACAGTTGTGCGATTTGAGGTATTGCCCCCAGCTTACATGCCTCAGCAGACTGGGAAACATCATCTCATCACTGCCTTCTAGATAAGCACTGTTTCTTCACTATCATCACCTTCTTAAAGTAGATAGTTGGTTTAGGTTAACCTAGTCCATGTAGGGCATTGACACGAAACCGCGAATGGGTATCATGAAAAAGTATGTATTACCTATCGCAGCAATTGAGCAGCAGTTCCATCGCTGCCATCAAAACAAAGACCATATGATGCCCCGTCCTTGCGCTTAGTGCAGCGTGACAACCCAACGGTGACACGTCCACCTGGTTCCAAGAAGTAAACTTCCACTTCCGTTTTTGTCTGCCGACTATCTGATTTAACCTGAGTCACGTCTCTTTTAATGAGGGTAACAATTCTTTCTACAAGCACAACTTCAAGCACTACCATTTCCGTGTTAATTACTGGCAAATAAATTGTTGAAAATGACAAAAAAAACGCAGAATTACAACATTAAATCACCGAAAAAAGTCAGTATTTCATTCATCAAAAATAACATTCGCAAAAAAACAAACAAAAGTAGCATCCTGAAATAAAGACCGAAAAAAAACCACCAAATGTTCAAGAAATAAAAACTGAAAAGTCCAACCTCTAGATATAACGAACCGTGGCCACACCACTTGGTTATAGCGAACTATGAGGTATCATATAAACTTGCCCCTGGAGTCGAAAAACTCTGGAAGTACGGAGACTGAAGAGCATCTCGTCCCCCGTGACACGATCTCGGAGAAAACATGAGAACCCAAAGAAGCAGTAAAAACGCAGCATGTAAACTGTAGATAACCACCCGCCAAGCGTGCACTGACAGCCTGCAAGTCAATCGTTTACTTGTGGCGTTTGGCCAAGGCGTCTACAGTAGAAGGAGAAGCACTGTGGGCACGAGACAGGGCCAACGTTTAAAGTGAAGCTACACTGCGCATGGTCGGGGATCAATTCAATGAGAACAATTTGAAAAGTTGGAAAGCCTTGCTGGAACAGCTGGTCATGTGGCATGCGACTCCTGCCCAGTCAGCTGTCGATCTTGTCTACTACTACCGTGTGCAGACAGAGCGCAGACAACAAAAATTGCAGCTGGTACATTCTGTGCCAACATACACTACATTATCGTAGTGGCTGCATGGGCCCAGGAATGATAGATGACGCTGTCGAAAGCCCAGGGGATCAGACACACGTGGATTTCTTTCAACATGTCTTTTATGCACAACTAGTTGGATGTCTCAAGGGATGACTTCATTGACATGGATACCAACATCTCAGAGACAAGCTCTAACGAAGCTCTATGCGAAGTATGAGCATTCCTCACCCATAAGGAATTTGATTCAGATGGCTGAACTGCCACCACCTACTGTTAAAACGTCATATGCAATTAGTTATACATTATAAAGCGTTCCTAACACAGATTGTTAGCAGCAACGATCTTGGCGAGGAGAACATGACTGCTCTGCAGAGCGTGGAAAGCCCCACAATAGGGTCAGCTTTGAAGTAGATGCACAAAACTCACTTTTTTAAAAGAGTATAGACACCTAACTTTTGGGTGCATGTTTTCTCGTTTGTAATGATGTGTAAGGCATTACTATACATGGATTACCACCTGCTATTATCCTACAACCACTAAATAATTTATAATCGAATTTCTCGTTCTGTTTCGGTTTCAACCGCTGAGTGAGGACTGTGACGTCAAAATGCGGTTATAGGTCACGTGAGGCATGAAAAAAAAACTGCAATATAATCGCTGCTTTCACATTCGTTGTCATTCCAGCTCTTAACAAAGCCTGGTTCCAGCAGCGTAGTGGATTAAAACAATGAAGCAGCGATTATATCAATGTTTTTAATGCCTCACGTGACATAAAACAACTCTTTGACGTCACAGCCATTGTTTGGCTGTTGCAAGCGAAACCGAAACAGCATGACAGAAAAATACGATTATAAATATTTAGCGGTAGTAGATGAATACCACATGATGATTCACGCATAGTAGTGTCTTCGCATCGTTGTAGAAAAGAAAACATGCCACCAAAGTTAAGTGTCTACACTTAAATGCCACTTCTGTCGAACTTAGTTTTACTGGTTGTAATATGGGAAGTCCATTTAATACGAACTTCGGATACAACGAACGCCATCCGATTAACTGTCAGGTTCATTACAAGTGGGCTTGACTGTAATACTCCTGGCACTGTCTGATGCCAGTGCTAGCACCGCATTGGACTGCTTCGCTCCTGACAAGGATGCAGGTAACTACAACGCAAGGAAATGATGCCAAGTGGCACAGCATAACGAGACTCCATGTCTAGGGACATCCAAAGGCTACAAGGATTGCACCATGTTTTCAGCTGTTGCTATCTTTGGCACGTTTTACACTTGGTGCATGCTGGCAACACTTAGGTTAAAGCGGCACTAAAGACACCCCTAACAAATTTTCATTCAAAGTAAAATTAGGCAGCTGGGACTTCTTCAACTCTGTCAACTTAGTTCTACAGAAAAAGGCACATTTATTGCCAAGAAATTTAATATTAAGCTGGATCAGAAGTCTTGTTCGCGCTAGTTGATCAGTGGTAATAAGTATGCTGAATCAGAAGTCTGGTTTGGGTTATTTGGTCAATTGTACTCGGGGGCAGACTTACGGGTCAGGTCGCTCTTGGAGAGGGCGGTCTCATTTGAGCCATGCATTTCTTCGACTTTTTTCATCAAAAAATGGGGTTCAACATGGTTTTTCCTATGTAAAATTTCTCCCTTGGTGGGGGGGCGGGTAGAGGGGCAACTCCTTTCCTATAAAACCACCACTGATGAGACTTAAGTTCAATATTTATTTCATGTCACTACTATTTGAACTAGTAACGTTGGTGACATCGAGCACCACCGGTTCCTCCATTAATTTTGTTTTCATCTACATTGTGTGATAAAACTGCACTTGTGGCAGTGATAGAAAGTTACTTTAACGATCAGACTCAAAATTAACCCTCCGCTTTCTGTTCCATGCAACAAAAAGTCTCATCTGACGTCACCATAGTGTACATGTGAAAATGGCAGCTGGTGGCAATGCCTGCCTCTCAGTTTTTCCTCTTTTCAATCTTCTAAACGCTCCATTCTCAATTAAATTAGCCCTCTTGTCAATAGAAAGTGGTAATCCATCGACATAGCCCAGACAAAAAGAGGCATTATGTCTCCAACCAGAATCTAATGGAACCAATTGGAACAAGTTAGGTTTTCGGACTTTTCCAACTATAAGTTCCAAATGATCCCAGTTAATACCAGTTGGTATTCCAGTTGGATTTAAAGAAATTTTTAGTTGAATCCAAATGAAATTTTTCCAATTGGAAGCAGTTAGGTTTTCGGAGTGTTCCAATTGGTTACAGTTAATGCCGTTTGGTATTCCAGCTAGATTTAATGGGAGTTTCAGCTGGGCACAATTTGTCGCGCCCGGGGCCCCTTTAAATGATCATGGATTGCATGACATGTGCAGCCTACTGTCACTAAACTAACTGCCGCTGAAAAATGCTGCCCTGAGAGCTTAGGCTGAGAAGTTTGCACCTTGAGCTTGAAACGTGGTGTGCCCTTGAAAGCTCGATACCGGGGGGCCTCGACTGGTCCGAACTGGGTCCCCACAGGAATGTCCTCACGTGCTGTGACACGAGGGCCACACTCGTTCTCGACCAACGCCAGCGTGGGTGGAAGGGAAAGGCGTGCCCGCGACGGCACTGACTTGTCGTCCACCTTCTGGGCCAGGCCCAAGAGGGGGCAAGCTGCCGTCGCGTGGCCCTCCCCACAGACATTGCACTCTGAAAGATGCAAAGAGAACAAGTGGATAGGTTGGTAATTAAGGCCGAAAAAATGAACTGAGAAGTGGTTGGAGAATTAGAAAAGCTTCTCCCACTGCAGAAACTGAACACTGCACGATGAAGCTGAAAAGCATATCAGAACTGATTGCTCATTTGCTTTTAAATCTGCAAGAAGGTTTGCTCTTTATTAGGCATAGCACAACATTTCAGTGCCAACTATCTGGAATATAAAACAGTTGGTAGCTCTATAATCAGCTACAAGGGGCACGTACAGCAAGGAGCTGTTAATGATAGGATGCTAATAAATATTGCATATGTGCCTTATAGCACATCAGTAATGCCTTAGCAAATCTTACTGGTTTATGAAAGTATATGTATTGATTGTATGCAATTTACCGAAGTAATCGCCTAAAAAACATCAGATTTCACATTTTGTCCCAGCTTTCCTTCTGCACAATTGTTTATATCAGTCATAACAAAAAACAATTTTTCCTGTAGAGTCCTAAGAAAGACAGCACATTTAGATATCAGTGAACCACACAGCTAATTGCCAAGAAAAGAGGCAGTTGGGGAAGGGGAGAAGGTGCGCGCATACCACAGAGGGATATGGGGGGTGCGAAATGTATTCATCTGTAAGCAAAAGAAAAGAGAGCACTGCCATAAAGTATGACTTGTTACCTCAGTGTCACCTTTTTGTCAGCATGTAAGCCACTTGTTGCAGGTGAGCATCATTAGGAGAAAGGAATAGGCCTTCATATGCAGTGATTGGGCCAGCAAGTTTTGTATGTCAACAAGCTGTTCATGCAAATTGATTTGAAAAAAAGGAAAAGTACTCCACACGGCTTGGTGTTCTTCCTTGCAGACCACAAGAGCCACTAAGTGGCGTTTTTCTCTCTCTCTCTCTCTCCCTTGAAAAGTAAAAGCATTAAATGCGCTAGCTGCAACTCACCTCTCCCCAATAATTACCCACTCGGTTGCCTGCAGTGTACAGACCCACTTCAAATACATCACCGCAAATGGTACATGCCTTTAAGCCAGTATTCTCAGTGGCCAAACTGCATTTTGATCACTTTAGTTTATCGGGACTAACCAATGGAGAACCTGTTACCTATTGTTGCTGACAGCATGTTTTGTGTACAAATAGTGACCAGTCCCACAAAGACACAATGTTTATCTCACAAAGCTGCAGGCCCTAAAAAGTGCTCCTCTTACAGACGTCATAAAATATATAAAGTTGCTTGTGCCAGGCCCATAGTTTGAACAAATGTTTGGCATAGAGTGAAGAGGCCAAATGGAACCCCAAAATTTTAATTTGCCTCAACTCAATGCAAAGAAACATGTGCAAAAGAGTGCTCACAACAAAGCTAAGTAGGAAAAAATGAGCATGATTGCAAATGAGAAGACTTCGACAAGTGTTCCTGTACTTGTCCTTGTGCCAGTCTACCTGCACTGTTTATTGCTCGATGCCCGTGATCTGTAGCATTTTTTATTCAATCAGGCAATGCACCTATGAGCTGCACTTGTTAAATATGTGCAGGTATCTGTGGTATTCTTGTACCATAACTGCAGCGAAGAAACGCGTTCACATTGGGAAGAAACAACACATGGACGAACACTGCAATTATGTAGTGGGTTTCCTCTCTATGTTAACGCGTTTCTTCGCTGCAGGTATGACACAAGAATGCGGCAAACTAGCCCAAAAGCTCGTTTTACTCAAGTATCTGCGGTAGCGAGAATTTGAAGGCTTCGAGTACACTAAAAAATTTAGGCAGCATGTGGGGCCAAAACCTGCTTATGTGCAGCACATGCAGTGCTCTAGAGATGTGGCAGTGCACTACAGGGAAATGTTGCGTGCTGCCACGGATGCACTCCTCTGCGCGAGCCGTCAGCAACCAGTCGTTGCTACTGGGAACACATGAAATAACGGCTGAACCAAATACATGCGCACGGAAGGCAGATTTCATAATTGTTTAGATCGTCAAACAAAAGGCGGTATTTAATTCACAAAACGATTCTTGTGAACGACGGACGCACTCATCCGAGCGAAAACATTCATCATTAGGTTCGTGCCGAAATATGATGCAAGCTGCGGTTCATTTAGCAGTTGTCGCGCCTCAGGACGGCCTGACAGAAACGCTTTACTCGGATAGCGAAGAACTCTTTCATCCTCTTTATTGGAAGACAATCGAATGCGAGAGACGATTCATTCACAGCCAAAATCTACCGAATGGTCACAGTACAGCTGAAGCGTTCTTGCAATGAGGTCGAATGCTGTCACAGCGTCACGCCCAGCGCGCCGTAACGAAACGCACAGATTACGGTATCGTAAACAGTCTAGAAATAACACGAACTATTAAAACACTTCTTTCACAAAGCGCGAAAGCACGCACAGCCGGTCCAAAACGCGCAGCTCAAGACAGACCACAATAAAATGTGAAAAGTATCACCGACGAACGGCATGAAGCATCTAAAAATATTTTGTACTTGCAAAATCTCTTTTACTCGTAACCTCACATTTGCCGCGATTAGTGGGATAAAATTTTTATTTGAAACCTCTCTCAAACGATCGAGAGACTAGAGGGAAATTGAAATATCGAATAACCTGCGCTAACGCAACCACATTTTTACTCAAGGCAGGCACCAAAAAGCAATATGGCGCCCCTTTGATGCGTGTGAGTGTATGCTGCGGGTACGTTTTGAGCAGGACTTACCTTCTTGCGGCTGCTGTGCTGGCGCGGAAGCTTCAGCAGCATAGTCTGTGACGTTGGCATAAATGTTTACGTACATTGTGTCATATAATTACTGTATCAGACTTTGCCACCAATCCGATGTTATGCCGCGCATTGTATTTTCAGAGCTGCTGAGAGTGATCATCACGGCACTGAGTAATGCCGTCAGCTTGTTATACTAGTAATTGCGTTTGGTTGTGCGACATATTTGTAATTGAAATCAAAATTCATACGTAGCGTACGGCGTTAGTAGCTGATGCGCAAAAACCTGGTAATAGCAGCCATTGTGTTTTAAGCTTTGCGCATGCGCGTTTGGTGGCGCGCAACAGTTCCGATTCAAAAGTCGCGCGGGAACTCGTGTGTGCGTACTATGGTGCAGCTTAAAGGACTAGAACTTTGAGCCCTGTGAGTATTTCATAATTTATCAGCATGGTGTTCACGAGCTGGGTTCTTAGGTGATTGTTAGTGATAATGACCTTAGCTGCGCATTGAGAAAAGGGGGTAGGAAGTAAACTTTTGGGAGACCTTTTAACAGCATATCGCATTAAGTAAAGCAGCTGTTGAACACCTTAACCAGAGCTGGCACCAAGGAATTCCTAGTGGGGTGAATGAGGGCGTAAAATTCGCTTTAACCGCACTATTATTTCACAAGTGCAGGACTGAGGACAAATGGAAGTTTGACTCTATCGGTAGGGTACCGCGTTCAGATAACAATGAACAGCTCTCAACAAAAACGGAGCTAGAAAAGAAAAAAAGATACAAATGTCGTCGCCATGAGCCGATGATTTCGCAGGTAATATATGTGCATACGTCGACACCGATAATTTTGCGCTGGTAACAGTTGCGCTTTACCGCCATTCACATCAAATCGGTGGCATCCTGTCCTTTTCGGCAAGGTCGGCAAAGAGTTTGAACCCACTGATGAGCTGAGTTTTAAACTCATTTTCTCTGCGATAATTGGTTTATATGGTTTATGAGGATTTAACGTCCCAAAGCGACAGGCTATGAGGGACGCCGTAGTGAAGGGCCCCGGAATTTCGAACACCTGTGGTTCTTTAACGTGCACTGACATAGCACAGCTGACGGGCCTCTAGAATTTCGCCTCCATCAAAATTCGACCGCCCCGGCCGGGATCGAACCCGCGTCCTTCGGGACAGCAGCCGAGCGCCATAACCTCCGCGGCGGCTCTGCGATAATTGCGTATTTTGCTGCAGGGCAAACATTAACATATTCAGAAATAACCAATGTTTACCGATAGTCCTTCTGACCAATAGGGTCCCTTATTCTAAATGTCTAATAATTAGATGCAGTTGTCCTCAGTGTCCCTTTCATTCTCAGCAAAGCAGTTCGAAGTTCATACTTTGAGGAGTCAGTGCAAAATATTTTGTTTACTTTTAAGCTCTTTGAACATTTAGCTTCCCTTTTATCCTTCTGGGTATTAAAACACAGTTTAGAGAAACGCTGACTTCTGTCAGCTGCGGCGGCAGTAAAAGGCGCAAAGCTGGATCGCTGTTGCCACAGCGTCGGCCGTGACATGCCATTTCTGGGCCTGTTATCGCCGCTTTTGCTGCATGTTTTCCACTACGCGATGTGCTGAGTCATACATGGCGCTGCATCCAAGGGGCTCATAGAGTTTTTTTAAACATATAGTAGGACACAAGTTAAAAAAAAACAGCAGTTGGTAACACTGGGAAACGGTTCGCGACGTCCTGTATTACTCCGCTGGCCAATCACAACATTAATGAAATCAGCTCTTTAATATCTGACTATATCAAACAAGGCAGGTATCAAAATCTGATATCTTATAATCTTGTGATTAGCTACTTGTTTTAGAAACGGGAAGTTTAGCCAATGGACTACGTTTTTGCCTTGGAGGAATTTTGTCAAGAAGACTGGGCCCATTCGGGGTTCGTCTCAGACTCGGAACAATCGGATTATCCACGGGCAGATTTATGGGCCACTCTTGGAGGGGACGATTGGGGGTAGCAATGAGGGGTGGTCCCGTTTGAACCATGTATTTCTTGGACGTCCTTTTGGGGCCCCGCGATAGTCCACAACTCCAGGAAACGCATTCACAAACCGCACTGATAACTATACCCAACAGTCATGAGTAGGATTTCTGGCAATCGTTCCCCCTTTTCAGTTTGTTTGTTACTGCCATAGGGATACCGGTGGCACTTGGGGAAAATGCCGGCGTCGTTGGTGTCAAGTCTCAGCGAGTACATACCTCCAGAAGCGCCACCTACGTCCACCCTCTACAAAAGCCTGCGCAGCAGCGGAACGAAAAAGCAATGGCGAAATCGAATTCAGAGATGCAGTGGGAAAGCGAACTTCCCTCAAGAAGCACCACCCACTCCCCACCCACCTCCTGAAAAAGAAAATAGTAGCGATAGCGTTCTTCTTTCCCTCCAGCCCAAAAAAAGACAAAAACAGGAAGACGGACACACACAGCGCTGCTTGTCTACTTTTTGTCCATGAACCAACAAGTCCAAGCATATCTACCCTTCCAATTCTGACTTCGCAAAATGAGCCACATTGATAGACCATGGCGAGTCCTCGTACCTCTACGGGCGGAGTGGCGCAGTGAACGCGCCGCTGCACCGGCAGATGGCTGTTTCAAACACAATGACCGATGTGGCTTGTGAGACCCAGGTGCACAAGTTGCTGTTCCCGAGCAGTGCGAGAGGAAATACGCTCCCGAAAATTTCTGCGGAGTACTTTGGGAGGCTGTCTATTTTACATGTAGGCCTGCTGTTGTTCGAGTTATATTCACTTTTGTTGAGTGATTCTTTGTCCGGCGTCTCCCTTCGCTCCCCTACCCCTACAAATGGGGAGAGGGGCAAGTGGAGGGAGGGAAATCCCCCTAAACACCACCTTGCCGATGAAGGCTTCACACAGACGCTGCCGGAGAGTCTTCGCCTTTATGGCCCTCCTAATATGCTATCGCATTAAAATATTAAACAGCAATCGCTGGTTCGATCCAACGGGAATGCGTCAGTATGGCCCGTTTCCATATGACCCCTCACATTCCGCTCACTGCAGCAGCTACCTCTTTCTCTTCCATTGTGTCCACCCCGTGGTCATCGGTCAAGGGAACTGCAACCATCATGTCGTCAATAATCATCGAACGGGCCACGATGCTACTTGTTGAATGACCGGTGTCCATCACGTTGTCCGCACCACTTGGACTTCTGCTCATTCCCCCTCTTGTCGATGAAAATGCTTTCATCGCGCTGCTCAAGAAGCCATAGCTCAATTCACATCCGCACAGAACATTTTTCCACGTGCACATTTATTAGCTTCTTGAAGTTAACAGTACAGACTGAGACACACACGCACAGGGGGCGAAGGATGAGGACGAATACTCCTTTTCGCCATCTGAGTGTGTGCCAGACTGCACTGTTAACTTCAAGATGCTCCATAACCAACTACCCCGGCAAATCCTCTTAACACAATACTTTTATTAGGCCTCGAAACGCAAATACACACTCCGCTGGCGCTGCTGTCCAAGCGTGCATTCGTTCCTTTCCTCTGCGCTGCTTGGATGTCCGCCGAGAAATGAGAGAGTTACCCGAACGCGGCGGCTGCGTTTTTATGGAAACAAAACGCTAAGGCGCCCGCGTGCTGTGAGATGTCAGTGCACGTTAAAGATCCCCAGGTGGTCGAAATTATTCCGCAGCCCTCCACTACGGCACCTCTTTCTTCTTTCACTCCCTCCTTTATCCCTTCCCTTACGGCGCAGTTCAGGTGTCCAACGATATACGAGACAGATACTGCGCCATTTCCTTTCCCCCCAAACCAATTATTATTACGACGCCCTTTCCTCAAAAACAATTTTAATTTTTTTCATGAAGGGGATTAATGAGGTACAGAAAGAGGCCGTGCCATAGAGAAAGAATGGTCGTATAGTGGACTGGAGGGCTCCAGATTAATTTCGGCCACGTGGAGTTCTTAGTGCAAATTGACACCGCACAGAACATGTCTCCATTGAAGGGTATATCTTATTCATGGAGGAAGGAAAGTTTCCTTCCTTTCTCCATGATCACATTATTGGTGGTGGAGCGTTTCACGTGTGGGAAGCAAATGATTCGACAGCGGCGCCACGTGCACGGTGGCTCAGTGGGCGCTTGTCTACAGAGCCGGAGTTCCCGGCTTCGAACGCAGCGGCCGCGTTTCGATGGAGGCGAAACGCAAAGGCGGCCATGTGCTGTGCGATGTCTGTGCGCGTTAAAGATCCCCATGTGGTCGAAATTATTCCGGAGCCCTCCACTACGGCACCCTCTTCGTTCACTCCCACCTTCCTAGAGCTCCCTTCCCTTATGGCGCGGTTACACCGAGATGTGAGACAATTACTGCGCCATTTCCTTTCCTAAAAAAAAAATGACGGGGGTTCAACGTGGCTTGAACTATAGCTACACGAGCGAAAGCTCTGTTAAACATGGTCTTCACTGTCTCAAATCAAACGTCAAGGCCAGGTACCTAGCGGTCATAGTCATGTGATCACGTGGTCATACTCCCATAACTTGGGCCTGTTACGGATGGAGAACGCCAACATGCCTAGAACGTTCAAAGGACTGGGAGTCGTCAATCGACAGATGCTTCAAGGAGGCGTCGCTGCGGCCCCCCTGTTGTTAACGGGGTGAAGTGGCCATCCGCTGCCTGGGAACGTTTTTGGGAGCATGGTTCTCGTTAGTTCTCGACGTCGGACCACGCGGGACATAACAACGTCGTTTTCTCCGAAGGGAGGGCGGTGCGGGGCCGCAAGTGAGCCGCGGCAGACGCGGCTGTAAGCCAACGACGCCGGAATGCTCGTGCTTCGGAAACAACCTCGCCTTACCCTGTCTTCCCTTAGTTGGAACCATCTGTGCAAGTGCCGCGGCGGCCTTTCGTTCCCACGTAGCGCTGTGAAGTGCAGGTGACTGATCTTCGACTCCGCTTGGACCCCCATTCGGGCTTTTCATTACTGCTGCAGGGGCAGCACGGACCATAACTTGCCAGAAGTGGCAAGAGTGTGTTGTTGGGGCCGCCGTGGAAGGCGGACCCTAAAAACTGGACACGTGATCGACGTCACAGTGATTGGACGCATTTTTAATGAACTAGATTCCCCAACTAAGGACCTGGGGACAGGGGACCCTATTTAAGCAGCGATCTGGCATGTGATCAGCCAGCTCCCGATTCACTCTTTCGAACTATGTAAATATGTAAATAAACCCTTTTCAGTCTCTTCTCCACCTCGAATACCATCTCGTCCTTTTGTCACCCCGTAACAGCAGTCTGCCGATCCGAAATCCGTGGGCCTCGACCTTGGAGGGAGACGGCCCAGGCAAACCAGGGTCCCGCATCTAACAACTGGTGGCAGCGGTGGGATCGAAGCGCAATCCTCCAACACTGGTGGCTTGCTATGGGGTTGGAGCTCCACATCTAACAGGCCATACCACCATGCAGTTAAGATCGCGGTTTGGCCTTGTGAGGCATTGAAGGTCATTGTCTCATCCACATTTAAATCGGAAGTTGCACCTCGAGGAACCCGCCGCGGTGGCTCAGTGGTTAGGGCGCTCGGCTACTGATCCGGAGTTCCCGGGTTCGAACCCGACCGCGGCGCCTGCGTTTTTATGGAGGAAAAACGCCAAGGCGCCCGTGTGCTTGTGCGATGTCAGTGCACGTTAAAGGTCACCAGGTGGTCGAAATTGTTCCGGAGCCGTCCACTACAACACCTCTTTCTTCAAGGAGAGGGCCGAGTCGGGCTGGTTGGTTCATGTTGAAATGGTAGGCAAAACAGCGCTGACGGACGGTTGATCAGCGCATGTGTCTGTCTCGCCTTATTCCGTCCCGTCCGTCAGCGCTGTTTTGCCTACCATTTCACCTCTTTCTTCCTTCTTTCACCCCCTCCTTTGTCCCTTCCCTTACGGCGCGGTTCAGGTGTCCGCCAATGTACGAGACAGATATTGCGCCACTTCCTTTCCCCCAAAACCAATTATTATCACCTCGAGGAGTAGAGCCCTCGCTTTTAAACTTATTTTTGCTTTACGCACGGCGCGGCCTTAAGGGGGCAGCACTGCAGTGCTGAGGGGATTTTTTTGTCTCGTTTTTCTGCATATATCTACCTCGGCTTTGCTGGCGTATTATGAGCGCGCCTTTGACAGGCACTTAATTTTGGTGCATATTCGACGGTCACCTGCTATAAATGACTCATTGGTTGGAGGAACGTCCCTTTATATTTCTTCCCGAATTGCGTGCTATATATAATTCGACTCGCACCCACATGAGTGACCGCCTAATTGGTGACGCTAGCTGCATTTGACTAACTTCGAAGTTTAGAAGAGACACTTCAAACACTCAAGTGAGCATTGTGTTGCATGCATTCAGATGGGTGTAAAATCACAAGATCAATAAAAGCCTACACGCGGCTGCCAACATGAATGTGCAAGCTGTGCTTTAACTGCATGTTTAATTGTTCTAGATATATCACGTGATAGCTATCATGTAGATAGTGCGTAAGTCATGCAAGTCATTTAAGGAAGTCGTTTCAGGAAATGATTAAAACAGTTCAGACACTATTCTATATCCAGAATATATTAGACAGTTTTAGCATACTCGGACAGACGGAAAGGCGTTAGTCACGTGGTTTATTTTGTATTTCGCGGGCTTTCTTTGTAGCTGGGAAAAATACACGTGGCAGTTGATGGATTGGGGATTTCTGAAGGTGCTCGACAGGTCTTCAAACGCAATTTGATCTCTAAAGTCAATATTTATTAATTTAGATAATGAAACTATTAATTACTTGCGGTGCGCAGATGGCTGTCGCCAATACGCAACTGGTTTCACTCGCCTGTCTCGAATAATTTATTTTTGATATGTGTGTGTGTGTGTGCTGCAGTAGTCTAATGCACAAAAAATTCAAGACAGTGGATCAAAGCACGTCTCCGCAGCCGCAGCCGAAGGGAACGCGTCCTGCCCATCGTCGTACACCTGTAGCTGAGCTGCTCCAGCTCCTCCATGACGTGCGCCAGCGGTGCCTCTTCGAGGCGTCGAGGTAGCGAGCGCCGCGTGTCGTCTGCTCAGCAGACGACGCTTCTCTTTACGGTCGGAAGTGGAAGCCTTGGACTATGGTCGAGTGGTACGAAAACATCTACCTGCTCAGGATTAGGCAGTTAAAGAAAACAGGTCAAGGTTGGGGTCTTTGAATGCTGACTGAAGTCGCAAATTTTCCGCGTGAGTGCCGCTGCTCCACAGCTCCACGCTTCCGGTCACAATTTAGTCGCTGCTCTGGCCGCTCTCTCGCTGCAGCACGGCCGCGCAGTCGTAGCAGCTCTCTTTCTTCCACCATGATCTCCGCGCTTCAACCATTCAACGCCAACTACTTACCCGACTGTAGCGCCACAACGTACCTTTGTGATGCCTTTCTGACGCCCACCCATCCGAACTTGGAGAACTTTAGGACCTTAAAAAAAAAAAAAGGTTGGCAACACCGCATACAATTAATAAGCCTGCGGTGAGGGGGCGCCTGCTGTGCCTGTGGCAGGGTACTTTCGGTTTCCTTTAGTTGCTGCTCTTCAAGGTTACGCGTCGCGTTGTTCGAAAGCACGCCGGCGTGTTGGCAGCCATTGTATATCAGCTCTTTACAGACACGAACGCTTACGCAACGATAGACGAAAGACGACAACCGAAAGCGCAAGCGCTCAGCTTCGGAGGGTGCCGAGCGTCTCGGGATTGTTTTCACGTTTGATATAAGCCTACAGGCGGCCCTAACGGTGCAGCATGCTCCACTTTTCTTACTCTGACACAAGGCGGGACTAGCACATATCGGTGAGTAGTGGTGCACTTTGAGGATCTATTCCGGCCCTAGCGCCGCGCTGTCAAAGTGGCGTTGACCTCGCATCACGCGACGAACTATTGTCGTATGCTTCCGCGTTCCTTCAGCATTTCTTAGCTTAGTGCTCCGCCCGAGCGCTGGCTCTAACAGAGTCTTAGAACATGGTTTGTAATTAAGCGTTTCACTCTTATTCATTTCGTGTGGACGCATGACACGAGTTTTGAAGCTGGCATTTCCATTGGTTGCGAGCGCAACTAGCAAGAATTCCTTAATTGCTTCTTCTGGAATGGGCCGCGGCGGTGGTTGTAGTGGTTAAAACAGACGGAAGTTGTCCTTCCACCCTGCCATCGAAGGTTGGAGCGCGAATTCGTCACTTGTACGTTGAAGTGCTACGAGTGATGCTAATGGAGCAGCCGCGTTCGATTGATACGGCATGCGGTGGTAGCGATGGTTTTAGAATGAATGGCGTTCGAACTGAGTTGTTTGACAGCTGTTCTGTTTTAGTCATGCGTTCATTCTGTCTGGTCTATTTTTAGGTCGAGATGGAGGCTCTGCAAGAAGAGGTCGAAACTTTTCTCCACTCTGTTCTCAGCTGCGAGAAAGGTGGAATTCCGCTGTCTAAGCTGCAAGGTAAAATGAAAGCAGTATGCGCACCGTGTGACAGATTGCCGCTCTGAACAAAAGTCTGCCTACTTTTCGCCTGAAAAATCTAATTTGGCGTGTTTTAGATGGTCTGCATGTTCTTTTATGCGAAAGTTCACTGAGCTTATATTGTCAGCTGGTACTGCTTGTTTCTTTTTTTTTTTTACGGGGCTTCCATTAATCATCTGTCAAAGGACAAGAAATTGGGCCCTCATATGAGCCTTGCATATCACTGCTTTAGAAATGCATGTGCACATTGTGTAATACTGCATTCTAGTAATTGGATGTCATGCTGCAGTCATTGTTTGCTTTGTTTGGTAGAACATTATATTAATGAAAAGTCTTGCCACAACACTGTCGCTGTGGCAGGCAATTTTATTTTTTGGTCATTCAGACATTTTAGTAAGAGAGCTCATTCATATGATCATGAAAATATGTCATTTTCTTGCTGCGCTTGCAATGTTTCACAAGAGAAACAGAAATGTCGTTTGAGTTTAGTCATGTTGTGACAAGTGACTGGTACTGACAAACGTGAACTGCTTTTGCAGAAGAGTACACAGTGTTGATTGGAAGCCCTATACCCTACCAAAAGTTTGGCTTCAGCTCTCTAATCGACTACATAAAGAGCATTCCTAACACAGCTGCCATTCGAAAGTGAGTCATGCATTTTGTTTCTTTGCAAGAAGCATGCATTATTGGGTTTCTTATGGTCTATTTTCTGGTTTTGGCTTTTGCATGCTTTTATGTTGAGTGCTTTCTGTTTGGCAAAAAGTTTAGAAATTGTGTGATCAAAGTTTTTTCATTTACAAGACTGGAACTCAGTATACAGTTCTGTCAACACGTCAGTTGTCTGAACTTGAAGGGAGCTGAAAATTTGTTTGAATTGTGTAGAGTTCAAATTTAGAGCAACTGTTCTTTTACACATGATGATGTGGGGACCAACGCATCAGTTTGAATAAACTAGAAGCTTGGATTAAGCAATTTTAAAGTAATGAGATTTTACTGCAATTTTTTCTTCTTGAGAGATTTCGGAGGGTTATAGTAAAATGGCGAGTGGTAATCAACAAAGAAGACCAATATATGGTTATGTATACGTTTGTACATTGTTGTCATGATAAAGAAATAAAATAAATGCATATACAAATTAAATGCTTTATAATAAAAGGTATGAGTGCTAAATTTATTAAATTGACCAAGTGGCTCCTTGTGATTCTTTAACTTTTTGCTCATTGACTTATTTCTGGCAGCTTCTTCTATTTTTCAATGACAGCCGGTAAATGGAATTGAAAGAATTAGTTCAAGTCTCTAGGGGTTAGCGGACACTGAGTTAAAGGGATGTTAAGTATTTCTGGTTGGCGGAATGCACTTTTGGATCTAGTGGTTAGAAGAGAGTCTCAGTGTTATTGAAGGTTGGCTGCAACGTTCATGCCATGTGCAGTGTTTCTTTCTTTCTTTTTTTTTTAAGTTTGTAGAAATAAGCATTTAATCCACCTTGCAATTATTGCTTTTGCATTACACAGGTAGTAAAGCGATTTAGCTTGTCTTTTTTGCGACATCAGAATAAAGAAGTTGATGAGCAATGCTGGGGGACTATCTACGTCGCCCCGAGTAGTTGAGCATCCGCCTCGCATGCGGGAGGTGCGGGGTTCGATCTCCAGTGCAGCCGGGTACCCACCGGTGATACAATGGGTACAAGCTTTCCCCTGACCTGGTGCTCGGCTAGTAAGGGGTGAAATGCCTGGAAGATAGGTCTTTGACCCCACCTTGAGTAATCGAAAAATACCTTGTGCTATGGCACTCTTTGGCCATAGACGCTCTTGCGCCATAAAAATCTATAATCATCATTATCTGCGTCGCTTTTAAAAGTGCCCCTGACCACTCTTGATTGAAGGTATCTTATACTCGCTAGCTGCGATGCATCATCCAAGGTATGACTACGGGCAAATTTTTCTGCGAGGGCTCATTGGTAGCAAAGTTACAGCTGTTGGAGCCAAGCAATTTTACCACTGTTCTCTCAGGTGTGCCTGCTCCCAAGCCGGTTTTTCTTGCATGCCGGGGTGACTAGCCTCCACAAGTGAAATTTCTCTCTCTCCCCTCTTCTTGTGGGGAGGTGTAGAGCAACATCACAAGTCTGTCATGCAACTCTTTTGCAATATGACAGTTGTGTGCCGGCATCTGTCGCCTTGACATGACGGATGACATTAGTGCCCAGTGCTGAACTGAAACAAGATCATTGCAGCGAAGCTGTAGGACACGGTATTGTGTGAGCATTAGATTAGAATGAACTCTTTAGAATGAGACCTTCTGCAGGCAAGCAGAAGGAAGCTGCGAATGGAGTTGAAGAGAGGGTGTAGAGTGCATAAAGCTACCACTGCAGCGCCTCGGTGTCTTTGTCGTTCGGCTACTGATCCCAAGGTCGCGGCTTGGGATACTGGCTGCAGATGCCTCATTTCAATGGAGGAGAAATGAAAAAGTACCCATGCATGTGCTATGCGTTTTCAGTGGGCGTTAAAGAACCTCATGTGGTCTAAATTAACCCGGAACCGCCACTACGGTGTCCCTCATAGTCCATGTGTTTCAAATTGGGACGATACCCTCCCCTTCCCCCCACCGTCTCAAAAAAAGCTGATGAAACTGATTAGAAGATTAGAGTGCAGCTGAGTGCTGCAATGATACTGTGACGAAAAAAAAAAAAAAAACGTTCAAGTGTTATGACATAATGCACTTTCCTCAAAGAAATGCTGAGTGCCTTTTGTCTACAACTCGCTTGCAGTGGAGGGGAAGTTATGAGCACAATGCCGTTGCTCCCTACTGTTCTGCCTTTCTCATGCAATCTTGAACCAACCACATAGGTTTGGAAGCTGATGCCCTGTGCTTTTGCTACCACTGTGCTGCTAACAGGCTGAGATGTGAAGCCTAGCTAATGCACCTTCATGCTCGAAAATGGGTGGCAGAGGGAAAGAGTGCGGCTGCAGAGCGCAAATTTAGACATCTGGGAAGCCTCTCACCCGTCAGTCAAGATGTTCGACCCATGTAATTCTCAGGGTTTAGGCGAGCGTGCTTGGCTTGGTACTGATACTTTGTGAAGATGATGGTAACTGCTCAATTTATGCTCTTTACTGGCTTTTTTTTAATATCTGAATCTCGGGGTCAGACGCTGTTTTAAAGACCTCAGTGTTTTTGTTTGTTTTTTGCCTTTCAAACTTTTTTTGTGCTGGGAGGTCTTGACTGTTTAGCCGTTGCATGCTCTCTCTGCTTGCGAGGGGCCAGATTTATTGCCGCTTCATATTTAGCTGCTCTAATATTGGGGGTTGTAGTGACATGGTGTTTTAATTTTTTTTAACGATATGCTCAGAATATTTTTCATTGCGAAAATTTTGAAAGATGTAGCCGTGTGTATACTTTATGTATATGTTAATGTCCATATGGCTTTTTTGATCACTAGGTCACCTGAGAATGGGCCAACAGTTATTGAAGCTGTTCTCAAGCCTGCAACAGCTCATGTGTCCCAGCTTGTTGCTGGACAAAGGACTGCATCCAAAACAAAACCTATCATGGTGAGTTTGTGCAAAAGCATATTAACAATTGGCTTTCTGTTCCAAATGGTAGTCATTGAAAGATCTCGTGTGCAGTAGAATCTCAGGCGTGTTTAGCTGGATACACACACTTTTACTACAACCAGTGTGTTTATTTGATATCATACTGTTGTACTGCTATTACACAGGCAATTTCAGTTACCTTTAAGCTGAACAGCAGCTCGGGCTTCCAACTGCTGTCGAACTGAATGGCAGACAGCTGAGTTGATTGAGTTGCATTTTTTGTGCAACTCAGTGTTTTTCATTAGCTATATTTAAACACTGCACAGAACCAAGACACTCAAGTAAAGGCATGCTTGGCTTGATCGCTCGGCCATAGTTGATCTGGTGCTGCTCATGTGTTTGCATGCCTTCAATAAGGGACAGTTGTAGCTTAGAGACTACATAAGCCAGAATAACAATCTTTCATGTGGTTCAAGAACAAACGGCCATGGGAAATGGGGCTGGCATGGCCAATAAGATAGGCTCATTGAATATCATCTTGTCAGTTGATCAGTGCAACTGGGCCCTTTGATCTCATCTTAATTAAAGTGTTGTTGAGAGTGCAGTGGCTGGGCGTGTTGCCGTGTCACACTGCTCAACTGATGTTCAACTTAGCTGCTGTTGAAAACAGCTGTGTTACAGGAGCATTAGTTAAGTCTTGTATCGTTGTAAGTATTGCTGCGTGGCACTTATAAATCATTTTTTTCTAGCATCACTTTGGGGACCTTTCGTGCTTTCCTTTTATAACTGCTTCGCTCATTGCTGGAAGTGGAAATTAATTTTCGAGAATACAAGGATTGATGTTTGTGACTTTGAAGTTATCTGAAGGTTTGTTGATTCGATGACATGTTGCATGAACGGGCTAGGTCAGAGTGGCACTTGCACCACTCTGCCTATCTTGTACAACACTGGCTCGCCTGCCAAGTTTGCCTAGGTGAAATTTCTGTCTGATTTCCCCTCACTCTGGGTACCAAAATAAAGCGGCCCCTTCAGCCTGTTTGCCTGCCGTTCTTGGGATCTTTTCTTAAAGCATTAGGAAACGAGCTTGTTAGAGCTAATCGCAGGACTTTCAGTGGCATGCCATTCGCCTGCGAGGCTGTTTACCTGCAAGCACCATGTGCATTCCCTGGAACTGTTTGCGCTTAGTTACAGCACGAACCACAAACCACACACGCACACAAAAGACAGTAACAACCAAAAGGGAACCAACATGCATCCAAGACCGCATGCATGGCTACGCTCCCTCTAAGCTTTCCACCTCATCATCTGTTGTGTTGTTGAACTGCAGTACTTTATGTCCCTTTCCATACCTGTTGGGGGGGTCTGCATGTCAGCTCTGCTTTTTGGCCAAGATGCGACCTTCCAAGACTTTAACTCTTCACAGTTGGCTGAGGAGCCAAAGAAAAGGCATAGCTAGCAATGGCATCAGGGTGTGAGCTGCTTAATGGCTGTCTGCTCAGTAGCTTGAAAAAACTAAACTATGGTGCTTTAGACAGTAGTTAACTTCTGTAATGCACAGCATATCAGATTTGCTGCTGAGCTTAGAAATGTGTATAATTTTCATATCTGCTCACATAACTATATAAATCACTAGCATACTTGAAGTAAGGATCTTCTCTTACAGATTTATCAATGCAAGGCCAAAGTATAAGCTGCCACAGATATGCAAGAGGCTTGTTAAAAGATAACTTCATCCAAAACTAACCCTGGCAGCAGAATTACATAAAACTTTTTGTTTCCTCTTAGGCAATGGAGCAATTCTTAATTTTTCACTTCATCTACTGCATGCACCTGCGTATTTGCACATGGTTTTGGCCCTTAGATATTCAGAAATGATCAAAATTGGCTCCATTCAGTTATTCTGTGATAATTTTTTTTAATCTCCTAGCTTATAAACTTTTGCTTTTAAGGGGTAATCAGTGATGAAGTCCCAGAAGTTCTCTCATGCAGCATTTTCATTGTCTGGCCGTTACAGGGTTAAAGCATCACTTTTATGGTCTTGTTTTTATCACGTCTTCTATCATTCAGTGTGCTAAAACTCATATTGATGGCCCTTGTACCCTGCTAGTTATGTCTGAACAAATTATTCAAATTTGTGCAGTCCTTGTGTAAATTTGAGGGCTGTGCCAGTTTGCCTTTGTTAAAGCGGCATTGTATTTCAAATGATTGGTTAAAAACATAATTTGTCTAGTACATTGCAGAACTGTGTACCATAAAGGTGTGGTATTTTCAGTGGCACTTGCAGTGCGAAGATGTCCTATAGCTGTAATGAGGTGCATTGGTCGTGTGCTTGTATGTATACTCATAGCTGCTGTCCTTTAATACTCGTATAAATCTTGTGCAGCGTCCAAGTCGGCACCCCGCACCCAGAACTGGTCCCAGCGTGAGGTTTGCAGGCTTCCAAGGCAAGCTGGACAGCCAAAAGGGCGTAGCACCAACAGTCGCAGCGTCCATAAGTCCAGCTTCTCAGCCACCCAGGAGGGCCTATCGTGGCCAGGGCAGGGGTCTGTCGCAGCTGGTGAGCATGGATACTTTCTCTCCAGTGCTGGTCATTTCACCTTTTCTAAATGGCCTGTTCATCTGTTGGGAAAACATTGAGAGCTTTGATCTTTTTCAGCAGTAGCTTGGTCTTTTATACAGTGAATGCCCACCCATTTGTGTCAAGAGCAATGTTCAAATCCTCAGCAATGGACTAGTTGCAGAACACTTGCCTTGCGTTTGGAAGGAACTGGATTAAAATCTAGGTACTGCCAGGAACATGCCGGTATTTTAATGCATACAAGTGGCCTCCGGTTCTTGGCTGCCCCTGGGTGAATGGGAGATTTTCTCAATTAAGTTGGTGCCCCACAATGCGCAGTGCCGAACTAATGGCAAGACAAGCAATTTTCCATGCATGAAATGTAACCATAGTTCGGCATTTTTTTTGACACACACTACATGTTGACGTGGTCTCACAGAACGCTGTGGACAATTTTCAGCCACAAGAAACACAATCCGCATTTCATCTTAGTCAGACTTCTGGCCTAAGGCGCCACTAGTTGGGTGAAGTGTGCACTGCAGAGAAACCAGCTTAGCACTTAGGGAAATCTTCTGTTGCCCATAAAAGGTGCCACCCAGTCTCTCGTCAGAAACTTGACTATCAAATACGTTTTCTGGGGCCTTCTTTGGGCTCTGTTCTGTTCTCAAAGGGGAAGATGCCGACTACCTGTCTCCTTGCTTGAGTATTTGAAGATTGTACTTGCTTAAATGAGGGTACTGGTGCGAGTGGTTGATGTGGATAGAATACAAGACCACTTTTAGTTGCTTATATAAAATAGCTGGAGTTCTGTTTGCTTGTAAAATTTCTTTCGAGGAGCAGTTTCGTAGCATTCTGTGTCCATGGAAGGCTAGACTTTATAGTGTTACGCTGTGGTGCGAACAGTTTGTCTTTAAAAGCGTCACTAAAGACTTAAGTTGCGCTAACTAGTACATGTTAAATTTCTCCAACGTGGTTGCTAGCACAAAAACATAAGGTCTAACAAAAAAGGTTCTCATAGGGTGCATTGCTTTTGTGCTTTCACAATACTAATCATGTCAGAGTTCTTTAAAAAGAATACACTTCATGTATGGACAGCAATAGTTGGCAAGGCAGCAATAGCTGGCATGTCATTCATTTATTTATGAACTTTTGCTTGAGCGGAGCCACATGTGGCCTAAGCTTTCTCAAATGTTATTTGCAGCTGGATGAAAATCCGCCCTATTTCAGGGCTTTGACCGATGACTGCGCCTGTGTGGGCTAGTCGGTCTACCAACTAAACTGTGTGTGTGTTTGCAGAAGCAGCCCAACACAAGACCTGGTCCTAGGCACGAGGTCCCTCCCAGGTTGCAACGACCGAGTAATGGGGTGCCCTCCACTGTTGTTGCTAACAGCTTGCCGGCCAGCAATGGCATGGCAGAGCCTTCGTTGAGAGCTCCCTTGCGCATGCCTCGGACTGCTGACAGCCCATTGCGACCTGTTGCCATGCCTGCACCTTGTATGCCTCCTCGGATGCCAACACCGCCAGCCAGTCCACCTGGTGAGTGCATGGGCTCTGAGTAATGCACAAAGTTCAATCTTTTCGGCTCTAAGAGTGGAAAAGACTGAGCTTCGAAAGAGACCAGACATGTCGTTACCTGCTTGGTATCTTTTAACACCGTTTGTCACGCTGTTTTGTTTACTCACTGGTGGCAAGTTCTTATCCCCATCAGGGAGTGGTAAAGATGACGCAGATTCCAAATCATGAGAAACGTCCCAAAAAATTTGTTTTGAAGATCGTTTTATCCGCACATATGCCTCGTTTTCTTTCATGTTCTGAAATCCACGGGAAGTACTGCATTTACTCGCTTAATTTCTACATCCATAATTTATTGCAGTTTGTGAAAAATATTTTACTTGCATATTTTAAGCCCCCTGCTGCACCAGACTGCCAGCATGCACGCTAATGCACACAAGGCAGGCTTGGGAAGGTTTGCCTGGCTGCGTTGCCTTGTGCGGGTGTGAGAGGTTTGAGTGGCAAGGAGACATCGTTACACCGGCCACGCCGCTGTAAGGAAGATGTCATTGCCAAAGCAAAGTAACGCCTGTTGCGTTCCACCACCAGCTTTTTTTGGGTGAGAGTGCGAGATTAGGCCGTCGCAACCAGCGTGCCTTGGTCACCTTCAGTGATTCAGCACAAGCTAAATAGCCATGAAGGAGACGATGACATGGAAAGAAATAGAAATGGAAAATAAGGGAAAAAAAGTGCATCCTTCCCATAGGAGTTCAAAGGTCATGAAGTGCAATATGCCGTATATTGCTGCGTATAAGGGGACCTTTATTTTTCAGAAACAACTATTCGAAATTAGAGGGGTTGATGCATATATGATGCCAACCTATATGAGGGGTCTAACATTGTTTCCGAGCTGATGCCCATTCTTGGCAGATAGCTCTCCGTGTGTTAAAAGAAAAATTCGTTAATTTATATGTAAATTGGTTCCAGTAAAAAAATTCTAATCGCATGCCATTTAAATGGATCACTCATGCTAGCAGTTGCTTTCACGGATGAACAGTTGTGAGAACCTCCGACACATGCTTGAATGTGAAACTATTGAAGTTTTTGCTGTTTGATCAGCCAGGACACATGCAAGGGCACCATTTTATCGCCATTTATCTTCATTTGTCATTTTCATAGCTTTTTCTTACTGCTGGCTTTGCGGCTTTATCATTGCGTGTTTGTGTCTTTGAGCTGCGCACATGCAGTCATGCCATCTCGTGGGATACTACATAAAGTGGAATGCGATGGGAGGTGGTTGGGGTATGCATCGACTTATATTTGGAGTCAACTTTATATAAGGTATATATTGTGCATTATGACATCTGTCGAGTTTTTAGGGCGTGTTTGCAAAATCTCCACATAATATGCACTCCCCCTTTTTGCAGCATAATTTGAAGAAAAGGAATTCGAGAATTACGCAAATAAATACGGTGCTCTAAAATAATTTTTTCGCGAACTGCGGTGGCACTGCGTAGCGGTGAAACTCGAAACATCTGCGTTTTTCTTGGTTTTAGTTTTCTGATTAGGTGCTCACCTTGTGTAGCAGATTTCTTCATGACTATTTTGTCTATTTTGATCCTGATTGTTTTGCTGCACTCGTAGAATGACTCTCTAAGTGGTGACAATCTTGGTTTTTCATGCTGTTCAGTTAGAGATATAAACCACTAAAACAGTGCCCTCACGAGCAGCCCAGCTGACTAGTGGCAAACCGAACAGCCAATGGTTCGGGAGTTTAAGATTCCGGCGCAGCACACTGTGATGACCCCCATAATGCGCAGGTCCACACGGGACGGAGAGGCAAAGAGACACCGTATGGCTCAGTTTAAACAAACAGGTATATTCAATAATTACACATGATTAAGGTTATACATCAGAGGCTGGGGCGTCCGAGCTTACGTGCCGACGACTTCATGGGGGCGATGGAGTGGCTCCGGAGTTGGGCTCGAGCGGTTGCTGGCAGAAGCGGCACGCCGTCGGGCTTCGGCGCTGAAGGCCCTCTTGGCGAACGATGTCGTCCTGAGCGTGTATGCAGTAGAATTTCAATAGTCGTCCGTTTCTTCGAGGATGGTTCACAAACCCTTCCTCTAGTGTCGTTCGGCTTGGAAGATGAACAGGAGGCGAGCTTGTAGATGATGACAGCAGAGCATAATTTTACAACATACATATACAGAGAGTTAAACTGGAAAAAGCAGAACTGAATTTACAAAAGAACAAACTTTGCACTACTTTACTCATTGACCGGGCAGGTTAGTGCCTAAGTAGCATCACATTACATGCTAAGCATGGAGCCCCAGCTCAGACTGGACTGCATCCGTTTACATGTGCTTTTAAGCACTTGATTAACAAAGGACTAAGGGCGGTCATTTCCAGTGGCCCGCCCAAAGCATCAATTCTCCAATCCAAAATAACATGCGAGATGGGGACAACCCCTTGGGTTGGGCTTAGCCTCGAACCCAGAGTCTGTTAACAATACAAACTAAATAAACAACAAAAACGCCACCACTCTCTCTCAAGTGAGAGTATACACAGGCTCTCTCTTCGGAGCTAATTCACTAGCGCCTGTCTTTCCACATTCTTGGCGAGTACTGCCTGTCCGCCATGACAGGTGTCCGTCACGGCCCTTCTGGGAATGCGCTTTTGTTCACGAGGCACGGCTGGAAGCTGTGGGTGCCTTCCCGGCGATAGCCCACGTCGAAAGGGGAAGGAGGGAAAGAATGTTGTCTTCGCGGTAGCGCATAGCGTCGGCTGTGGTACGGCGCGCTCTGGCCCGCTGACAGCTCCCTTGTCCTGGAATGTGCCCGGGAGGGCCGCACCTGGAACGGCCACGCAAATTGGGGAGGATAAAGCCTGTTTCCCCGCGGCGGCGGCGGCGGCGGGTCCGGTTGTTCTGGTCGTCACTCAAAGAGCATGGCTGGGTAATTGATGATGCCGCTGTCATCTGGGTCTCCGTCTACGCCGCGCCGTGGAACGCGGAACCTCGCAGCACACAAGGAATGTCACAACACGCTCCGGAGGTTACCGGAAGTTTGCTTTTGCAACCGTCCATACGGGAAAGCGACCACTTGCATGAGTGTGCTGGGTAAATGACGTGCAATTGTCTTTTCTTTTCTGGAATCAGTTTAAAAAAAAAAAATAATGGCTTTTTTTTTTACACATGAAGCACCTACCAGGAATGGGCACTGACTCAGGGCCCACAACCCATGCGTCTGGAGGTATTATCTCCAATTTTGAACAGTTGTTTTTGTAAAAAGAGGTCCACTTATATGCGGTATATTGCGCGTTATGACCTTTAAATTCCAAAGGTAAGGATGCACTGCAGTGCAGCTGTTGCGGAAACCAGTGCTAGCAGTCGCTAACTTTTTAATTTTTTTTTCATTGCATCTTCATCTCCTTCAGGGCTCTTTAGCTGGTGCCAACTCATTTCCACTTGTGTGCTGGTGTGTCTTGGGAAAGGGGGTTGTTTTAAAGTTGAACGAGGCACGCTGATTCTCGCATCCGAATTTGGCACTCCCGCTCAAAAAAGCCGGTCGTGCTCGTTCCTTGTGCTGTGCATTGCAGGTATGACATTGCTTTGGCTTGGCCTTGCTAGTCTCATCTTTGTTGTAGCAGCCTCCCTTGGCCATTCACTCACTTTTTGTAGCCTCATGCAGCGACGTGACTGCACTGATCATCCCAAGTCTGTCCTGTCTGCATCTGCATGCTTGCTGGTGTGCTTGCACAGCAGGGAGTGCAAAATATGCGAGTAAAAGGCTATAAATCTAGGTAACAAACTTGTGCGCAAATTACATGAGGGCCGCCGCGGTGGCTGAGTGGTTACGACGCTTGGCTGCTGGCCCGAAAAACGCGGGTTTGATCCCGGCCGCTGCAGTCGAATTTCGATGGCGGCGAAATTCTAGAGGCCTGTGTACTGTGCGATGTCAGTGCATGTTAAAGAACCCCAGGTGGTCGAAATTTCCGGAGCCCTTCACTACGGCGTCCCTCATAGC
This sequence comes from Amblyomma americanum, assembly GCF_052857255.1. Lineage (NCBI taxonomy): Eukaryota > Metazoa > Arthropoda > Arachnida > Ixodida > Ixodidae > Amblyomma > Amblyomma americanum. The sequence continues at coordinate 204,425,698 of NC_135500.1, forward strand.
CTGAGTCGCTTTGGGACGTTAAACCCCTATAAACCAAACCAAACCAACCAAAGCAAATTACATGAGTAAATATGGTAATAGTCAAACCTCATTATAACAAAACTTCATAATGAAATAATAAATATAACATAGAAATGGTATTCCTCTTGGAAGCTCCCATGGAAGCCCGTGTACATGTCTCGTTTTTACGAAGTAAAAAAATTTCCCACAAATGGCTTAAATGAACTCCAAGCGAACACCACTAGCCATTTCGTGCCGAGTATGTTGATGTGGGACAATACTCAAGACTTCATACCCACTTGAAACGGCAAGGTGAAATTATACACTGCATAACTCGCATTATCGAGTGAAGTGCACGAAGACTGGTCTCACATCCAGCGGGCCCACATAGTGCGTTTCTTGGTAGAGTTCTTTGGAGTCTGCTTTGCTGCAACAAAAATTTTTACGTCGGCCTGCCCGTTTTTGCCGGAGCTCAGGTGTGCAGCCTTCCTGAAGGATGTCATGCAGAGTGGTGCACACAGCCTGCTGTGCTATGTGTGCCTTGAGAGTTTCCAAGGCCGTTGAGAGTTTCCCTGTTCTTGAAGCTCCGCTCTGAATGCGACCCCCGTCTGTGAGCGTGTTGTGCTATTTGGGAGGTGCCATCTACAGTAGTTTCTGTTTTAGTGGCATGGCTGGCATGATGGCATAGTTTGACCATCTGGCTGTGTGTTTGACGGTGTCGACATTCTGCTTGTTTCACAAGGCCAAGGTTAGAGACAGTAGTAGCGGAAAACAAAAGTGCAGGACAATTTGCAGTGACCAGAAGGCGACCTTACCAAAGCATTTGTATCTGGTGCAAAGTGTCTGATAGCAAAGTTGTTTGACTTAGCTTTGAGCACGTTGTTTTCTGACCTCATCAACAAAGAAACAATCACTAACATCGTTGCCTACTGTGTACCTCTATGTGATAGAAAGAAGCTGAGATGCTTTATCTTTGAAGGATTTGAGAGCTCACTGCAACTGGTTTGTCATGGTCAAATGTTTGGGGGAATCCCCCAAGGTGAAGTAAATTTGTAATAAGGGAGCAGATTACTCATTGGTATCCACCCAAGTGCAGCCACTTCCCGGTTAGCTCAGTTTCTACAGCGACTGCTTCAATGAAGCGGTGGTCCCGGGTTCGAACCCCGGATCAGGACGAATTTTTCTTTAACTGCAAAATTCTGTAGAAGCTGTATAGCTTTCTTTGTAGCCGTATGGCTACACTTGGGTGGATGCCAATGAGTAATTTGCTCCCTTGTTTCTCTATTTGTCATGCAGTAAAGTGTTGCGGCCACCGTGCTCATGCGTCATGTTGGAAAGCCAACCAAAACGGGTACTTGCTCAGAAAGTGCCGCTGCCATGCCTTGCTTCACAGCAGCCTGTATCAGCTTCAGCAACCTAGAAAACGGGGCAGAATATTCTGAAAAGTGTGTCTTCCTGTCATCTACGGCGCTATTCCTCCAAGGCCTGGCATCTAGGCGCTGAAGCTAATGCGAGTGGCATGAAGAACGAATGCATATTGACAGTACTGACAGTTGGCTTGTGCGCCCATGATTGGCCATGTCTGAGGCCCTCTGTACACATGTTGAAGGCTGCCTCAACACATCGGCAGCATACTAGATGTTAGCTTAGTTCTCGGCCTGCACAATGGCAAATAAGCCTGTTTGTTCACAGCAACAGTTGCAGTCAGCGTCACCTGTGACTGTAACAATGTAACAGCTGTAACGAAGAGGTCTTGGAGCACCTTCGATGTTGTTATAACGAGGCTCAACTGTACCACATCAGTCTTAAAGACACACAATGGTGGCTGAGCTGCTGAGCCCAAGGTCATGGGTGCAGTCCTGGCCATGGCTCTCGTATATCTATGGAGACAAAATACAAAATGCCTGTGTGCTGTGTGATGCCAGTGCATTTAAAGAGTCCCAGGGGGCTTAAACTGATCCGGAGCCCTTCACTACAGTGTCCCTCAAGGCCCATGTTTTGCTTCGGGACATTAAGCCCCACAACTTACAATTTTCATCAGTTTTATTGCCAGATCACCCAAATAAGTAGCCCATCTTTTTTTTCTTTTTCTTAAAGTAGCTCATTGCTCCTTAATTTTGTGCGAGGCACTACTTCACTAAGACTTGCTTCGTCAAGACTTGAGTAACAAGTGTTAATTTCTTGAGAGCTCTGTACTCGGGAAACGTTCGTTGTTCTGTGCGCTGCTCCAAAGTTTGCGTTTTTTCTTTCTGGTTGAACCAGCGCCGAAGACGTGCCGTCAACTGGTGGAGGACTATGCCCGTGAGAAGGGCTTCTCGGTGTCATTCTCTGCGATAACCAGCCGCAGCTCGAAGAAGGGCCCCGTGGTGTGGTTGGCCACGCTGAAGGTGGACACGCAGGCCTTCTACTCGTACCCTGATGAGAAGGAGTCTCGAGAGGAGGCTGAGGAGGAGGCTGCACGCAAGGCCATCTCCTTCCTTGGCCTGCACCAGGGTGAGCTGGCCCCATTTACCATTACAGTGTGGTGTGGAATGCAAGCTTCCATGGAGCAATAATAGACTGAGTCACCGGGCATGCATCGAAGTGTCTTAGCTGAATGTCTATGGGTGTGGTTTGAAGATGGCGCAGCTGTTCTTCTGGCAACCATATGCAGTCAGTGCGCATGCTGTCCTGAGCTGTATCTGAACCTGTTGCCGTGAAGTGTTACTTGTTTCTTTTTCCTCTTTGTTCTTCGTATTCATTGCTTGTTGCTGGCGGCACAGGACTTTTTCATTTTGTCAACTACATGCGATGGGACCAGCAACCGTGGTCATGTGTGTCAGTTTCTGCAATGTTTAGTGTATTTTTCTGCATTTTAGGAGCTTTATCTTGAAAGTTAATGTCACCTATAAATTGAGCACGGCCACTAGTGATCGATGTTCTGACCACTGCTGTATGGACTTTGTCTGCTATTGATGCCACCAAATTCTCTATTTGTGGGACACAAGCTCACTAAAGAAATTGTTTGAGTTCATCATAAGCCTGTCGTCACAGCCATATGACACCTTTGCACCACTCCAGAGACAGAGAGATGTTCCCACTCCTGCATTTTTGCGGTGCAACTTGCAACAAGGTCTCTAATAATGTGAAGCTAGGCGCTATAAATTGTAAGTGCTCCTACTAAATTATTGCGAGCAGCCATCCAATTTTGTCCCGTTTCTAGCATTGAAATTTTGCCATATGGTAGCGTTCAGCCCCTGCTGTGTAGGTAGCTTAGTGATCACATTTGCCTCTCTGCCTTTACAATGCGGGCATCAGTTTGGTATCTGAATTTATTGATAGTTGAAAAGGCTGCTAGCTTAGTCAGGTTTTTTTTCTATCTACCTTCAGCTATCTGTTTGTATTGCCTACGTGGGAGCCTGGCAATGAGAGTTAGGTATTGTTCCTGACAGATGAATCATGCTTGAAAGAGGGTTTGCTACGAATTACACTAATGCGTGGGTTTATAGCATTGGATGGAGTTTTGGTCCTTTTTCTTTTCTCTTTTTTCGCTTGTTCTGTTAGCGTATATGTGCTTGCATTTCATGCGGGCATTACACAGCAGGAAGTTATACAGCCTTTTTTGGTGCTCGAAGCACATTTTTAGTTGCATATAGGCCTGCAATGCAACATTGGCTGTTACAGCCAAAATCTTCTAGCTCACTTTCAGACTGTAAGTGCAGAAACCATGGTAAAGAAAATGGATTAGTTGATTCCAGAGTTGTCTTAGGCAGGCGCGCAGCCAGAAATTTTTTTTCGGAGGAACCCGAGGCAGTTGTAGAGAGCGAAGCCCGGGGGGGAGGGTTTGTCTCTCTTCTCGCATAATTTATGCACTTTTTTTCCTTTCAATTAAGGCTTTTAAAAAAGGGGGGGGTGCACAGATTACACCTAAATTTTGCAAAGGTCATAACCTGCAATATATACTGTATATTGCCGTCTGTATTTCGACCCCGCAGCTCTCAATCCTTGCTGTGCCCCCCCCCCCCAAAAGGTGACTCCAAATATGACTTCATACCCCGTCCCGCCTTGCCCCACGTTATGTGCCATATTTACTCGCATAATTTGCGCACTTCTAAAATTAGGGGTTCAAAAAGGGAGTGCGGAAATCACATGGAGAGTTCGGAAACATGTCCTAAAAAACTACAAAGGTCATAACGTGGAATGTATACAATATATTGCCACATGCAAAATTCTCGACCCTGCAAAACTCGAGCCCTTTGCTGCCCCCCCCCCCAATAAAAAAAGTAACTGTAAGTCGACTCATACCTCCCTGCCACCCCACGCCCGCCCCAGTCCCAGTCCCAAGTTACGTAGTTTTTCTCGTGGCATGACAGCGCGTGCGCAGCTCAAAGCAGTAAATGAGGAATGATACAATTGCAAAGCCAGCAATGAGAAGCAAATGGAGATACAAGGCGATAAAATCGCGTCCTCGCATGCGGCCTGGCAGAGTGGCGGAAAACCAAATAACAAATGGTTGGGTAGTTTCCGATACCAGCATGTGCTGGAGGTCATTGGAAGTTCGCTCTCGCAGCCATTTGTACGGTAAAGTGACTGCCTGTGCCAGCGAGCTGGGTAAAAGACGCGCAGTTGACTTTCTCTTACCGGAAGCAATTAAATTAATACAGACTATTTGACACCACTCACCTTTCGCAGCACATGCGGTGATGCAGCCGCACTGATCTTCCCATCCTGCCCTGTGCACATCTGTGTGCTTACGCAGCAGAGAGCGTAAAGTATGCGAGTACAAGTTTTTTTTTTTTATATATATCGGGGCGAAAAAGTTTGGGGTGCGCAAATTATGCACAGGCGCACATTACGCGTGTAAATACAGTAATTTCCCACTGGATGACAAGACTGTGTATGCAGGGCTCAAAACAATAAACGCAGAATGATGCAATCGCAAAGCCAGCAGTCAGAGGCAAATGGAGATAAAAGGCAGAAAAGCAGCGCCTTTCTTGTAGCCTGGCTGATAAGGTGCAAACCGAATAACTAGTGGTTTGGTAGTTTCGGATTTTGGCGTGTGTCGGAGGTGAACAGGAGTTTGCTCTCGCAGCTGTTCGCCTGGGAAAGTGACCGTGAGCGAGCCGGATAAACGGCGTGCAGTTTGTCCTCTTGCCACTCCCATTCGTCCCATTGTCACTCATGTTGACGCGGCTGGGCCAATCTTCCCAAGCCTGCCTTGTATGCACTCGCATGCATGCTTGTGGTTTGGCGCAGCATGGAGCATAAAATAAACGAGTAAATGTTTTTATATAAAGTCTGGTAATAAATGAGCGGTGCGCAAATCACGCGAGTAAATAAGATGCGTGGTGACCATCTGTGTACACATAACACTCTTAATTTTTTTTGCACATTTATTTTTGTTTATTGTTCTGCAGGTTCTCCAAGCCAGCTGCCTGTGACGATTGTGTCAACCTCTAAGCAGATTGAAGTCTTCGTGAACCGGATCAAAGAGGTTAGAATTGAATTGAGTTTAGTTTTTTTTATTTGTCAGAAAAATCTGTTAAGGTTATAGCCCAAAAGCACTGCCTGCTCATTGACAAAGCTGACCAACTTTATAGAAGCACTTTAATAGCTGAAGTTACTGTTGAAGAAAAGCAAAACAGTCGCGCCCATTTAAAACCAACCTGAGGTGCTTTTCCTGAGGAAGTACTTTTCAGTCTCCACGCTGGTGGAAAGCGCATTTTTTAGTCCGTTCTTTGACTGCGGGTTTGAGTTAACAGTGCCTCCTTGTTTGCTGTGAATGAGTTGACCTGTAACATTCATTCGTTGCATCAAGATGCAGTGCCATTACTGTAATACATATTTGGTGGTAGCACCATCCTAGTTCGTAATAAGCGAGCGTTCATTATAAATGCGGCCATTATAAATGGGCTCCACTGTAGTATGGAAAATGGCAAATACTTGCCTTGTAATAGCATTTTAGTCTGAATTCCAAGTCAGTAATGGTTGAGCAAATTGATTTTAGCTATGAGCAGTACTTAACTTTAGCTATGAGCAGTTAGAACTTGGAACAGGCATGGTGAGATCAGAAGGTAGTTGACATGGAAGCAAACTGGAGAAAAGAAGTGGCTTTTGTGATCATGTCCAGCACCAAGAGTGGGATTGAGCGCTTAGCACTTGGTGTATTTGGTAGTACAGGCCGGGTTTTTAGGCACTAAATAGTACAATGGAACCCCGCTGTTACGTTCTCGGGCGCTGTGTTTTCCCGGCTGTTAGGTTCCGTGAGCCAGTCCCATCTAGGTTTCCATTGAAACCCATGCAATACAAACTCTGCTGTTACATCGCAACTGTGGCAGCTTTCCCGCATGGTAGTCGTGAATATCGCTTCATGATAGGGCTTTACCTCATGTTAGCATTTTGACAGCCTACGTGTAGCGTTCGCAGAACGGCGACGGCATACCAGCCCAAGTGGAACTTAACTCCATCGAAGCCTGACCACCATCGTGTTCGACGGCTTCTGGCCTGTTGCACCCACATCAATGACAAGCACGCTTGAGGGCGGCACAAATTTTGTTGCGGCTGTTGTTGCAGCTCCATCGCCACTGCAGCGCTATTGCGAATGGCCGAAGGCGCGAAAACGAAACTATGTAACCGCAAACACTGTGCGGATTGCCCAGGTTGGCTTCGATGCATGTTCCTGTCCTGTTATTCGCATTTTGCTTGTCGCCTGCAATTTAAAAGCATAATTCTTTGATTGCAATAGACAGGGATTTTGTAGGATTAAAGCAGCTACGCGTGAAAAGAGCACAGAAGCACGCACGTGTGCCCAAGCTTCACCTGCTTTATGTGCCTGCCCTCTTCACTGCTGCCTTCCTTCCATCAACAGCTGCTCAAGCAGATAGAGAGCCATTGCAGGCCATTTAGGATTTTCTGTGCGTGCAAACAGTTCCAACAGCCGCAAAGCCTTTGCAAATTCCAGAAAAGTATGTTGTCCTTACCAGCAGTTACAGGCAGAGAAACAAACAAAACCGCACATTTTTCTCATACACTTCCCGGCTACTGCATTTTTTTTTTTTCGACGTCCAGTGAAAGACGTAATAGCAGGGGTCTACTGGAGTGCCAAAAATAGGTGCTAAAGGCTGCATGTTAGGCATCTGCTGCTGAAAACAAATGGGGGCAGTGGACCATGGACGACAATTAACCGAAGTCCGTGGCAATAAAATGCTTGCGAAGGATAAGCACATGCTTCTTTATTAGGATAGACTCTTTAGCTTGACATGCCAAAATGCCCGCATACCAGAATGATGTTTTGACACGTGGCTGTTGCCGCTGCAGAGATGCTGGGTTCTCACGTTAGTCATGCTATGGCAGGCACATGTGCAGTTTGTGCCTGGGAGCGAGAGTGGTATTGTCAGCTCTCAGCACTTGACATGGTGCTGAATAAAAAAAAAAAAGGAAAAAAAGCTGTTTCCTTCTCTTTTAAACAGTGAATATTAGTCACTTTTAATCCAGAATTTAATTTGTGTCCATAGCAATCAAGGCGTTTGCCCACACTTGTGGGCTACTTGACAATGTGCACTAGGAATGTGAAATTGAGTTGCAAATATGCAAGGTCTGTTCTCTGATGGGGCAACTCAAGGTTTCCTGAGAGGTGAATTTTCCTCTGAAAGATAGCAGATGCCATTGTGTGCATTATGAATGTTAGCTTTGTGTGCAGTGCTCAGTTAAAAGGGGCCTTTAGAATTCTCTTTTCTCTCCTGCTTCCCTTCTTGTTCCTTCTTGGCACTGCTTAGGTGCCTCCAGCATGTACCTAAGCAACACGAAGTTGTCCTGTATACTTCTTTGTCTTTGTCCTTTACGCTGGTGCTATGTCTCAAAGCTTTATCATCAATTCTCCCAACTTTCTGCTTTATTTCATCACAGTCTTTTCATGTATGCTGGAATAGATGCTTACGGCTTAATTATCACCGTCCGAATTACTTAGTGCATTATTAAATCTCAAGCAATACGCCTTGGATGCAAGATAATTTTTTTTCAACAGCGCATCCTTCCGTAAACTGTTGTGACGGGTGCAGTTCTCTTTTAGCGTTGATCAAAAGCTTGGTGCATATTTCACTTGTGTCCATTTTTGTTAACGTCAATATCTTGTACTTTCTTTGTCTCGATTCTCAGCTGGTGCGACAGAAGGAAAATGGCCTTTGGAGCACTGTTGTCCCGGAGATTTACCAAGAGCAGTACCGGGAGTCGGTACCGAAGAGCTGGCTGGAGCTTGTGAAGGCTGAGAAAGCTGTCTACATGACGGAGTAAGTAGTTACCCAATTGCTTTCCATGTGTTAAGAAGCAGGCAGCTATTGCATGGTTAATGGTGCTGACACGTGTCACTGCTTACTGGTGCTTGACAGTGCACACGCGCTAAAGCATTGATGGAACTGTGTAAAATAGTCTTTGTTGCGCAGTTCTCAAAGCACAGAGTAATGGCTGCACAGCAGGGGACTTATTCCACAGTAAGAGGCACCATCTTCATAGCATTGTGTAATTGAACCCCCCCCCCCCCCCCCCCCCCCCCCCCTCCTTTGTTCACCTGGTGGTCCAGTAAGAGCTCGTTAATTTGACTCCCCATAATTCGGAAATCCAGATAAGAACTGCTGGCATGGTCCTGGCCAATGCCCATACAAGTCTGTGGTATCGAATGCTGGTTAATTTGTATGCTACAGGTCTCGCATGGGTTAATTCGAACGAGCTCCCAAAAGGAGGCTGTATCCAGGTATGACTGGCATGGCAACCAATTATCCAAATGGACCTACTCAAACCCGAATTGCATGCTGCAGAGTTTTTTGTGCATCTCTGACATGCGCACAACAGCAGACACGATGAGGAACAGATGGCCCCAGTTCCGAGGTAGTAGTCCAATCACTTAGTTTCAGTTTCGCTTTTCTGAGCATCTTCAGCCAGCCAACCTAGCTCAGCTGTGTGCCATTTTAGATGCTAATTGGCACTTGGCTTGTTCTTCCCCCTTTTTTTTTTCTTGCCACATCGGTACCACTGCTTATTTTCCTTACTCCCATCCATGTGGTTCTTCTGTTCTTCCAGTGCTTCGAAACTGCACGCTTGTCTCGTACCATTAGCTGTTTGTGCTTTGAAGCCTGACACAGGGCACTGCCGCTTGTGAGGGGGCTCCGCTGCTACTGTGTCACATTCTGAACGCCCTTACTATTTCAAAGCAGTTCTGCTGTCATGCTCTTGACAGTGTACATGCGCTAAAGCATTAAAGGAATTGTGCAAAATAGTCTTTGTTGTGCAGCTCTCAAAAGCAGGCATCTTTGCCCAGTGTTTCACCCTATAAATCCGCTATGATGAAAGCGGTTCTTGACATTTTTCGGGGTCGTTCGATAATTCGAACATTTCTTCTTTTTTCCTGGAGTTCGAATTAATGAGCTTTTACTGTAATAACTGTGCAGTAGGGGAGTTTTTTTGGTAAGCAGCTCTGCCATTGTAGGATCTTGTAACTTTTGTTCAGCTGGTAACAAGTAAGTGATTGCTTGGGCAAGTGTCATAAGAGCCTTGTGATGTGAGCTGGGGAGTTGGCACTGTACAGTCAAACCCGGTTATAATGAACAGCATGATTCAATGCGATTTGTTCAATATGCGGAATAATTCGATGTACCCAAACCCTCTTATATTGAACTTCAGTACCAACAGCAGCGGTGGCTCACTCGTTTGAGCATTTGCGCCACATGCGGGAGGTGCGGGGCTCTTTCCCCTATGCCGCCGACTACGCACCGGTGATACAGTGGGTACAAGCGAGATGCTGCAGCGGTGTGCTGAACAGTTATCCAAAAGGAGACAAATCGTGCGCCCACTTGTTGCAAGTTCTTTGGCAGGGCTTCCTGCTGTATCGTCATCTTGCAGCATGAAGCGCCGGAAAGCAAATGCGCCGGAGTTGGGAGAGCTGAACAGCAGCATGACTCGCAAATGCAAAGAAAGAAAGCATGGAGGGCGGCGATGCCTCATGGCATTCATAGACTGCCAGGCTGCCTTGTTCTCCCGAAGCCAGCACAATAGGTCTGGAGCTGCTTGCACGTACTTGATCACGTGTTAGGTGGCTTCCGAATAGGAGCACTGGAAAAGCGAGACTGGCCTGTGGCTTGGATTTTAAAGGGCTGCTCCTGCTGCTCCTGTGTTTAACAGGTTTCACTGAAGTGCGGCTTCGCAGTGTGGTTGCCCTGAAACTACCCGGAGCCGGCACAGCGGCGTGCTGGTAGGCGTTTGGTGACCGATCGAGGGAACTTGGGGTTCGATATATCCAATCCGTGGTTCGTTATAAAAAATATATTTTACGTGCAAAATGCTGGACTAACTTCCAAGAGTTCGGCATAAAGCGTAATTCACTCTGTCCGAGTTCGTTATATTCGGGTTTGACTGTAATAAGAGGTGATCTAGAGCTGCCTCCAGCCCGAGGCAGGACGGGAAAGTCTGGGATATTTATTAGTTAGTGCTAGAAGCAAAACTCTTTTCTTTAAAGGCTTGTTCACGCAGTGCATATGTTACCTTGTCTAGAAGTGCACGTGTGATCACGTGTGCGTGAAGCTAACTTGTGTGGTCTCACTTTTTTTTTTCCTTGATCCAGTATGAAGGACAATCGATGCATTCTGTACCCTGAGTCGCCAAAACCTAAGCAGGTAAACACTTTGAACTACCGTGCAAAATAGCATCTTCAGGGACCCACAGGAGTTTTTGGAACGCTGAAGCCTTGATAAAAAGGACAGCTTAGTTTCTTTGTGGCATTGAGACGTGGTCCGACGTTGGTGGTGAATTCCACTCATTGATTTAGGGAGAAGTGCTGAATCCGTGCCAGAGTGACCGAATCTCGCACAAGGCGACTCAATCTTGAATCGACCTGCAAAGCACACACACTTCGGCAGGGAGTCCGGAGGTAGCTCTCGTGCAACAGGTTCTGGAAGTTGCACCTGTCATCCACCTGCACATATTTACTTCACTATGACGCTGACAGAGTGTAGTTGTATCTAGCACATAGCTTGCGATGTGCACTGCATTTTGTGGTCAACAACAGCTGGGGCTAAACAGTGGGGATAATACATGCCTTGCATATCTGTGCATACTGCTTTGTTGAATAGTTGCGTGCTGCAGTGTTATGTAGCCGGTGATTTTCGACTGTTTGTGAGGAGAGTGAGGAAAAATTTCTTTTAATATATGATCTCTCAGGGAACATACATTTCGCCATAATTGCTAGTGCTGGTCTCTGAGGTCCTGCAACTGCTTTTTGAATTAAACTAGGCAAGAAGCTAACTACTCAATCTGATGACGCAGCCAGAAATGTAAAAAGATACTTAGGGTTAACCAGCAATGTCTCAAGCAGTGCTAAAAAAGGGGGCAAATGCAACCTGGCGATTCCAGAAGTTATAGCACTCGTCCTTGGAGCTTTGACTAAATCCGCCTCTGTTTAGTGGATCGAGAGAGTGTTCTGTCATGGAGCAAGTTGCTCTGAAACGACCAGTGGAACTCTCGAACCCAATCAAAATCAGCCAATGGAACATGCATTCGCTGCCACTGAACAAGAAAAGCTGCTCTGGATCGACCAGTGGAATTTGCCACGAGGATTGTACTGTGTGGGGCACACAAGGCAGTGCATCACTGCTTAACCAAGAAATTAAGCTCTTCATGGCTTCTATGCTCTGAAAAGTTTTGTGGGCACCTTTACATGAAGTGGACGTCTTTCAAAATGAACACTGGCAAGCTGGATTCTTGAAGCTGAATAGCCTGGATAGCTTTGATTAGTTTCCCATAGACATATATTAAAAAAACCTGGTCCACACAAAGGCACTACACTTGCAAACATTGGCGAACATTGCCTTTTAGTGTTATTCTACCAATTCAAAGTGCCAATTAATCAGTTTGTTTGCGCCACTCTGTAGTATTGTGTAAACGAAGAGACAGCAACCAAGAGAGCAACAATGTAAACAAACCTGAAAGCATAATTAAATGAGGTTGTACTGGCTGTACATGTTTATAGCTGGCAGGAGATCTTGTTAATTGTTGGTTGCCTCGTATGCATGTGATTAGAGCTTTGCTGCTGTTTAAACTCATAAAGAGTTCTTCAAGAAGCATTGGGCTTGTAAGCAATTTTGGCAAGCATTTGGCAGATCTGCTTTAGACAGAAAGGCAGTGGGTGCAGTGAGGGAAAAAACCATTCAGCTGAATGGTTTATGGGGTTTAGCATCCCGAAGCAACTCGGGCTATCTTGACTAATCCAATGGCTAACTGCATTTGCTAAGTGCGATTTCTGAAAATAATTTTATTCCAGTGTGCTGGGTATTTACTTGTAAACTCGTCCTCATTCATGCTTGTCTTATTCCCGGTTTACTAACTGTGCCTGTGTACTCTTACACGGTGTGATAATTTGACATCTGTTTAGCTGAAGTTGTGATAAGCCTTACAGACTTGTGGGGTTCCAGCATATTCCTATTAAAGGGACCCTACAGTACTTATCTCAGAATTAATGCTGATACAGATTGTTGAGGCTTAGTTTAGTCTCTTAGTTTAGTAGCTTAGTTTAGTAGCTTAGTTTAGTCTCAGACACATTTGGACATATTTGTGCTTCTCTGAAGGTTTTGCTAAACAAGGTGATGGTTATGATCCATAGCACTGCAGCAAAACAGGGGACAAACACAAGCGCTAACTGAAGTCAAGGTGTTTAAATATTCAGTGAGCACACCATCATCCTACGCCCACTGCAGTGACCTTCCAATGACCTCCAATTAACTCTATCCTGTGCCAGCTGCCAGCACTCTATCCCCACTAATTTCCTTATCTCATCTGCACACCTGACTTCTGCCGTCCCATTACACTTGCCGTCTAGCCCAGAGGACCATTAGTTATCGACTCTCCACATTGTACTCGCTGCGATGGCTCAGTGGCTTTGGCATTCGGTTGCGGATGCTAGGGTTGTGAGTTCGTCTGTGGGTTTGATCACAGCTGCGGCGGCCATATTTTTATAGAAGCAAAATGCAAAAACACCCATGTGCATGCGATTGCCAGTGCACGTCACAGAACTCCGGGTGGTCTAAATTATTCTGGAGCCCTCCACTACGACATCCCTCATAGCTCATGTGTCGCTCCGGGACATTAAACCCTGTAATTTATTCATTTATTCTTTCAGTTTTTTTTTTTGGACAACGTTATACATGGTGCCCATGGAGGAAGGCTAAAGGAGACCCGGGTGTTTCCTGATGAGGCCTAACCCTGCATGCATCAACTTCTCAATGAGAATAGCGATACACCAAACATAGTGGTACAGTAAGCAATTCAGCATCATTGGCAACATAAACAAGGCCTAAATACTGTTCAGGCAGCAAAATTCAGAGGGGTAAAGGAAGGAAAAAGATATTTGCCAGCAACAATGAGCAACAGCAAGTGATACAGTGAGCAAGACCCAACTTTCGGTCAGTGGCAAATTATAGGGAGAAAAACATACTCGTACAGAAGAAAAGAAAGCACTATAGTACAGTTAGTGATGACACTGTGGCCAATGGTGCAGCCGGAAAATTCATCATGCTGTAGACTCTCGATAATTTAAACTCTGATAATTTGCACTGTTGGTCAATTCAGACATCAAAATATTGATTTTTTGGATATATTTTCAATGCATCTCAAAGCCTCTTAATTCATATCGCTGTTTCTCCTAAATTCGGTTAATTCAAACTTTGTCTTGCTCCTACGCTCGCAGCTCGTGAAAGAGTCGCAACGGAGGTCAGATATGTCAGATTTCCAGCGCTATGTGAGTTGAAAATTTGGTCCTCTCTACTGGTTAACTCGTCCGTGGTCCAAAGGGGGGCCACGGCAATTAGAATCACCCCGTTGCCGTGTAGTTTCGTTTCCTGAGCTTCACTGCTAGCCCATGAGTCGGCCGCACTTCAGCGAGGCAAGCTCAGCTGCGCGCTGGTTGGCACACTGACTGGTACGTCGCAGCATCTTTTTTTTTATTTCTAGAAAGCGTCTCACCATTCGGATGCAAATGTTTTTTCCTCTTGCTTCCGTCCCCATGGTGTGTCGATGATGTGCGCTCACCACGAGCTGCTCGTTGCGTGGTGAAGCCTCCTTATATGTACACCACTGCTTGAGGCTTCGCCATTGTGTCCTCGTCCTGAAGGAGACCGTGGTAGGCCTTGCTATTTTGGAGCAGTTCTGCTTTGGCATTCCAGACAACGGGCTTCCGGTACACCATGACGAATTTGTAAAAAATCTTCATTGCCGTGCAGTTGTCTAATAAAATCAGATGAGCATAGCCTATTTTTTAACAATTAAATTTCTTAAGGCGCGAAACTGTTTCTGAAAGTTTTCTTTTTTTTTTTTTGCCATCTGAGCATTCGACCTTTGGACAATTCCGACCATTGTTTCCAGTCCCTTGAGGTCCTAACTAGAGTGGTTTTACTCTATTGAGAAACCGCCACATTATAGATAACTTTTTAACCACACTTCAGTAAACTTCATTTTCTTTCACCCATATTTCATGTGGTGCTAAATGTTTAGCTACAGTTCATAGGGAAATAGATCCAAATTGCTGTTTGTGTGCATAGAAATCCATAAAGCAAATCACATTTATTTTTAGGCACTTCTGGTATTCAAACAAAAATCTGTGGCCCCTTGAAGTTGGAATTAATGAGTACTGTGTATGCTGATGATTGTGCCATTCTTATTTCAGTTTACAACGTAAATAAATTAGTGATTAGATGCTGATAAAGTTGGTTATTGGTCATAATCAAATCAGCTTAGAATTAATCACCAAAAAACAAAGGTCATGCTTTTCCAGGTTTGTAATAAAGTATTCACCATAGAGTACCCAATTACCGTGTAAACTCGTGCAAGGGCCGCACTTTATTTTCTAAATTCGGATGTGAATTTTGAGGTTGCAGCCCATACTTGAATTTTAAAAAATATCTTTTTTTTCTGAATTATCTAGTCTTAAAGATGGGGTGCAAACCATACTCTGGTGCGGCCCTCGCTGAGATCATACGGTAGGCGCGATGAAAAGGAAATCATAAGTTGTTGAGCCCCACACCATTCTTGTCGTCGTATTCTCTTGATATTTAACGTAGGATTTACATGTTTAGAAATTACCTAAGAAATTTTCAACTCTAACTGGACGATATATCACGAACCCTCACAATTCTCCTGCTGAAAATGAAACTTGTTCGCCTCACAAATTAATTACGGTTGTCGTCCGAATTTTCGGACTATCAAGGGACTGCGAAAATGTAGTGTGAGCAACCTAATTTCACCGAAAAGAATAACTGCAGCTTCTAATAGCCAGTATGATGGAGAAAGGGGTCAGTAGTTTTGTGCTCATTCGGAAGCATCCCCTGTCTCAGATCTCTTCGTGGAACATGTGCACAAACGACTAGCGATGACCGCTTTCATGAGCACAGCATGTTGTGGCTGTACTGCCGTCGGCATATCATCGACGAACCCATGGGTTGTACCTAAGTCCGGATGTGAAAGCAAACCCACTGCTGCGAGACTTGTGCTGTGCCTGCTGTGTGGATGCTCAGAACAAAATGGCAGAGATGGCGGTAAAGATACAAAAAAGAACCGACAAACAGCTTAAGGTGCTGGCTTTCATTAATTGGGCCTAGTGAATGCAGCCCAAAACCAACATCAGGGCCTGTTGTACATGTATTGTATGCACTCTTCAGTGGCTTGCGTTTAATATGGGGTGCTTTTGCCTGTCATCTAAATGCCAGATTTGACTGCTTTCAATAGAAAAAAAATCAGGGCTACAGTGCGTTTTGTCGCGGGTACGAGCGCTTCGCTTTGAAAGTCTCGTTTTTTGCACTCACAGTCTTAGTGAAGCAGCATGCTTGCCACAGCCTTAGCTGCTGCCTTTTTCCATATTTCATGGAAAAAGACTGTAAGGATAAGTTCCTCCAACTGTGACTGCAGGTAAAGTTTGTGCAGTGTATAACATCCGAGAACGGTGCGAGCCTGCAACAATGCATGCACAGCGTGCCAACCCATGGAGAATATCAGTTCTGCTGTTTAAGAGGCTTCCTTTCAACTTGAATTTTGTTTTATTCGATAAAAGTTTTGGACCCCTGTTGAAGTCTGAAGTAACGAGGTTCCACAAAACATATTGCATGGCACATTGTGGTGGTGGTGTCGTGGTACTGCGAGAAAGTCGCGAAAAATTGGGCTCTGATTTTAAATAAAATTCTAGTTATGACTACGAGTACCAGCACATCAAATGCCCAACACCTGTTCAACTACTACAGTTTTTTCTAATTTGTAATCAAATTTTTGCTTCCAGCTGTGTTTTCTTATTCTTGATTTTCTTTTTGTTCGCTCTGCTTTGCTTATAAAGATATCTTGCCATTGTGTTCTGCAATTTGCGTTCTTAAAATCTTACAAAGATTATGTAGGCTTTTGCTCATCTTACATTGTGCTCTTGTAATTTTTATCGTTCTTGTAAAGCAGCTCATTTCCATGTTTACTTTTTATTCAGAGCTCTCTGCGCTGCTTTTTAAGCGTTGCTTGGGCCTCGTCAAGCTGTTTGGGTACAGCTTTTAGCCCCTGTGACCCACCACGAATTCTGGTAAATAAATGTTCAATGTGTTCAGTGCTCTGTGTTCAGTGGGATGTAGGGCAGAGAGCTGAGCTTGGGTCTTAGATAGCAGATCATTAACCTCCCCTTTATCACAGGCAGGCTACAAGCATTTGTGCTTGTCTTCATTTGTGATTGTCTTCGTTTGTGAGTGTCTTCATTTGTGATTGTCCTTATTTGTGATTTAACACCCCGCATGCCGACAAAAAGTAGGGTCAGTATTTGAAAACTGTGTGCGTCTCCAAACAGGAGGCTCGCAGCACTGATGCAGAGGCAGGCTCACCGCCATGCCCTGTTCCCGACAAGCTGTCTCTGCCTGAGAGTAACCACTGGGATGTGTACATCACATATGTTGCGAGCACAGCCGAAGTGTACTTCCGCTTCGTGGACCTCAATGTGAGTTTAAGTTTTTTTGTGATGCATGCATTTTTGTACATTTGTGTGCTGCCTTGTTCAGAAAACTGCAATTAAAGTGTAATACAATTAAATCCCGAGTGTATTAACGTGCTTAATTCTCGTTGACAGATAGCAGGCACACAGGCCCCATCAAAGTCTTGTGTACTATTTGAGTGGTTGAAAATCTGTTTTTAGTTTGAACCCCCTATGCAGGGCATGAAATGGATCAATGCTGCTGATGCAGACTACTGCTCATGACAAAAATGTATTTTAATGCAGCACATAGCCAAAATGGCACAGTGTACCGATGAGAGATGTACTGGTGAGCCCCTGTGTGTAGTTGCTCAAAATCACAAGAGTTGGCTGAATGTGTGCACTCTTTCATTTGCCGGGGCACACCCAGATTGAGTGTGACCTTACCAAGACACTTGCATCCAGATGTGTATGGATAGTGCTGCTCTAGTATGGCTGTGTTTTCTGTTTCCATCTTCCTGCAAAGGTTGGATTGCTGGAAGCAGCATGGTTTCTAGCCACAATCTGTGGCAAGAACTGGCTAGAAAATTTTTTCAGTGACTGCCTGTTGATGCTCTGATGCGTTATCTCTTCCTTGCCCAAATTACTGGGCCAGTCTGGTGCCCATTACCATTATTGGATGTGAATGCATGTCACAGAGAAATGATTAAGGGTAGAACCTAAGGAACAGGCTGCAAGTGGCTGCGGAAAGGAAATTAATGCAGGTGCACAGCAGTGTGACTGGAACATGCTGGGCATGCCTTGAGACACTGTGAACCAGGTGTGCACCTCTTGTGGTGTCAAGCGCTATCTCATTTTTGTTGCGACCCAAATGGCTGTGGCTGGCAACTTTGAGCAGGCAGTCCTGCAGCCACCTGGGTGTCTCATGACCATTCGAGAACCGTTGTTAGTAATTCCCCACTGAGTTCAGGGGTCACAGAAAAATTTCAAAATTTCAGCAACAGCTGGACTGGTGCCAAGTGCTGATACCAGTTGTAGTGCCCGGTAACTCTGGGTAGGCATGTGGAGGTAGGGGCATAGGTTAGGCATGCATTACGCACAGCCAAATGCATAGTCACTCATACATCCATTTGAGGCAGGCATCTGTCGTTACAGGTGCAGCAAGGAAAGGTGTGATAGGGGGTGTGGAGGTCTGAATTTGAATTTTGCATGAATGAAATTTGGAGTTGGATGCAGTGAAATTCAGTTCTTCTATCTGATTGGCTCAGAGATGCTTTTTCAGGCTGTAAACACTGGTGTACAGTAAAACCTCGTTTCTTTTAAAAAACGTTTTGAAAAATTGCGGAAAAATGTATTATCCAAAAAGACTTATGATCCAAACCGCCTAATTTTGAAAATTGCAACTATTGAATTAAGTACAAAGACATTTGACAGTTTCACTTTGTGAAAATGTCTATTAGCATTTCTTGGCACAAGATCTGACAGATCCTTTTCTAGTTCTCGCAGAATTCAGTCTGTGTTTGTGCTGTCTTAAGCACGGAAGCAACTTCGCAACATATCCGGTCGGTCGACAACATTGACGAAAGTAACCAAAACTTCTTCCTTGTAATTTTTGGATGCTTTACCCTTTTGTGCCTGACTACTGTGGGGAAGCCACCATAGCACCTGACTGTCGCAGCATTTCTTTTGGAATTTCATTTTTGGATTATCAAAAAATTCTGGAGCCCAGAACTCAAGGCAGATAAGATTGCCTGATGGGGCTCTGCGTTCCCCATACCCGGCCTGCTCGTATGTAAGCACACCGCTGTAGTTCATAGATGCTTCGCCCCTTTGCCCATGTGCACCGTGAAGAAACCTCAGCGTTTCCTCTCCTGTCGAGTCCTCGCAGAATGCTAGCGCGCAGTTTTATTTTCGTTGGTGGTGGTGGTGGTGCTGCTGTTGCTGCTTCTTCGCCTCTTTGCACCGAGGCTGTGCAGAGAAGCCACCACGGCGGGTGACTGCCGCTGCATTCTTGCTCCCCCATGTTCAGCCCACTTTTGTGTTTACACATGTGCAGTTGGTCAGTAAACATATTGTATGACTACAATTTTTGAAAATTCTAAATGTAGTAGCTGGGAAATCATGTTATCTAGGAACGTATTAACTGGGATAAATATAGCGTAACTCTATGGGGCATTTTTAATGTCCTCGATTTTGAGCATACGAACCGGGAATTTGTATGCACTGGGAACGTATCAGCAAGGTTTTACTGTACTGACTGTGCCTCCAGCTGCTGGCCTAAATTCCCTCTCAGTGATTGGTATACTTGCATTATATTTGAGCTGGCAGTCTGTCTAGATATGCTGACTCCAGGATTAAATGTTTGACACCTCTGTTAAACAGTGTGGCACTCGTGTTTAATGGCTTGTGGATCAAAATGATTGGCCAGCAGTTGTGGAAATTTGAGACCTGATGTTTTTTAAACTGCAGTCATGAATTGTGCCCAGGCACTGTTTTACTGCTAAATGCTCGTTTGTTTACATTTACAGAAACTATTGCTTTCAACTTGCAATACTTCATGGTTATTTTTACAAATGAAAATTTTTTCGTTGCATTGTTTCATATCTTGGGCAACCTAAAAGTGATCTTGTGAATGCTTTTGGAACTTTTGACATTTTTTTTTTTCCGAAGGATCAATACTGGCAACTCAGAGACGACATGGAGAGCTTTTATAAGGCGAACTCTCTACCCATTTCTGAAATTGACGACACTGCAACTTGTGCAGTAAATGTAGATGGCAACTGGTTGCGAATGCAAGTGATTGACATTCAAGATGGAAAGGTGTGTATGCTGTGTTCTTTCTTCCTGTTATTTTTATTGTGTAGTATGACTAGGCATACAGTTAACGGACAAGATTTTTCACAGGTGTATGGAATCCAGTCTTGTGCAGAAAAAACATCTGCTTGTGATGATTGCTAGCACTGTGTGAAAGATACACATAGTTGCTACATACTTTTTGTTCCTTGTATGCACGTGCATGTCGGTACCTGGATGGAGAATGGCTATGCCACATTGTTGACAAGCGTAGAAGAGGCACACTTCATTTTTTCACTCTAAGGGCAGAACAGAACACTGTGTTGGTCCTCGAATGTATTACTTTCTTATTTCTTGCAGGCTGAGTGCATTTCTGTCGACAATGGAGATATCACCATTGTGCCACTCAAGAATGTTCACAAGCTGGATCAAAAGTTTTTAAGTCTTCCATTTCAGGTTTGTGTTTTCTACTGTTGATGGAGCTGGATTTTTAAAAGTAGCTTCAGTTTGTGTACAGGTGCCTACAAAATTATCGAAACACAGAAAAGCCCAAAAAAAAAATTGTTTTGTGTTCTAAGCATGTAGCCACTAACTGCACAGTGTACCCCTTAATATCAGGCACCCATCGAAGGCATAGCTGTGGACATGGCCTGCATGCTGTGTGCACAACACGTGCCGACATCGTGCAGTGCAATCACGCAGAACTATTAGAGCGTACGTAAGTACCGCGTTATTCGCTTCGATATTTGACACGTTGGAATATTGGCGCAGCCCTAAAAATTGGCTTCGATTATTGCACCCTTTACTTGTTAGTCGATGTAGCTATGCATTAAAGGTTATTTTCATTGCGCCATTCTTTATGCACAGAGGTACTAATCAATGACTAATTAAAACTGATTGTCTTGAGAACTAATCAATTCATGGACAAATGCAATTTAATAATTGAAATTGGCATAAAGGCTGATCAAGGTGGTGCAGTTTCATTAGGATTGGACTAAAAATTAGTTAAAATAGTTGTAATACCAGTGCCCCACCCCTTAACATGGTAAAACCTGTTCAGTTTTTAAATAAAGCTGTATGGGGTGCTGTCTGGCCTCTGTGTGGATGTGCCTAATAATGTTTGTCTTTGTTGCGATGTTAGCTACGCTTGTTCAAGTGAAAACTACATCTATTTCAGGCTGTGCATTGCCAGCTGGATGAATTGCTCGAATTTGCAGACGACAAGCAAGCGAACAAACTTTTGACTGACCTCTCCGTTGGGAAATGCCTTATTGCCGAGGTTACTGCAAGGTGATTGGCTACTTTTTCTGCACCCATCTTGGCTTTCTTTTGCTTGCTTCGTAGTCAGCCTAGCGCAAGTGCATGCAACTGTAATTTGAGGTGCATGCAGTCGTAATGTTGAAGCTGGGACATGTTCCGATTGGTGAGCAAAAATGAAGCTTCTGCCGTATTTACTCGCACAGTTTGCGTGGAATTAAGGGTTCAGAAAGGGGTGCGCGAATTGCGCACAGAGATTTCTTGAACGCGTCCGAAAAAAACTGTACAGAAGTCTTAACGCGCAATGTCTACCGCTTACTGCCGCATATATGTCGACCCCCTCGCACTTGCTCCCCTCGCTGGCCAAAAATAAGAATGTGCCGACTCCAAATATATGTCGGCCCATACCCTCTTTTCCACCCCGCCTTATGTTAGTTCCCCATGGGATGGCATGATGTGTGCACAGATCAAAGCCATAAATGCGCTACGATACAGTCGCAAAGCCAGCAGTCAGTGGAAAATGGAGATAAAATGCAATAAAATTGCGCTGCCGTGTGCGGCCCTCCTAACTAGCAGCAAAGCAAACGGTACGGTTCAGCAGTTTCGGATTTCCATGCTCACCAGAGGCTACCTGAAGTTCAAATGTTCGTCTGGAAAGGTGACCCCTAGCATAAGTAAGCTGGGTAAATGGTACTTAATTCATTTTTTTTTTTTTACCAGAAGCAATTTACAAATTTACAGCAGTTTCCTTTTTTTTTTTTAACACATGGAGCTTTGGGCATGTATCGTGCCAGGATGGGGGCACTGGCACGTAGTGTGTACTACCAAAGGCTTGGGAGAAACCATGTTAGACCCCGCATATAGGTCGGCATCGTGTATATATCAACCCCGAATTTTGAATGGTGGCTTTTGTCAAAAAGGTCGACTTATATGCAGCAGTACACAGTATATTACGTGTTATGACGTTTGAATTCCTAAGGGAACGATGCACTGCAGTGCAGCCATTGCTGCTGTTGTTTCTTTCAATTACGCCGATGTTATCTCCTTCATGGCTATTTACCTGGTGCTGACTTGTTTCCCCTTTTGTGTTGGTGTGACTCGGGAAGGGGGAACGTTATCAAGGCGATCGAGACACGCTGGTTCCGATGCAGTAGTCTCTCAACTCTTGCCCCCCCCAAAAAAGGTGGTCATGCTTGCCCTTCGCGTGCATCAGGTTTGACATCGCTTTGGTTATGCAATGGCAGTGACATCTTCCTTAGAGTGGCGTCCCCTCGCCACCCACACCTTCCACAGCTGCGTGTGGCGACGTGGCTGTGGCACTCTTCCCAAGCCCGCCTTGCACACACCAGCATGCGTGCTGGTGGTCTGCCACTGCACTGAGTGTAAATTATGTGAGCAAAAGTATTTTTTTTATAAACTGTAATAATAAATAAAATAACGTAAGTAAATACGGTATCTAACAGGCAACACTATGAGGCAAGCATCCAATCTACACACAAGTCACTGTTGACATGGTCGTGTAATAAAGTGTGTGCCATTCTGGGAAAGTATGGCATGCGGAAGCTCTGCAAAAGGTGCAGAATCTTTATGCACCATGGCAGGAGCGTTCCTTACACAAAAAATAGTGGCTTAGGCTTGTCGCCAGTTGAGTCCTGTGGAAAAATTTTAAAGCGCACTTCTCATTTCAAGTTCAAGTTCAAGTTTATTTTCCTTTCTTACAAAGGAGGAGCCGGGACTAAAAGCTGTGGTAACAGCTTGACTGGAGGTCCCGACTCCTTGAGACAGTGGCAGTACAGAAGGAAGGCGAGGGTCACATCATTTACATCAATTAGTAATGTCATGGGTATCCGATGCAAATCCACATTTACGCGAAGCGCGAACACACATGCAAAACGAAAGTCGCAATACACACATGTACTCAAAGCAAATGTTTTACATCACTAAAATATACTAAAATATATCATGTCTGCTTCTTTCACAGATTGAAATTGTCTCGGCAGTAGTCACGGATATTGTGTTTTGAATTTCTGGTAATATCAAAATTGTCATGGATTAGTTTGTTTAGCAAGAGGGGAAGGTTGTAACTTAAGGACTGGTTCATAGAGTAAGTTCTTGGTGTTGGAGTGATCCAAGTTTCTTTGTATCTAGTGTTACGGCAGCTGTTATTTTCTCTCAGTTGTCCAAGTACAATAAAGGGATTGTCACGTTGTTGTGAAGAGTATTTATAGCATAATAGAAGCCTGTAAAAGTATAACGCGAAGATTGGAAGGATATCATACTTTATAAAGATATTTCTTGTGGGGAAAAGGAATGGCACATTTGCTATGGACCGGACGGCTTTTTTCTGCAGCAAATGCAATCTATGAAGATTTGTTACCCCTGTTGTTCCCCAAACCAAGCTGCAGTATTGGATATGACTTAGTACTAACGCGTTGTAGAGCAACATCTTTACCCTTACTGGAAAAATATGTCTAAAGCGACCAAGTATACCTAGAGCTGAGGAAACTTTCGAACAAATGTGTTCTATGTGCGCATTCCAAGTTAGGTTGTGAGAAAAGATAACGCCCAGTGTTTTTACAGAAGTCACAAGCTCTATTGGTTGGCTGTTTAAGGCTATTTTGAGAGGCCTAGATATTTTCGTTCCCTTGGGGAGGTATAACAGAATTTGTGTTTTTGACGGATTTATGCGCAAGGAGTTTGCACCTGCCCATGAGTGCAGTTTATTAAGGGCTTCGCTTGTTTTGCTTTCAACCTCGGCCTCGGAAATACCTGTGACAAAAAAAGTTGTGTCATCTGCAAATGACACCACCTGAACATTACTAGCGCTGTAGACGATGTCATTTATATAAACTAAAAATAGCAAAGGCCCAAGAATGCTTCCTTGGGGCACTCCGCATGTTATATGGAGGGTAGGAGAGGATGCTGTGTTTATATCTACATATTGGGTTCTGTGAGATAAGTAAGATTGTAATAGGGTTAGCGCTAGGCCCCGCACACCATACCTTTCCAATTTAAAGAGAAGAATATCATGATTTATGAGGTCAAAGGCCTTAGTAAAATCGATGTAAATACCCATGGTGAGCTTGTTTTCACTGAATGCCTTAATTATAATTTCTTTTTGAGTTAGAAGTGCTGTCTCTGTAGATCTTTTCTTCCTGAATCCATGTTGAAAATCTAGAAATAAGTGATTTTCGTCAAAATAAGAAGTCACTCTGTGATGTATTATTTTCTCGATGCCTTTGGAAAACACAGGCAGTATAGAAATCGGTCGGTAGTTTGTGAATAGGTTCTTATCACCTTTTTTAAAAATGGGTATCACTCGAGCAATTTGCATTCCTGTAGGGAAAACCCCAGTAGAGAGAATCAAATTATAAATATAGGTAATAATCGGGCACAGTATGTCAAGTACGTATTTTACGGGCAATATCTGGAAGCCATTTACGTCCAGCGTTTTACTATTCTTCAAGTTATTGATGGAAGAAAAAACCTCAGCTGTTTCAGTCGGGGCCAAGAACAGCGAACTTGTCCTATCGTTTCCTCGCACGTACTGAGCGTAGTTTCTACTGCAACTCCCATCGAGTTCATTATCTTTCGTTTGCTGAATAAAAAAGTGATTGAAAGCATCTGCCAATGGAACACCGGAGAGCTCTTTTTCCCCATGCTTAAAGGTGCCAAGTGTAAGCGTAGGAGTACCGGGACGCACCAAAGAGTTCAACTTGCCCCAGGCTGCATCTGGACGCAGTGTAGTTTCAGCATCGAACATATCTATTAGGTATGAATCCTTAGCTTTCCGCAGCGTAGACGTAAGTTTATTCCGGTAGCTCTTAAATTCTGCAAGTATATTTAGATCTTTAGTTTTTACAAATTTGGCATACAACGCATTTTTATGCTTGACCATTCTCAGGTGTTCTCTCGTTAACCAAGGTTTTCGCGCTCTCTTTGGCTTTTTTACTTGTGTTACTGGAAAATGCTGGTGGTATATTTTCTTAAGGATACTTATAAAGATAAGGTACGCTGTATTGCTCTCACGGCATTCATATACTGCATCCCATGTTTGTTTTTCAACATCCTGGCGGAATGATTCAAGACGCGAAGATGTAATAACTTGACGATATGTGGGCTTTGGTTCATTCCACTTGATGGGAAATTGCTTGTCTACGAATAAAAAGGTTCCCAGATGATCACTTATACCTGTACAAAGAGTGCCAGCAAATGTAGTGTCTGTGTTAACGTTGGTAATAAATACGTCTAGTAATGTAGAACTTTGTTCTGTGATGCGCGTTGGGTTGGTGATTACATTAGATAGGCCATAAGTAGAAAGGGTAAGGCTCAAGTCTTTCTGGTAAGGAGTAGGTACAATCATGTTCACATTCATGTCTCCACCTAAGAAGATCTGTGCTTTTTGCTCCGTCACATATTCTAAAAGTTCTTCAAGGAAGGCCAAAAAACGGCTAAAGGTACCAGATGGCGGTCTGTAGACCACGCAAAACATATTGTCAAGGTGTCGTAAGGCAATTCAATTGTGTTCTTGGTATTATTTATTTTGTGTCATTGGAGTTGCCTTTGTTAATGCCAAGATTGAATCAAAAGGGCCTGCAGTTTTGTTCTTGTCGTATCGATAGTTCTCTTCGCATTAATCCACGCTTTGTGCTTTATTCCTCTGCGTGGCACGTGTTGCTTGATGAAGCCGAACTTGTTGCCGAGTGCCAGAGGAGTGCCGAAGCTGCTTGGTGTCAACTACAGTAGGTGAAAAATGATTGGAGTAACAGTTCATTGCTGTTGGTGCGTGTTTGTGTGCCTGCCCCCCCCCGGAAGTACTGCTGGCATTTTTCTTCAGTGAGCGGCCTTTTGTGTGCTCACAGGGAGCCAGTGTTGACTGTGATCCTGTACGACACAAGCACTGATGAGGATGTGAATCTCAACGAGCTTCTGCTGAAGCGCCTTGAAACTCCCACACTACCTGGCCCCGATCAAATCGCACGAGTTAAGCTCAGTCACACTGACTCACGAGGGAACCTTTACGTCCAATTCAGTGGACCTGGGCTGCGCAGCATGATGCGCTTCATGGATGGCGTAAGCAGCCACATCAAGGTGAGAATGGGTGCACCAGTCCAGCTAAGGAGCTGACGTCACACGCGCAAATGCCGGAAGGCAACGACACCAAGCAGCTGGGAGACATTGCAGTTTAATGGATTCTGTGGGATTCTAGCTGATTAGAATGACCAGTCACTGTGAGGAATTTGTTGTACCGGAAAAAAAAAATATGGAAAGGAGCAGTAATTGTTTCCTGAGTGGCACCATGAGGCAAAGGGATGTACTAGAATGGGAGTGAAAGGAGTAGAGGGGGCGAGTTGCTGTTGTGGTGGGTTCCAGGTTATTTGGTTATTTAGTAGCAACCGTCCTGTCTTCGCCCTTCTACGTCCCGTCCATATGCTACGTTTTTGTTTATAATATTTGGATCACCTTGTGTCCTTTACCGTGCACAGACATTTTGCAGCATCTTGGCATTTTGCCTCCTTCGAGCAGCAGCTGCTATGGCTGGGATCTGATCCCGTGACCCTTATGCTCAGTTGTTTATTGCAGTGGCCACTGAGGGCCTTCATGGAAGGTTTGTTGTGAATGCATTATGGGTCTCATGAGTAAAGAGATGTGATGACGCTGAAAATCCTTTATTTATTCAGATTGCTTATTAGCTTTGTATTGGGGTGTGTTTTCAGGGCAGCGGTACATGGAATGCTTGATAACATGCAAGCGTGTCTAAAAAAGGAAAAGAGAGAAGACAACATTTTGATAAACAGTGAGGGTTCAGTCATTTTTTTAATACAAAGTTGTATGTTAAGGGCCCATAAAACAGTTTTGAAAGTGTGTATAAAATATGGTCGTTAAGTCGAGTAAAGACCATGGATTGTTCACATCACATATAAGTCCTCAAAAGCTAGCTGATAATCTACAAGGAATTAAAAAAAATTCCCATTCCTGAGCCTCGTGGTGATGTTTGGTGCTCGTACCTTACGCAAATCCTGCCATGCGATGTCATGAGGTTCGCATGACATCAGTCTTGAGGGGACCGCAGTGATGCTTGTAGAAGCAGGTGAAGGAGGTTGGGTGCATAGCTGGCTGCAGACTTTTGTGCATCTCTCACCAGTCTCACCTCTATTATTGTGCTGTGGCGGGGAAGCGAGTGACTCCCCAAAAAAAGTAAATGTCTGGGCTGGGTGAAGTACGAGGGCTCGTATTCGTGGGTGGAATGTGGTCCTAGCCTGTAATTGTAGTTTTTTTCTGGCTCGCTGTGGTGTTATAAGTTAAGAGAGACGGAAGAGGGTTGTTCCAAATTTCTCTATCTGGTGTTATGTAAGCTAGATTGAAAATTGTTGCGGTATTATGAAGGGCGATTCATCCTTTCGGTCTTGCACCTTTACTTACCCTCAGTGCAAACCATTTTAGGGGCCCTTTAAGTTGTTGCCATTTACACGCTAGTCAGTGCTCAACGAATTTATCAGCACTTATTTGCACTGGTAGGAATTAATATGCAGCTCATGAATTTGCAGAGAAAAGTGACAATTTGAAGGAGATGGCACAATCTCTCTCCTGTAAATAAGCCTTGGTCATGAATTCTCACTTACCTCATGGTTTGGGAGGGGCAGTACTATAACTTGGTAGGCCAGACATGTTATTAAAGGTCTTGGTGCAACCTAATTAAGGCACACAGCTCTGGTGACACGAATGCAACATTAAATACATTGTGGCTGAGCTAGCACCATGGTATTTTCGTGATGGTGTCCGTTAAATTGGCTAGAAAGACTTCTTCGGCATGATTGCAAAGATGGGTGTGGCAGCAGTGACTGTTTTAGTCGTACAGAAACGGCAGTTATAATTACAAAGGATGATGTGTGCAGGAAAACTTTTGTAATTCTCTGCACAGCTTTCATATGCCTTTGTGTACTGTCAATACAGCGATCATTCAAAGACCTCAGTTTAGGCATTGCATGAGGGGTGTGAATTAATACAGCACAAAGAAAAAAAATGGGACAGAATAGCCAGTCACAATTAAGCATTTTTATGGTCTCCTAAAAAGTTTGTGAGTGTGTGATTATGGGAACTTGTATGGGCATTTACATTACTGGACTGATTTCATTTCCTCATTGAGTGCTGTGTTTTCTGTGACGGTGTGCAATTCTTATCATTCAGTCATGCTCTGGAGACACTAGATTGTGGCAATGCAGTCTAGCCCACTTATAACGGCCATAGTTGTAATGAGCGCTCGCTTATTATGAACGAGGGCAGTGCTACCGTCAAATTATGTATTAGGGAAATGGTACTATGTCCCAGATACAGCGAACAACCATGACAGCATAACTCAGAACGAACAAAGAGGCGCTGTAAATATGATCCCGCAGCCAGAAAACCTGCACATCCAGTAAGCATGAAGTTTGAACAGCACCACCGAGTCCCCATGACACCCTCCTTCGGAAGGAATGTGGGGACCTAGAAATGTAATAGGAAAGGTGAGACTGCCTACAAAATGGCACAGTTTTACGAAATGGTGCCGTCGAAACTGAACGTCTTGAAAAGCGACACCTGTGCTTGCCACAAACTTCCGCGTTAGCGTGCTTCTGTGCAGAGGATGAACAGCTGCAACTGACAGCTGTCCTTTGTCATTGGCAAGTCTGGCAAACTGTAGTACTTTGGGAGGTGCACTTTGGTACGATACAAGCGGAACACAAAGGCTTGCATAATGCTTCACTTTTTTTTGTTATTCAAGGAGTGTGCAATCAGACATAAGTTTCATAAGGGTGATGCACCCTTTTCTCGTCCAGTGGCTTGTTGAGTTCAACCATGACATAGCGGAAAAAGTAGCTCTTGCTCGTGCTTGACAACTTTTCGACGCACCACGTGTTGCCTTCTCTGACAATGCTTTTGTCTCCACGGGATGAAAATTGCAAGATTCAGCCACTGGACATGGGCATCATTGGCACATGATGTCCTAGCATCAGCGCTACATAGAGCGCATGCTGATGATAGTTGACACACCAGGTAAAAGTTCTTGTTCTGATATCTGTGCTCGTAACTGTGGAAGGTCGTGTGGACAGGACTGACTGTGCAGTGCATTGGAAAATGCTTCCATAAAGCATGGTTAATGGGCGGCCAGGAAACAACTGAAGACACCGTTGAACATATTGTGATTATTATGCAGATGTAAATTTGTAACAACGCATTGTTGATGCACAGATGGCCTGACGTGGGAAGACTTCGTGAGGTTCAGATCATGGCTCTGGAATTGCAAAGTCTTGAAAAGCGCCGTAAATAATCCATTGTACGCGAAGATTGAGGACTCTCCGACTGACAAAAATCTGATAATGAGGAGGCCAACTTGCCACTGATTGCTGTGAATACTTCAACCGCAGTTGGTTATATCATGTTCTTAAAGCAGCTTGTTGCTTGACCTCAGCAAGAAATATATGTATGATCACTTTGCAGAGCTTGGAACTTGGAAAGAACCGTAATGCGGTCTCCTCTGAAGAAACAGACATGCATATTTATTTATACAAAATATCTACAGTACAGCACCCCCCCCATGCATTGTTGTAGGGGGGAAACATCATGAAAGCAACAGACATATAATACAATAAATTAGGCAAATGATGAAATATACTCAGAAAACTCGTGGACTGTGGGAGGAAAGGCAAAAATGAAAATAACATTGCAGAAAGACAAACATGCGCAACGTATGCGCAGAAAATAACATTTCAAAATGCATTACTATTTTAGCAACATGGCAACTTTGCTCAGAATGAACTGGTGAGGTAGTTGGTTACACATACCAAATGATTCCCAGCGCTCAAGAAAGAGACGAAGACTGACAGCAAACACAGCACAAAGTGCCGTACTAGTTTAATTTCATGCAATGCGCCTGCGTTTATGCAATACAGCGCATAAGTGCACGCACGAAAAACCACAAACATATAGGAAATATGTCTGGCACCTCCTTGATAGTGGCGACGAACAACGTGTTACATGAGGCAACTTCACAAACTAAACACAAACACAGTACTGCACACCGAACTAGTAAACATGTGAATATGTGAATGGGCAGCCTTGGAACAACCATTACAATATTTTGCCCAAGACATGATGCTCCTTGTCACTTAACAGTACTGAAGTCGTGCTGACGCCTTCAGTACTTTTAAGTGACAAGGAGCGTCAGGCAGGCATCAAGAGGAGTCAGGCAGACTGTTTCAGTCGTGTAATTTGTTTGTGGAAAAAAACTGCATTTGAATGTGTCTATTCACGAATTGTACTCATGCACTTTTCAGTAGGTGGTTGGCGCGGGCTGAAATGTAACTTGGCTCATACATGTATTTCTCTTTTGGAATACCAGTTCTTCCAGTAGGCACATTACAAAATAAAAATATATAAAATAAGATATTTTTGCCTCATTTCAAGTAACGACCAACCCAACTTGTTGCAAGAAGAGCTTTTTTGGAAATTAAAATCACCAGAGGCAAA
Source organism: Amblyomma americanum (assembly GCF_052857255.1). Classification (NCBI taxonomy): domain Eukaryota; kingdom Metazoa; phylum Arthropoda; class Arachnida; order Ixodida; family Ixodidae; genus Amblyomma; species Amblyomma americanum. The sequence goes on from NC_135500.1 coordinate 204,456,200, forward strand.
CCTAGTAGCCTGTTTTTGGATGTGCTGCAGTTCCTCATTATTGTTTTTTTTTACTCTGTATTTCTGGCTGTAAAAAAAGTCCATTTACTATGAATCTTGGATACAATGAATGCAACCTGTGCGACCATCAGGTTCATTATAAGTGGGCTCGACTGTAGTGCTAAATGACCTTCGGGAGCTTTCTCCTTATGTTATTTATCATAAAGAACCAAATTTATATGTGGACTTTTTTGTTTGTGTATTTTTCCTGTACTTGCGCAATTCTACATTGGAGTAGTTGTGACACTGGCAAGAAATTGTTTGCCGTCTCTTCTTTTCGCTTTGTAGCTGAACAATCCCACTCCTGCATTGTCGCTTTGCGAGTCAAAGCTGTACGCCTGCAGGATGACGGGCTCGGACAATTTTTGCCGAGCTCTTCTTCTCTCCACTGCGCGGTTACAAGAAGGAAAGGTAGGTGGCACAGCTCCAGTCATTGCTTCTCATGTCTTTTGTTAGGTGGCAAAAATGTTAAGATCATTTGCATGTGTTGGAAGACTACATAACAAATGTCGGGTGGAAGTGGCACAGGTGGGGCTGACATATTTTGCGGATAGCAAGTTGCACCCACCCGCAAACGTTCATTTTTCAGAAAAATTTTTTGAGGGGAGTCTCATCCAAAATTGAGTCTTCTTGAATCACCATCTTATGACAGTTTGTGATTCTACAAGGACGGTTACCCGTGGTGCCAGTGTTGTAATATTATCTCCATGCGGCATGTGTCTGTGTGTGTTTGCACTGAGATAAGCACAACTGCTGATTTTTTTTTTTTCTGATTTGCTTAACTGATCTGCAGCTCTGCTATTTCAAGTAGTCTAATTGTAGAAACCATTGCTCGAGGGAAGTCTGCATCTTTTTGTTCATTAAAATAAAGGTAAAAACTGGCTAGTCATCAGCAATCTCCTTTAAGCCACAGGTCGAAATGTCATTCCATGACTTTTGTTTGTGATATTGTGTGGGCATGTGTAGTGACTTCTCTGAGTTGACACGTGTTTCAATAGAAGACTGTAGACGCATAGGCAGAAAAAACACGGCGTATGGTCCGGAAAATCTAGTAAATTTTCGACTTCATCACGCATGAGATTCGTATAGCTTAGTTTTCATAAGTTGTGTCTGAACCAGTGTATGCTAATTTTGTTTTTGTTTGCATTATGAAGAAATGAACGCAAGCATGTAGTGTAAGTGAAGATGTGTTTTTTGAACATTGTAACTGGAATGTTGTAGCACCTTTTGGCAAACCAGGGTATTCCTTGAATAAAGAAAGACTTAATAATTGTAGACCATTTGTAGACCTCCAGACCATTTGTGGACCATTTTGTAGACCTTCGGATGCACCCCCCCCCCTACCGCATTTGCTGCCGCACACCGCAGGTGGCATCGTCCAAGCCGCAGCGGACGCTACAGCTGTCCTGCTGTCCCGTTGTACCGTTTTCAGTGCGACTGCGTGCTTTTGTAGGCCATCTCGATGGCAACGGAAAGTGTCCCATTATCTTGAATGGCAATGGTGGAGAACAAATAGCTAAGCCTATCTATCCAGTTTGCCTGTTGCACTCTGTAACTCCATCAGCATCCGCCGCCCGCCGATTCTGTTTAAACCAAGATGGCGCCTTTCACAGTGGCAGAAAACGAGTTGGGTCGAAAGAACTAGGTCGAAAGAACAAACTTTCGGTTGAAAAACAATCTCCACATTATTGCTGGCGTCTGTTTAGTCCGAAAAATTGAACTTTTAGATCCCACAAAGTCCGAAGTATCGGTCATGAAAATGTACACATTCCTATGAGGTGCATGTCTGGTCCTCAGTGAAGTCCGAAATATCGCGCAAGTCCGAATTATTGGAGTCCGGAAAATAGGTCGGCTACTGTACATGGTGCGATGTCTTGATTTACTAGAATAGAGGAAACGAGAAACCCTGCTGGGTGCTCTGTGTTCTTCCCTGCAAATCTGAGGCCGCAAGGCAGCAGTGGTCTTCTTGTCTAGCCCACCTTAACTTGCTCTTCTGATGGCAGTGGTCACAGATGACAGCAGTCATTTTTATTTTTCCTGGACGTGCCAGGCAGGTGCTGATAGACAATTTATGCATGGAATGGGCCTCAGAATGCTAGATTTGGCCCCTCTTAAGCATATGGTGAACACGACAGCACTTTAATTTGGGTGTCCAGATAACTTTAGTCCCAGACAAGTGTCCCCCAGTCTGATTTAGTGTGTAAGTAATCTTATCATTCATGCAGGTACTCGTGAGGTTTGTGGACACGGGCATGGAGACACTGGTGCCTACATCCGACCTCTATGACCTTGATGTCTTTGGCAAGGACATTGCAAGCTTTCCTCACCAGGTGTCGTTCGTTCCCCCTTAGTACACTTGGTAGCCCTAGTGCAGACTGCAAATAAAACATACAGCATAAGGCCAGTACATTTTGTTCTGGTCTCTCATGTTTTGATAAAACACTGCCTTGACTCTTGCAGATTTTTGCAGGAGTTAGCATACTGGCATATATATATATATATATATATACACACACACACACACACTCTCTCTCTCTCCCATTCTGCTTTCTTTTTGTGTGTGTGCTTTCTGGCATGCTATTGTGTTAAAATCACATACCTGAGATGTTTTTTCTTTTGCCGTGCCTTGAGCCTTGCATAAATTATATTTGCACTTATTCATTCTCTTCTTTTTGTGATGCTTAGCATTCTAAATAGCTGTCTCTCGATAATTTAGCTCAAAAGGAACTTAAAATCTGTTTAAATTATTCAGAATTTTAATTAACAAGATCCTTTTTTAAATATACTCGATGCCGACGAGACAGAAGCATTGGTTTGAAACAAACCAGAAGATTAGTAGCGTTTGCTAAGGGGCAAGTTGGCTCATGATTTAAGATGAACTACAGCGCAGCACAACGCCAAGCACACAACATAAAGGTAGACTAACTGACAGCTCATGTTCATATGCTCTGTGTGAATGATGGGGCACACGCAGGTGAGCTGTCAGTGCTTGTCCCGTCTATCTGTATGTGATGTGTGCTGTATGTTGCACTGCGCAGTACTCGTCTTAAACCAGAAGATTGAGCGTGGTTTAACGAGAGTCCTCTGTAATTGGTAAATGCTGAGCGTGGAATTTTTCTCTCACTTGTCCATGTATATGTGGTTGCAGCAGCCTCTTGATTTGTAAGTTGTCCTTTCTGAGTTCTCCAGGGTCAGTTCATTGGATTGGCTTCCGAGTGTTGATGACATGAAGCAATGTGCGCAGGCCATCGTCTGCCGCCTGGCAGACGTTGCACTTGGCACATGGACTGAGAAAGCGACAACTTTGCTGAGAGAAATGGTTCCTTCGGACCTTGTGCTGCTGCTCAAGGTACGTTCCTGTTGCATGTTTCTCACATATCCAGCTTTGACATGTGCCAGCAGTGTTGAACACCTCATCATTGGAACTAAGCTTAAGACATGTCTGGTATGTCTGGTATGTATACCATATTTACCCGAATGTAACACTGGTTTCTTTTTATCAAAAGTAAAATGAAAAGTCATCCCTTATGTTACAATCAAATGTCATACGCGTTAATACAAAGGCACACTACTGTGCTTACCCGCAGGCCTGAATATGTGTAATATTTTCGTTTGTCATAATAAAAGTATTATTATTATTATTATTATATTGGTCAATGCATTGTAAAGGTTGGCTCTCACATAGCTGAAAGGAAAAGGAAACAAAAAATTTGAATTCCATATGTAGACCTATGGAAGCTCCAAATCCCAAATATTTAGCTAAGGTGACCAGACTTTTTGGCGGCATTGAACTTGCAAGCTGCCGTGCAATTTTCTAACTGTGCATGCTTAAAACTTGATGCTTAAGATGGACTTGTTTAAACGTTGCTAAGAGTGGCCATTGATTTCGGGAGGCCTTTAAAGCGCATCGCCAATGCAGTGAAAGCACAGTGGGACTTTGTGCTTATTTTTATATCAGGCTTTTCTGATATCACTTCTGCAGCTGTCTTGAAAATGAAAGGGTGCGTGAAATCTCCCCACAATAATGCTAGGCGTAGTCACCACACATTGTTGAAACTAGAAGGTGGCCTTCCTATGAATACAAGCCAGAGGAAGTCTATTTTTAGGTACTTTTGTTTGTAGACTTCTACCAAACTTTCCATATACTGTTGCCTCATTCCCAGTGTTTCATTCACATACTTTTTTTTTGCTGTTTTGCATGTGCAAAGTTGACCCCCGTAATGCAGTCATGGTTGCGTTGCATTCGTGTAAATTGCAATTAATGACCACATTATATTGTATTTACAAAATTGTAAGTCGACTCGAATGTAAGTCTACCTCCCACATCACATTTCAGAAAAAAAAACTTGGAGGTCATTTATGCCTGGCCATTAATAAAATAATGCAATAGCACTATTCTGCAGCCTCCACTTATTGCCAGCCGCTATCGGCTGCAGCGCGCGGGCGCGCCCGTGGCACATTCCAAAACGAAAATGTATTAGACACTGGACTACTCGTCCACACTTGCACCTTTGTCCTCACTAGCGCTGCTGTCGTGATCGCTGCTGCGATCCCACAGCTCGTCTTTCTAACATCGTCGTGCAGCGAAATCCTGCGCTTCGCTAAGAGCCACATCACGGCATCCCGTGGAACAGCTGAAAATTTTTTCCTCGCTGCAGCTGCCACACCTTTATCACCCGTTGTGAACGTCGAACTTGCGGCCTGGCTTGCACTTGTTCGTTTCTTCGGCGTAAAGAATGACAGCCATCTTGAATGTAGCCGTGAACAAGCGTCGGTCGCTTACTGGGCCTAGAGCACAAATGAATGACGAAGCACTGCATTAAAGACTTGTGAAACGCGGCCGGCAGTAGTCAATTGCGTCAGAGCCAAAGAGAAACTACGCGAGGCACTACATTAAAGACTTCTGAAATGTGGCCGGCAGTAGTCAAATGCCACACTTGTATCACCCATTGTGAACGTCGAACTTGCGGCCTGGCTTGGACTTGTTCGTTTCTTCGGCGTAAAGAATGACAGCCATCTTGAATGTAGCCGTGAACGAGTGTCGGTCGCTTACTGGGCCTGGAGCACAAATGAATGATGAAGCACTGCATTAAAAACTTGTGAAACGCGGCCGGCAGTAGTTAATTGCGTCAGAGCCAAAGAGAAACTACACGAGGCACTACATTAAAGACTTCTGAAATGTGGCCGGCAGTAGTCAAATGCCACACCTGTATCACCCATTGTGAACGTCGAACTTGCGGCCTGGCTTGGACTTGTTCGTTTCTTCGGCGTAAAGAATGACAGCCATCTTGAATGTAGCCGTGAACGAGTGTCGGTCGCTTACTGGACCTGGAGCACAAATGAATGATGAAGCACTGCATTAAAAACTTGTGAAACGCGGCCGGCAGTAGTTAATTGCGTCAGAGCCAAAGAGAAACTACACGAGGCACTACATTAAAGACTTCTGAAATGTGGCCGGCAGTAGTCAAATGCCACACCTGTATCACCCATTGTGAACGTCGAACTTGCGGCCTGGCTTGTACTTGTTCGTTTCTTCGGTGTAAAGAATGACAGCCATCTTGAATGTAGCTGTGAACGAGCGTCGGTCGCTTACTGGACCTGGAGCACAAATGAATGACGAAGCACTGCATTAAAAACTTGTGAAACGCAGCCGGCAGTAGTTAATTGCGTCAGAGCCAAAGAGAAACTACGCGAGGCACTACATTAAAGACTTCTGAAATGTGGCCGGCACTAGTCAAATGCCACACTTGTATCACCCATTGTGAACGTCGAACTTGCGGCCTGGCTTGTACTTGTTCGTTTCTTCGGTGTAAAGAATGACAGCCATCTTGAATGTAGCTGTGAACGAGTGTCGGTCGCTTACTGGACCTGGAGCACAAATGAATGATGAAGCACTGCATTAAAAACTTGTGAAACGCGGCCGGCAGTAGTTAATTGCGTCAGAGCCAAAGAGAAACTACACGAGGCACTACATTAAAGACTTCTGAAATGTGGCCGGCAGTAGTCAAATGCCACACCTGTATCACCCATTGTGAACGTCGAACTTGCGGCCTGGCTTGTACTTGTTCGTTTCTTCGGTGTAAAGAATGACAGCCATCTTGAATGTAGCTGTGAACGAGCGTCGGTCGCTTACTGGACCTGGAGCACAAATGAATGATGAAGCACTGCATTAAAAACTTGTGAAACGCGGCCGGCAGTAGTCAATTGCGTCAGAGCCAAAGAGAAACTACGCGAGGCACTACATTAAAGACTTCTGAAATGTGGCCGGCACTAGTCAAATGCCACACTTGTATCACCCATTGTGAACGTCGAACTTGCGGCCTGGCTTGTACTTGTTCGTTTCTTCGGCGTAAAGAATGACAGCCATCTTGAATGTAGCCGTGAACAAGTGTCGGTCGCTTACTGGACCTGGAGCACAAATGAATGCCGAAGCACTGCATTAAAAACTTGTGAAACGCGGCCGGCAGTAGTCAGTTGTGTCAGAGCCAAAGAGAAACTACGCGAGGCACTAAATTAAAGACTTCTGAAATGTGGCTGGCAGTAGACAAACGCGGCGTCGGCTCTTCCGTCAGCTACCGACACTCCCCGGAGCCGCTGCGGTTCCAAGTGGCAGTGCCGCCGTGATTGGAACAGTGGCCCTTCCATCAACTATCGACGCTCTCTTGGGCGCCGAGGGCGCAGTTGAAAGTAAACAAAAAAAGCATGGATGACGTCTGTTAAGAGTAATACGTGAATGCGTTATTGGGTCACCGCCGCTTATCCACAGCCACAGTCTGCGGTCACATGTAGGGAGTGGGCTGGTGCTGGTTGCTGCTTATCAACAGCCACCATCGGCCGCCGCACGCGGGATGGGGATGCCGGTTCTGCATGTTAACATAGCAGCCGCTTAAGGCCAGCACCAAGAGCGATACGATGGAACCGAGCAGCAAAAATGCAATCACGACATAACATGCCTGATATCTCATTGGTCTCGCCTTTATTTATGGTGCGATGCTTTGGTTTCGATTTTAAGTCGACCACACCCCCACTTTCAAATTTTGAAAAATAGGTCGACTTACAATCTTGTAAATGCAGTAGCTTATGTCATTGCCGTGCTTCAGCTATGGCTCCTGCTGCTGCATTCCTCAGTTGGTATGTGGCTATAACACATCTGTTCCATACTGCTTTGAACTTTTTTCAGCATCTACTTTTCTGCATACATTTGTTGTTGCTCTGCGGGTTGGTGAGGATTTACTATAAATTTTTTTTGGAAGGTGTTCAGTATTACTAGCACTAGTGCCATGAGCACTACTGCTAGCCAAAGTGCCTTTAGTCTGTAGAAAGGTAGATGCGAGGGTAGAAATTACAGCCCTCGGAAGCAGCTTCTTGGCGAGCAGTACCTTTGAGTTAACTTGATAACTGGGAAAGATCAAGAGACTTGCTTTCAGAAGGGTTTGTTTTAAATGAACCTAATTCAGATAAATTTCATTTTAGACAAACCCACCTTTAAAAGGGCCTTAAACCTCCCATGTGAGCTCTTGTTACTCGTGCAACCCTTGCCACTTTTGAGTTAAACATGCCCCATCCACTACTAACATCAACACCATCAAAAAAAAGGTGAAGAAAAACTTGTGCAGCATTGTGTTGCTTAATCGATAGTGCTTTGGGGCGTCGCATGTGGTGCACTGTCCATGCCAACGTTGGCTTAAGTGGGGACACTGCTTTCAAATCATTAGAATCTTGTAAAAAATCAAATTTTAGAGAACATCAGATTTGGTATCTCTAAGGTCTTTTTAATCACATTGTAAAGAATTTTCCACATAAACAGCCCAGAAGTGTCCTGAAAATTATTTTTGCGACAGTAGGTAGCAAAAATCTGGCTGAAATCTTGAAAAAGGCAGATTTTCAAGCGCGATAGCTCGGCTTGTGCGCTCCTGCTCATGGCAAGAGTGGTGTTACCGGAAAGCTGGTTTCACCGCAATTCTCCTCACGTCAAAATCACGCATCTACAAGGCCCCCACAGCCAAAGACACTGAACATTACAGTCGTGGGGCTTTTTGATGGACATGGCTTGCTTGTACAACTTCAGTACCAGTTTTCTCAAAGGTGTTTTCTAGCCTGACTGCTCTGCTTGCAGAAAGCTTAACATGACAATGGCTGCACGGATTTATGTGGTTTATTGCATTGTGTTCTTTTATAAATTCTCTATGCCATGACATTCCAATATTTTTTAATTACTTTCTCATTTTTAAATATGTCAATAATTTGTTAGGATGACAGTGAGTGCATTATGTAAGCTTGGACATAACATTCTGTGTAGAAAACATCTGGATGCTAAAAATATTTGGAGAATGTCACTGCATCAACCATTTCTTTGTTGTTGTTGTTGTATGGGGTTTTATGGCGCATAAGCAACTATGGCTATCATGCGCCAAACACAAGGTTAGATGATGCTATGTCAAGTGTACAGAGGTTACGTTATAATAGATTTAAAACACTGGCTTTCTTTAGAAACTTACAAACAAGTGAAAATTCGACGAGTGTTTGCTCGCCTAAAAGCAATGCGGGATGAAATGGAATGTGTTCATTGTAAAATACCGTAAAAACTTTTTGTCTAAGTTCTTCGAGATGCGAACAAGAAATTAAAATGTGATTTACTGTGAGCTCTTCACCACACATTTCACACACAGGTTTGTCTTTTTTTGTTAATAAGAAGTTATGGGTGATGTGTGTGTGACCTATGCGTAAACGACATAAAATTACTTCGATAAAACGCTCTTTATGGTGGCATGATTTCCATTCTTTTATAATGGGCTTTATGGTATGCAGCTTGTTGTATCCTTCATTTTCCCAAGAAGCTTGCCACTTGTCTCTTAGTCTGCTATGCACTAACTTCATGTAATCCCTAGGAGGCAAATTCACATGTTTTATTTCCATGGTTCTGGTTTGTGCAGCACACATGTCGGCTCTCTCATTTTCCTGAATGCCAACGTGACTGGGAACCCAGCACAATTTTATAACATGTTTTTGTGTTGTGACCTTTACTATATTATGTATGATGCTTCCAATCAGTGGCTCCGTGGCATTTTTAGAGTTTAATGCTGTAAGGACGCTCAGTGAATCTGTATAGATGATGCTGTTTTTGATGTTTTCATTTGTTATTTTGGTAAAACTAGAGTGACCGCGTTTTGTGGTCATGCCAGGTTTTCTGCAGGTTTGACAAAGCATTGAAGCATATGAAAATTTGTATTGTTAAGACTACTTAAGATATTTGAGTGAAGTTTTGTAATTGCGCATTCAGTGGACTTTCCAATAGGCATTCGAAATTTCATTGCTCTACGCGAAAAAATAAAAAATTTCGCCTCCGAAGCCTGCGTCCCTCCTTAAAAAACTGATTGCTCAGGTGCGAGTCTTTGAGACAAAGAAGTGGTAGCTTTGACAAAATACTAGCATATGGGCGCTTCATGTCTGCTTTTAAGTTGTCAGCAGCTTATCATTAGCTCATTTGGCATGGTTAATTTACTTATATACACAGTTGCCGATCGATTTTTCATACTCTGCGGGACCCGGAAAATGGTTCGAACAGTCGAGCACTCTGAAAAATCTGGACTTTAAAAAAAATCATTAAAAAAAATATCTTTTCTTTGTGAAAAAGTGGGTTTAAAAATCATGAACTCATGTTCATTTGCTAGCAATATGACTGTATCTGAGCCAGAGTCATGGTTTCATCGTGTCTGCACCACCTCACGCAATGATACCAGACAGTGAGCCGTGGTGGCAGATAATGCACGTGCCATGCAAAGCAAGTTTGTTTCCATGGGCAACGACGGTCGTGGAGAAGTGATTGCCTCCAAATGCACCTTCCCCCCGGTCTGCCCCCTCACCACAGGCAGCTGAGCTGGAGGCTGGAGCTGTCCCGTTTTCAATGCGATCGCGCACTCTTCTTTGTAGGTCACCTCAATGGCAATGAAGAGCTTGCCATTATCTCGAGTAGCAATGATGAAGAACAAATAGCCAAGCCTATCAAAGCCAGTCTGTTCGATTGAGACCGTTTAAATCCAAGATAGCACTTTTCACGGCAGCGAAGAACCGGTTGGTTGTGAAGCGATGCCCACTCACGCCTATATTTGGCTCAAAAAAATTAAAACCTAGTCGGAATAAGATCTTTTCAGTGTTACTGGCGTCTATTTTAGTCCAAAATATCAGTCGTGAGTAATGTACACTTTCCTATGAGCTGCTTCAATGTTTCTTGACGAAGTCCGAATTATTGGAGTCTGAAAAATCTTTCTGCTACCGTATTACAAATATCTAAAGTGCCTGTTGGGCATTAACCTAGGACGATTATTTGCAAACACAAAAGGGAAAACGGGCACAAAAAAAGCATCGCATCAATTATAACACAAAAGATACCAACAACTCTTCTCATGTCTAAAGGGGAAGGCAACACATTATATAGCAAGCATAAAGCATCCATTTGTTACATATCCAACCTGAAATTTGTTGAATGCATAAAAGAGTTCACTGGAAGTATTATCTGAGACAAATTCTTGTGATGCTCTCTATGGCAGATGAAAAATTGGGTCCAGACGCTATTTCATCCAGGAGAGAATTCAGTTTTACAATTGTTTGCAGAAAGAATGAAAACTTAATACATATAAAATGTCGTAGTCTCTTGGACTGACAAGGAGGTTGTTTAAGGAAGGAGGTGAAGTTGTAGCAGCTAAATATTTGTCAATTCCGTAAACCTGAATATTTTTCTGCATGCAGACAGCAACTTTCACCTACACTCTCCTGATTTGCAAACCTCTAATATTACAGTTTTAGACGCCCGTGTCGGATCTTGCAGCTCTTTTTTGAACGCACTCTAACATCAAAAACATTTGTGAACAGATTCGTATACGGCTGTTGTCAGCTTTGTTATTAAAGATCAGTTGCCAATGTGTGGTTTACCCTTATGCACTTTATTCACATCAGTAAAGACTGTTGCAAAAGGTTTTGCTAGTTAATTTGGTTCACTTTATTGAAAATGATGGCCGTCTGGGGATCGAGTGACTTCTCATGCTTGTGTGCACCTCTTGCTGTTTTGTTCAGGTTGTCACATTACCGGAAGATGGCTCCCCACCCCTTGTGGCTATGTTCAAACGGATTGAGCCAAACAACGAACTTGTCTCCGTCAACACTTCTCTAGCAGTGGCACTGGAGTCAAGGTGGGCTTGTGGCAACAAAACTGAACAACGAAAACCATGAAAACCAAGTTGTAAAGGAAGGAGATCAAGTTGTAGCCTGCTAAAATATTTGTCAATGCTTTACAGGCAAGAAGAGAGACGACCCAAACGAGCGCCTCTATTGTCTCGCCTCTCGTCGCAGACTTTGATTGCAGAGAAAAAAGCTGAGGCTGCCACTAATGGGTGAGTGAACTCATGCCTTTGCTTCTTCATTCTGTAACATGGTGAAATCGGTGAAATTGTTTGGATTTGAAAATTTAAGGTTTAATGAAATTTTTGATTTCTTAACATCAGCAAGGAGTGCTTTAAAGGTATGAGGCCATTTTGTCGCGGAAAATTATTAGTTGCAGATGCAGACTGAAAATTAGTGGCCTGCCTTAAAAATCGTATTGTTTTATCCCAATAAAAATGTCAAAGCAGATGAAAAAAAAAAATCGTTATTGCTATTTTTAAAAAATGTACTAAATAGCATCTGACACCAGCAATTATAACTAATTTAGGTAATTGCAAGTCAAATTGCTTTTGCAGTTATAGAAAGACATGAGGTGTGCAGTAAACCAAAATAGCCATTATGATACCATTAGTTGTCATTGTGTAATAGTGGAATGACAAAAAAACAATTTATGTGTGAGCATTTTTGAGAAAAAATCCAGCATTTACAGAAAAGAATTACGTGATTTTACTTACTGTGGATCGTTGCACAGCTAGACGTATAAGAAATAAGCATACAAAGTTTCATTAAAAAATCTTGTACGAGAATAAAGTTAGAATTGGTCACTTAAGAAGGAATGGCAAACAAAGCAAGTTTAGAGAAAAATGACAAAAAAAAAATGCCATAAGGGATTAAAATCCACCATACTTGCTCAGCTTCTTACTCTTGCTTTTGCTTATGTGGCAGCTCAGTTTTTCTTTTCACGTGTTCTTTGCGCATTCAGTGCAGTGACAGGAAGATTTCCAGATGCACTGTCAGTCACCTGTCAGGCAAGCTTTTATTGCGTGGAGACCAGGTTTGATCCCAGTATGCTTCCACCATCCGTGTGTTGCCATCGTGGAATTGACACATGGCATCATACAAACTAAACTTCAGTGTTGCTAGGCTGAAATAACCATCCACCAGTGTGTTCCAAAATGCGGTGCGTTGCTTTTGTGAGCGTTTTAGTTATTAAATGCAAACTGAAATAGACATAGGTGGTAAGAAACAATTATTATTAGTCTAAACTAAACACTGAAGAAAGTACTTTTCCTGCAAAAAATAGGTAATTTTGGTGTAAAATTTTGTGTTTAGGTTATTACGCAAGATGCACGAGGGGTCACAACTTTGGCTGTATCTTTGGAGTGGTATAATTTAGAAACAGTATTTTTTGCAGTTCATTCAGAAATCAATGGGCATTTTGATGAAACAAAATTTCAAAAATTGATTCCTGTCAAAAACTTTGAGTTTTCAAAGTGGCGGGTATCTGAACATAATACAAATGGGGGCAATTACCTTGAGTTGAATTGTGCTTTGGAAAGTCTCTAATTATCATGCTTATTTTGGCATGCCTGTTTGCTGTTCACTAATTGTTTAGTTTATAGGGTTAGAAGGGATTACAGAATAAAACGAGTGCGAGGTTTACTTGCTGTCACGTAATCACGAAGCACTGTGTTCATTTTTGTGGTGTATTAGGAGTTGTGTATTCCACTGACCTTTCTTGCATTACCTTGCTCATGGAAATGTTTCAGCAGAGAGATGACATCTGTTTTCTTTGCGTGCATTTGCTAGGTTAGCTGCAGTTTTGTAGAAAATTACTGCATTTCTCAATCTTTGTTGAGTTGTGAGTGGTAGGCTGCTTATAAAAACTTGGAGCCATTATCTTTGCTGTGGATTAGAGGTGTACTTCTACTGAAGTTTAAGCTGAGGGTAGTGGCAGCACGGGCGACCAGCTGGCTTTGATCAACCAGGCCAGGCAACTGGAGGGCACGCTCCCAGACGGCTGCATTCTGAGCAGGCAGCCAGTCATCAGTAAGTCAGGTTTGGGAGGGCCTGTACGCTTGAGCTGTAGAGTACAATAAAGAACTGCCTGCCATTTAAAATTAGTAAGACATTAGCAGCGTTTTTTGTCACTCAGGCATTGCTTCATGCCATGAAACCATGTGCATTATTTCTTTTTAACTTCTCTTTCCTTCGCATGACAGTTTTTTGGGGGCAGCGTTGTGTTCTTGACTGTGTTGCACTGTTCTCTTTCGGCGCCGTTGCAGAGCTTCTGGTGGCTGCACATCGACGGCAGTCAGCATGCCTGTGCCGGGACCCCAAGGTGATGCTCCGCGTTGTAGTAGCACCAGCGGTGGTGTAACTACGGTGGCGACCCCAGTGTCTGAGCTGGCCTCTGTGGCCCTCAACCTGGGGGTATCGGCAGAGCATGAGGAAGAGGGCCTGCTTCAGGGCAAGCCTCTGGCTGCTCCCCAGCTTCCTAAAGTGGGCTCCTTCATTGACATCAACATTACGGAGGCAGCCAACCCGCTTAACTTCACCTGCCAGCTGTACGGACAGGGTACAGCGCTGGATGAGCTGATGGCAGAGATGCTGAGTTTCTATGAGGCGGAAGGATCCAGTGCATTTCCCGAGGGCTTGCCTGAGGCACTGCTCCGCAAGGGGCACTACTATGCGGGCCGGCATGTGGACAAGAGCTGGTACCGTGTGTTAGTTCAGCAGGTGAGCGCCCACTATGCACCTAAACCTGCATGTAGCCCTACCTTCATTGAATTGAACAAAACGGAGCGACTCTGCATGCAGCTGGGAGTGGCAGCCAGGTTTTATGTTCAGCGTCCTGCTTTGGAAGGAATGTTCTTAATGTATGGGTGAAAAAGAGTCAAATAAGATGAGTTGCACAAGATGGCAGGAGACTTGGTGATTTGATCTTGCATAGCAGTGGTAAATAAACTGGAGTTAGTCAAACACCAGCTGTGGCACCACTCTGAAGGTAGCTATTCTGTAAGTAAAACTTTCATAGTGGCCACTTATATAGCATCCACCTTGTACGTGTGAGGTACAGGGTTCAATCCCTAGTGCCGCCTGGTACCCACAGGCTTTCCCCTGGCCTGCTGTTTGGCCCCTCTGGGGGTAAAATACTTTTGCAAAAAAACACGTGAGCCATGGAACTGTTTGGCCATGCTGTCCTTCCTTGCACCATTAAATCCACCACAATCACCATCATCATCATGCCACTTATGCACAAACATCTCCAACTCTTGCTTCAATTCACGTCCGCAATGGGTTTGAATCAATAGGTAGATGCAAGACTTGGGGTAGCAGGTAATCACTCCAGTGTGTAAAACAGCGGAACTTAGCAGAAGGGTGTTTTTCTCCCAGTGACCATCAGTTCCGGGTTCATTTCCGGTCGGAGCGGCAGAAGCTTCAACAGAGGTGACATGCAGAACGTGCCCATGTGTGGTGTGATGTCTGCATATGTTAATGAACCCCAGGCGGCCTTCTAAATTAATCCACTACGGCTTCCTCATGGTCCATATGTCACTTCGGGACATCAAACCATACAAGTTACAATTTATTTCTTAATTGCAACATGGCATTTTGCAGAATTTTAACTGTGGATACATATTCAAAAGCTGTGTCATGCATTTGTAGTCATCTTATTTTGTTGTGCTTACCTTGGCACCCCTCAACTCACTGGTGCCTCTGATTCCAGGTGTGTTATATGAACTAATTAATGTGCCCTTGTCTAAGGGTGTAATATACGTTTGATGCACACATTCCCTTATAACCATTTTCTCCTCTCTTTAAATAACAGGTGCAGGGACCACTGATGGCGAGTGTGTACTTCGTGGACTACGGGGACTACAGCATGATGCAACCGTCGGAGCTGCAGCCTCTGTGGCAACGCTTCAGGCACTTGCCAGTGCAGGCCATTCAGGCCTCCCTTGCTGGTGCGTTCTTTGTGCATGCATGTGTGTGTGTGTGTGTTTGCAAATATTTGTGTCACCCCCCCCACTTTCCACTTTCAGCTCAGTCCGATTCAAATATGTGCTGGTTTTCTCTACTCTTTACAGTGCTGATGCAAAATGTAGGGGAAGAGGGGGGTGGGGGTGGGGGGGAGCGTGATTGAAAGATGAAAATTAGTCTTTTTTTTTTCTCTAACTGAATTAGAGTTGAATATTGCCGGATCATGGCAGAAAAGGCATTATTGAATTTAAAAAATTGTACATGGGTTGCTCAGAAACAAAAGAACAGAGAAAGGAATTTACACTTCAAGAAATGATTCCCACTCGCTTCTTTCTCAGCAGCATACTATTGCAGAAATCAAGCACTTTCAGTGAATGGTGCTGAGTCAAGAAAGTTGTGGACATAGAAAATGGCTTAAACCGAAGACATGCTACATGAATGGTTTCTTTCCTTGAACCTTTTACTTGATCATGGTCCCTGTGCAGGTTTCACTTAAGGTGCTCTGTTGTTCCTAGGACGTACTTTGCATACTGCAGGAATTGACTCGCTGCTTGGTGTGTGGTGCAGCAAGACTGGGGACTTTGTCTTTCAGTTCATGTAGTAGTGAGCCGCAGTTGCAGACTCATTGGCTTGCACGGGCTGGTTCATAATTCTCTTGGAAGGTACTAAAAAGTGCGTCAGAAGATTTCAATAGCTTTTAGGTGTAAGGGACTCTACCTGCACTACCTGTGCCATGCAGCAGTGTATGATGGGCATTTCAGTGTTTGTGAAGTAGAAGAGAATTCATGAGCCATTTGCTTTACTAGCTGTAAAGCTTGTTTGACAGTGAGTATTTCAGTTCCTGTCAAGGATATTAGGCAGCATTCTTCACTGTATACAATTGGCTGTAGCATATTGCTCACCAAAAAGTTATGGTCAGCCTTGCCAGGTCAGGCCAATGCTCTTTCCTTTCAGACCAAGTGCTCCTAGGGCATCTGGATCTGGTAGAAGCAAAAACACTATCCTAACGAGTTGGTCTTCTTGTATATGCTAGCATTTCGACTGTTTCCAGGCCTGTGCCTTAAGCTGTTGCACCGGGAGAAAACTCTGAGCATGTTAGCAAGAGAAGAAGCGCTTAACTTTTCGTTTCTCGTGCTGCATTAGCTTGTACAAATGAAAATTTTACTATCTAGATGCAGTCGTTAGGTTGAAACGAAATTATGAGAACAAGTAACGAGCTAGCAGGACATTATTTCTCCATAAAGTAAGCGTGCTCATGTTCGTGCTCTGGGGTTCCAGGTTACTCGCTCTGAAACTGGTCAAAGTTCTTTGCCAGTTCTTAGTCTGTACAAAGTGCACGGTGGTGGGTCATTTTGTTGTGTATAGAACTTTTCATTGACGACTCCCTGCATTGCCACATTACTTGCTGGCCTGTTGTGTGCACTTGCGGCTAGCGCAGTGGAAGCGGCAGAACCGGCTTGCAACTGCCCAGAGTGGAGGCATTTTGACATCCTCCTCGCCCGATGGAAAGGTTTATAAGTGGCACCGTTTCATAAGATTTACTGAGAAAAAAAAAAGCGGCTTATGCACCATAAAACTCTATAATGGTTTCGGGAATGTGGATCAGGTTGCTAGGAACATTTATCAGTGTGACAAGCGAACAGTCATTTTGTCATGCATACTTTATCAGTGAAGAGCCTTATTCTTGTGTTTTGTGTGTCCTTATGCTTATAGTTATGTCGGTATTATACTGACTTGCCAAATTGCATTTTTAATGACTAACTTCTGTATATTATTACTGTCTTTTGTATAGTACTGCTCTTTTCAATAACAAACACTTAATTTTTAACTCATTAAACTTCATATGGCAGATTTGTGGGCAGCTCTATATTCCATCTCATAAGTTCCTTTCAACACCATGGAAGGTAGAGACCTTCTCAGCCAATCAAGCAGAATGCATTTAACGTGTTACTCTGTGCCTCGTCGTCTGCGTGTCATCTGCTCATGACGTACACAGATATGGTCAGAAAAGAGCATAAATAAACACTGTTTATGTACAGCCCGCATCAAAAGTATACAGCCCAAGAGGTTTGCTTTTGAGGTGTTTAGTGGGGCTCCCTAGCACGTCTAGCAGTCCAAAGCTTGGGAGGATTGTGGACACAAAGCCATTCCTTTTTCGAGAGATTACAGTCGCTGAGGTTTAGACATACAGCAGGCTTCACAGCCTGCTGTATGTAACCCCTTGGGCCATATACTTTTCAGGGGGGGCGTACCATAAGTGTACACACGCTTACATATGCTAAATGCAAGCACTTTGCGGGATGTCACACTATTTGTCACATTCACACATTTATTTGAGCGTATGCAAATAGAGAGACGACAGTCACTGTCATCATCATCATCATCATCACACTTGGTCTAGTGGTGCCACCTGGATGTTAGGGTGGGAACCATTTTTGTCAACCAACTGATGCTGCTCTTTAAGCTTAAAAGCAGTAGAATTGTCACTTTAAATAAAAAATAAATCAAATTTAATGCTCAGACGTTTTGTTATAGGAGAGATGAGACGAAGCAAAAGCCCGATGCCCCATTTATGTGCAGCGAATATACTGAAAGCTGCAGTAACGACAAATCCAATCCTGAGCGAGGGGTACTGCTTCAAAGGGTGCCGCCATTTTGGAAACAGTATTTCAGTGTACGCAGAAGCCACACACACTAAACTCGGGAAATAGCATATGTAACACGAGTGTATGGTAAGGCCCTATTTGGAATAGTGTTTGGCACATGTACACTGCAAAGCATGCCACTTTTTATACTGGCACCACATTCTGCAGCGTGAGCATGTCACCTTTGAACATATTGCAGCTGTGGTAGTGCTGCAAGGAACTATTGAGATGTAATATAGGGAGGAACAGTTGCAGGAGGAGGGGGTCCTAGTGGCATAGTGCATTTCTTGAACTTTTTTCATAGGGTTGTTGAGATCCTCATTCAGAATTTGTCACTTGGGAGCATGGTCGCCTTCCTGTCTGTGCTTCTAAATTCACCTAGGATTTCGACTGTTGTTCAGGGCTTTTTCGCTGTACATGCCTCCTTCACCATTAAATTCCATCCATCATTGTCATCAGGCTTGTGCTTTTTTGCTCACCTTAGTGTGTTTTCCCTTTCTGCCCTGTATGCAGTGTGAACATGTCTTGTTGCTCTCGTCAGCTTCCTGCATCATGCCTCTTGCCCCACGCAGATGTGACGCCCATGCAGGAAGACTGGAATCCTATTGATTGCATCAACTTCCGCAACATGGTGAAGGACAAAGCATTTGTGGCCAAAATTATTGAAAAGTCGCCTGACACCAAGACTGGTGTGGAAGGGTCCGAATGCGTGGTGTTGCGGCTCTACGACACCTCCACCAGTATCGATGTTTTGATAAACAAGTTGCTTGCCGAGCGCAACATTTTGCGCTATACCCCCCGCTCCTCTGACTGATGTACTACCATGCAGCCCATGGCTGACCCTAACTGTATACTGCTAGGAGACCTCAAAACTCGTTTTGCTTATTGTTTGGCCTTTTTTTCACTTTTTTTTTCATTTTCTTTCCTTATTGCTGCCTCCCAACAGTAGGGAGATCATTCTCCTCTGACAGTTGTTTTCGTCTCTTTGTTTCTCCCTGGGAAGCTGACTGATAATGACACTGCGCACGTGTGCCTTCTATGCTCCTTTTTTGCATTATTGCCTCGGCTAACTCTTAACCTGTGGATCAGATCGCAGAGTTATTGGGCAGGAAAGTGGGAGCCCTCTTTTTATTTCTTTTTTTTTTTTCACTTTCTTACTCATCCTTATGTGATGGAGGGGGAGGCTTCTGAAGAAGAATTTCCTACCTCAGTTTTTCCTCTCTGCTCCTGTCCTCGTTGTAGCAGCCCACCACTACATTCTTGGTGTGTACACGTGAGCAGTTGAATAGCATTTGCAACCTACTCTTTTTTCATGTCAGCAGCTTGAGCCTTTTGTATGTGGCAAGCTAGCTTGTGGGGGACTAACATTCCTGAAGCTTAAGCGTTGTGCTGAATAGATTTTTCTCCCAGTCTTTTCAGCTTATAGGTTATTAGTTCATTTGGCTGCAGTTTCAGGCTTTTCATATTTTTAGCTTACATCTTTATGTGAGGAGATCATGTTTGAGAAGGCCACGGTTAGTGCTGGCCATCCATGCATTGGCAGCTATGCAGTAGAATTGTGCTTTGAGTTGCATTACTCATATAGGAGTTGCCATGCGGTGCATTTTATGATTTAAAATGTTTTTTCGCTGGTTGCTGTTTTGTGCTGAATAGATTTTTCTCCCAGTCTTTTCAGCTTATAGGCTATTAGTTCATTTGGCTGCAGTTTCAGGCTTTTCATATTTTTAGCTTACATCTTTATGTGAGGAGATCATGTTTGAGAATGCCACGATTAGTGTTGGCCATCCATGCATTGGCAGCTATGCAGTAGAATTGTGTGACCTACAACATATATGCAAGAGAGTGATATTCATCTTCATAGTGCTGGTGGCACAGGCTAGCACAATTTATGCCCCATAGTAATGCTCAAAATTCGTTGATGTTGGTCAAAACATTGTAATGCTGTAATGTGGTACACTTCGATATAGTTGTGCTAAACACAATGGTGCCCTCTCTTTCTGGATAAATGTAAGCCAAGACGGCGGCAGGTTGTTACCCCTTCAGCTGAAGTTCTACTTGACACTCTTTGCACGTGAGGGGGCAAGGTCACTGTGTCGGAAGATGTGCCACTTCTTGCACTTAGTTTTTTTGGAGGACTTCGCTCAACTTTTTCATCTCTTAATGCAATAGCAACATAGTATTGCAACGGATTTAAGAACTGGTTTTCTGTTGTGACATAGCCAGTTAAATACATGGTGTAGTCTCTCTTGTAATATTTTTTTGTGACATGGAAAGGCTTATAAAGAACGTTAGTTTGTAATATGAGTATCCTCTTTGGGTATCCTGTAAAAATGTGTACCTGCACAGTGCGTTATGGTGGTCTGCGCATTTGTGAAGTGCTGTTTTAGTTTTTGACATCAGACTTGGAAGATAGCATATGAATAGCTTTGCACGGGAATCGCTAGTGCGAATCCCCTATCCCTGCTTTTTTTTTTTTCTCATGTATATTGGGTTGAGGAGTTTGTATTGGTGGTGATATTTCCGTGCTACCGTCTACCTACTCTAGCCCAAACGAAACCCAATATGCCTGTGCTCGCTATCATCCCTGCTTGGGTGTTGTGATCTCTTTGAGCATTTTTTTTTTGTGTAGTAGCAGTTAAGCTGCAAATGTTTTGTTGTGTTGCTTATGTTTGAAAATTTGGTGTAGTACATTACTTACACACTTATGTTGTTTGTGTGAGTCGTTTATTGTTTTTCAGAACAGTTTTTCCTTTTGAGTCTTGTGTGTTATGTTGCATTTCACCTTAATCTCACCTTGTTTGTGTGGTGGGGTGCTGTAGTCAGATTTCATGGGCACAAATATTATCTCTGGCATTTCACTAACTTATAAAGTGACCTAGTTATAAATTAAATGTGTTTCTTTAGGACGGAATCAAGACTGTCTTGTTGAACATGCAATATTCTTTATGCTCCTTACAGCTGTTGCAGCAGACACATTACAAGTTTGTATTCAAGAGAAGAGTTTTATTTGAAACTGAAGCCTACAGTAGTTGCGTGGTACAAATCTTAAGGTGAGGAGTTAGTGCAAGACTGAGGATAAGTTTGTACCCTTTGTAATAGAAAAATAGTTAGCTTCTTGGTACTAATTCTTGTTAGTAAAGCAATAGTCTGTTTATAGTGTGATGCTTTGTTTATCTGTAACAAGTGTGTTCCTAAGTCACTTAACACAAACTTTGTCAAATGTAAAAACTCAACCTTTTGCTACTCTTAGATGCTTGGCATCAACATTTTGCCTCTGTCATTAAATTGGGTACTGCAAAACAATAGATCAGCTGAAATTTGGACAGATATTGCTGCTTTGATACTCTTCTTGGCAAGATGTTGGTGTCATGCGTTTCTTGCCAAACTGGTTCCTATATAATCTCTCAATAGCACCTATTTATAAACTTTTGCATGTTGACGTGCTTTTTGGTGCAGAAGAATGCCAAACAATGGGAGCAGGAATGTTACGAAGATCTGTACGTCCAGTTTGCTTACACATTTTTCTACAATAAACCTGCATTCCAAATTTTAAGCATGTGTTTTGTGTTTGTCGTGGTTGGTTTCTAAGTTGTGCCTTCAAACCACATGGCACAGAATGTTGTTACAGAGTTGAGCTGAAGAAGCCGCCGCGGTGGTTGAGTGGTTATGGCGCTCGGCTGCCGGCCCGAAAGACTCGGTTCGATCCCGGCCGCAGCGGTCGAATTTCGATGGAGGCGAAATTTTAGAGGCCCGTGTGCTGTGTGATGTCAGTGCACGTAAAAGAACCCCAGGTGGTCGAAATTTCCGGAGCCCTTCACTAGAGCGTCCCTCATAGCCTGAGTCGCTTTGGGACGTTAAACCCTCCATAGACCATAAACCAAACCAGAGTTGAGCTGAAGGAATTTGCTGTTGGGGATTCAGCATCTACCAGAGTTAGCTGTGCCTCACTGCAGAATGCTGGTGAGTTGTCTGAAGTAGTGGTACATTGGAAAATTGGCCGCCTTAAAAGAAATTAAGGCAATGCAAATGACGGGGCGACAGTTTCATGTATGTAGCGAATTTAAGGCAGCATTATTTGGCTGCACACACAGATTTACTGGACTGAGTATTGAATGTGCTGTCATTCAAGAAGACTGGTATAAATGGCCCTCTTGGCTAAACCCTGGATAGGTGGCCAAAATTTATCAGCAGAAAAAGTTTTGGCATCAGTTGCCACTACGAACAAAGCTGTATGCACATTAGCCTGATGGTGCCCACTTTGAAGTTCTGCTTTTATGGCATGACATCACTGCAGGTGACATATGTACAACTCTTGTTTCAGACAAAAAAAAAAAGTTCCGCGGGCAAATGTGGAATTTTGAGCTTTGCTGCCAGTGAAATCAATATTACATAGACACTGTTGCGATGCTAAACACGCATCGTAAAATGCGTCTCTGTTAAACCGCTCGCTTAATAAATTGGCGCTGGAATGGAGATGGTATACGACAGTCTTGCTTTTTCAATGCAAAGTTTGGATCTACTTTCCCGATTTGATTAGAATTAATTATAAATGCGCGTCTTCTGCAGCACTGGTGACTCCCATAAGCAGCATTCGCATAGTGTGCGTTTAGTTACAACGGTATGTATTTGATTAATTTATATGTGAGGAACTTGCAAACATTTTGAGCTTTAGTACTTCAGTTCACCTCCATCGTGTTTACGTTTTTGGTTAAATAATCGCGAAAGTACAATGACCCGGCGTAGAATACTGAATGAAAGCTGCCCATGACAGCCACAGAGCCTTGAGCTATGTATTTCTAGAGACCGTACTTCAGTGCTGAGCTCAGCGCTTGAGCCCCCTCCAAACAGCTGATGCGAGAACCGGGAGTATCGGAGGCTGGCTGAGCGAGCGCCGCCTTGCCGTCCGCATATATTTCCTACCGTATTAGTTCCATATCTTATTTATTCACTCTTGTACTAGTAGCTTTCGTACTGATTGTTTTGCGCGCTTGAAACCAGGTCTGTTTGTTTATTTTCTTTCTTCGTCCAGAGAACTATTTCAATTAAAGCGCGTACGAACACAACTGCGGAAGACCGCGATACGGACTTGTTGTTCGGTCCAGGGGGAATGGCCAGCCGGAGCATATGTAGCAAAAACATTGCTATTGTCGCTTCTCCTGTGCCCCATGTGCTTTGGTGAAGTCCAACTGCTTGCGTAACGATGCATTTTTCGATACCGGATACGCAAGAACTTAAAGACGAAAGCGGCTCTACTTATGTCGTGAGTAAGATGCTTACGATCTGAGCAGCGTCGTGGATGAAACCCCGCTGCGCCTGAGCTTCACGCTTTTCGGGTAGCGTGGGCCGCTGTCCACGTGAGCTTGCGATAAATGTGTTGCCGGGAGACCGTTACTTCGAGGACTTGAAGTCGCAATAAACGACTCGCAAGCGGAAATACCTTTTTCGGAGGGTATCGAAAGTTCAGTCAACCCGCATGTGTTGTAGCTTGCGCTTGCGTATTTTTACTTTATGGAGCGGCATCGCCAAAATTGCTTCAGCAGCTGTATTTTAATATCGAAATCTTATCGTAGTGCTGATATTAGGCCGACAGATTTGTGATCGGTGTGACAATGTTATTTTATGCCTGTTCACTGCCTGCAATCTTGAGCGGGGTTGTATGCCGAACGATCGTTTAAGTAGGGCGCTGTTCCCGTTCCTCATTAATGACTTGATGAGTTATGTGCAAGAATGACAATAGACGCAGTGCCCTGGTCAGAAATGGTGGACCACAGTTTAAAGCGGCATATGCTTGCGCAGGAGCATATGATCGTCTTGACAGTTGCAAAGCGTTAGCCGAAGTTTAGCACCGGACGCCAAATGACCCCCACTCCACCACTTGATTTGTTTCGTGTTTTGATTACTAGGCACGCCCTGTTGCTGATAGTACTTTGAAGGCGTGGTATTGAATGGAATGTCACGTTCAACTCTTACGTGCACGCGTCAAGATACGGGTGTGCGGTCTCGGCGAGGCCAGACTATTGAACTATAAACAAACGAGCGCTTTCTTGATATATCCGAGTACGCGAAACTTAATGCCATGGAATTCAAGTTATCTGGTGTCTAGGCTGCAAAAGAAGCATTCTCTAAGACGCCCTAACGCTCAGAACTGCGCAATTTGCAGCACAATAAGGGGTTTCAAGTCGCGCTATGTCTTAATATTCTTACGTGTTTTAATTTTTCATTGACTCCTTTGTAGAAGGTTCGACAAATTTTCGAGTTATTGTGCGATTCCCGTTATAATTTGATAGATAATAGTGACTTTTGTCACTTAAGTCGTGAATAGCTGTAATGAACAGGTAAATTCCAGATAAACCATGCTGGCCTACAACCTAGCAGAACCCACGTTCAGTATAATATAAATTCAGCGTCGCAGCCTTATTTCAACGCATTAGGGCGCTGTTCTTGCCAGCCAACTGAATAGGGCTATTCAGCTCAAATGTATTGGTGAACAGCTACTTGGTCATTGTCTGTACAGATTTCTGACTGTTTCATATGTCATTATATTCAACAGTGACACCTAACCCCAAATGAAAGTTAACCAACTGGAAATCTGCTGGTTCTAGCAGTGCTGGTTCCAACAGTGCTGGGTTATTAGCACATTCCCAGCAGCTGCTGGGACCAGAGCTGTTGGAACCAGTAAGTGCCCTGGTAGCATTGAAACATTAAAATAACTTCTTTGTTTGGATGAATAATTCGTATGACCTATTATGTTCTACCCTTCTGAAATATTACAATTAAGTGCTAACGTAACAGTTTCTAGATGCTAAGCACATGCAAAAAAACAAAATCACGGAGAGCACTTACTGTTTACATGCTTTGAATGCGAAAGCACTGTATCTTCATGAGCTCGGTTGCGAGGTTCATTAAAGATGCCTTCCTTTCTAATTGCACACCTACTCATTAGCATACAATGTTAAGGAAATGCATACACTAGGTTCATCTTTATGCGCCAACAAATAACTCGGTTTTGCAGCCTAAGGGTTACGCGCTTGCCTTGCAGTCTGATGGTCCTTGGTTGAAATCCTCGCACCTTCAAAAGAAATTTTTCTTCTTTGCTGTAGATGTCACTATCTTGTGGCGTACTGCTGATGTCACTTGAGAGCATGGTGAAGTCAGTGAGGAATTTCGTGCCATGGACGGTGACAGACGCTGGCTTTTGTGCTAGTGGGATATCTAATGTTTTCACATTAAGAGAAAATGCTTGCAACCTATGCTAATATGTCACTCTGCAGGACCATGCGGATCTGCCCTTATAGTGAGAGCTAGCCCACACATATACAGCTTCAAACCCTACTCGGCAAGCAGTGACAAGAGCAGCAACAAACTACTATACAGATAACTTACATTTAGAACTCATACTCTGACATCGATACTAATACCATGCACGCATGGCATAAGTATGCACGCATACTTATGCCATCTAGTAAGGGTGTACCAGAGGTGTCGGTGAGGAATGGTTAAAGGGCAAAATTTTCTCATCAAATTTTGGCACTCAGCAATTTGCAGCAGGCACAATCCAGGAGATTTAGCTGAAAATTGCTGTTAGGTAAAGAACATCATTACTGTTCAAACAATGGAAAAAGTTCTCCAAATTGAACGGCAAAATGTTCTCAACTGGAAGCAGCATGCTCCTAGTTGGGGCCAGTAGAAACAAGCAAGCTTTGCTGCTGGAACCAGCTGGCTCATTACAAAACCACCAAAGGTCCTGCCGAGACCAACTGAAACTAGCAAATACCAGCAGATTCCCAGCTGGAAATTTTCACTTGGGTTGGCAGGTCTGGTTGTCATACACAGCAAAAAAGGGAAACTGTGAAAAATGGAGATTTGTTATTTCATCCCCATTTTTTTCTGCCTTATCCTTGCTGTTAAACCTGTTTTATTTTATATCGTCTTTTCTTTTTGTCCTCTGGGTGAGCCATCTGTACAAAATCTGTACTCTTTGTTTGGTGCTTGAGCTGCTTCCGAGAGCTACGAAATCAAATTATTTATTTAAAACAGTCACAAGTGTTCCTCACGCCACTTATTTTTATTGCAAAGTCTACTGAATATTTGACATTGGTACTTTGGGCTGTACTTGTTTCATTTTGTGATAAGTTTGTTCTGACTGTTTCTCTTTCAGGCGTACAACATACATGTGAATGGAGCCTTCCACTGTGCTGTTCGCTACAAGCAGTTACACAGCCTGCATGATCAGGTGAATAACACTGTGCAAGTGGTATACTTCTCTTGTCAACCATGTGCCTGACAGGAACCACATGGCATGGCAGTGCATTAATACAGCTATTGACGGTGCTCATAGCCTAGGTAGTGCAGTTTTTGACAACTTGTTCAGCGATTCTGTGGCATGATTTGCTCTGGCAAATTACTTTGTGCAAAGAAATTATCTGCCTGGCCTTGTGCTTTCTGGCGCTAAAGAAGCGCTATAAAGTATTTGTGTGACTGAGTGCTTCCGTGAAGCGAAATATGGCTTTATTGATGCATCTTCTGAATAATATTGCGCATGTTTACGTTAAATTGAGTGTCTGGTTTTGCAGGGTGAATGGAAATTTTTCGTAGGTGGTGTGAACTCTGTTTAGCCCGGTTTCAAGATCAGACTCTTGTGGAGCACTCATTTTAAAACTCAGGAGTTCATTCTTTACCACGTTTCAGACCTTAATGTTGTATGAGCTTATGAGCATATTCTATTGGCAGGACATTGATTTGTAACCTGATTTCAACTCTTATAGCTGGCGAAACATTTTTATTCTACCGATTTGCTATCTTATGCATTACTGTTTTTGGGAAACTACTCTTGCCATGTTTAGCTGCTGCTGTTGCTTCCAGGGGCTAGCCTGCTGAGTAAACCACAATGCTGAGCTAGTTGTTTCATTCTGACTGAAGGCATTTCATAGTGTAAAAAAAAAAAAAATCAGACAAGGGTGAGAAACGATGGGACAGGTACTGTCACCCTTTGAAGCCATACACTTTAAATCGAATTGTTCTTTTGGCAACAAAGTAATGTTCTCATGGAGTAAGATAGTAAGACTGTTGGTATTTCTTTGCAGAGTATATTGTGCCCATAAAGTTCAGTGCTGAGGAATTGATTATAATACAAAACCGTGAGGATGGCCATACTGCATAACACTGTTTAACTTGGCACAGTGACTGTTTATCTCTGTAATTTTGACATGTGCTGACATCCATGTGTCATTGAATGCCTACTGGCCAGAATGAGAAGCAGCAACAATTAAGAAGACATTTTAAGCACAAACCAAATTTCTGTGCCTAAACCTGAGATCATCATTACATTTGTGAGTAGAATGTAGTGAGAAGATATGGGCAAAAAGAAAATATGAATTTTTTTCCTTTGCACAGTTAGAGTGATTTGTCTCTAACTCTATAAAGCATTTATAGGTATAGCTCAAGTATTCCTTTCTCCTTTTCTGTGAGCTACTGTTGAATGAAATATGCTACACAAGATTTTTTTTTGATATTTGAATTGCAAATTGCACTTGGTTTTACTTGTATTGAATGATATCAAAAACCTTCAAGTGCCTGCCTTTTTGTATGCTGCATTTCATACAGGTGTATTCACTGTGCTAAGATTTCAGACATAAAGTGGCAATATTTACAAATATAAATTATTGAGCATGTTTTGCAAATACTTGTTGACAGCTTGAATGACGCTTAATGTGTGAAAAGCTCTTTTGCTGCATTGGCCTGATGCAGTTGTAGTACTGAGTTCATCTGGGCTGTTTTTTTTTTTTTAAGAAATGATTGGTTTGTACAGTGTAATCCTAGGTCAGAGAAAGGTGACAAATTCTTGCAAACTAATGCATGTGTTCACCCAAGCAACTGGCTGTTGAGGTTTGTGTTTTGGCACCAAGCAGCTTGTTACACATGATCCACAGCACAGATGCCACTGCACTAATAAGGCCTTTTTTTATTCTGTGCTTAGCAAACTCAGTGGGTAGTGGTAAAGGTTGATTGTTGTTTTTTTTACGTGATTACTGGGAGAAATTTGGTTTTATCTGTAAAACATCCTAGAGTTCATATCTTTTTCAGGATTTTTTTGTATGTGTGGTAATTATATAAAAATATTAAACGTAGATCGCACTTGTCTGTAGTACACAAAAACACCTAATTTCCTCATACAAGTAACAAAAGTGTGTTTCTCTCAGACAACACTTACCAATTTGCTTGTCTGTTTTTTTCAGTTCACACCGGTTTTGTTGAAGTAAAGGGTATTTGCAATCTGGTGTTCTCAGAACATTTGGGTCCTACAGCCTGTAGAGCTTTCCAGTTTACCTCAGATGGAAGAATGCTGCATCAGCATCATAAGCAGCCCTATGTAATGTACAACATCATTGTATTAGACTCTTGGCAGCATTTGCTAGCTTGGGATATCGCATATGGAGTCATGCCAAATGAGACATGATGCCTGCATTTGTATTCTAGGGTTCATTTCTAGCAGGTACTGTTTGTATTAGTTGTAGATTGTTGGCTCAGGCAACATTTGGAGAATAGGCTCAGGGTAGTTGGTGATTTCCAGTTTTAGCAGAGTCTGCCACCTGATGACTGTGGACTATGATTTTGAGAAAGTGGATATCTAAGAAGAAATACGGTTTCACGTGGCTTTTCAAAAAGCTTATCTAGGATGCAAGAATGAATAATAATTAGGCTTTAAGTACAAACAAAGAGTTTTGTGGAGAAAGTGTCTTAACCCTTTGAATCGCTGTGTACACAAATGTGTGCAAAGTGAACTCGCAGCTTTTTTGAGAGTGGACTGCACCTGGCAATGATTTGCTTCAAGGGAATTTCTCGTTCTTCATCTTGCAAATAAGCTTTTTTTTTTTTTTGTGCCATATAAGGAACGCAGTAAGCAATATTTTGTGAAACACTGAGTGGAGTAGCACGTTGTCTGCCATTTTTGTGCAGACATATTTTACCACCAATAGTATTATCTTTTTTTTTTCAGTTTTAAGCGTAATGTGCACCTTCAAATTATAAATTATTTCGATGATCCTTTGGGTCCTTGATGATGGCATGTCAAAGGGTTAAGCTTTCATTTTATGTTCACTCCTTACTTCTGCCAGAGTATGAGGTATGGCTCTCACCAATATTTGTAAAATTTAAGGAGTGGCCATATGACTTCATTTAGCCCAACTTCAGTGCTGGTAGTGTCATTACAGGTGCAAACTTTTGTGCATTTTCTTTGTTACTCTTTAGCTGAAGAAGGTGTTTGGACAAGCAGCGCTGCCTCATTTCCCACCAAAAAAGCTGCTTCCATTAACGCCGACACAAACTGAGGAACGACGTAGCTGCCTTGAAAAGTACATCCAACTTGGTAGGTGTGCAATATATAATGAGAGCCCAAAGATTGGTGCTTGCACCTTGTGAATAATGGTATATTATGTACTCCGGTAGTTGCGAGAACCTGCGAGTGCTAGTGTGTAAAGTGATGCTACATAGAAAGTTGGTTCATCTTCTCACTTTCGTGATGTCATCTGTGGAAAGGTGCCACTTATTTCACGTTTAGTCACTATGATTGTTTCATCTTCATGTGTTGTATCACAGCTGGTGAGTTTGCAGCTCACATGCAGCGACTGCCTTGAAAGAACAGAATTGGCGTTTTGGTCAGTGAACTCCTTGTAATGTGCTGGCCTTGTTGAAAGTCCAAAACTGAAATATCAGCCCCTCGAAAGCACCACCTCCCCATTTTTTTGTTCGTGTTTGTTAAACAGTGACATTCAAACAAAATGAAAACATAAGAGTACTGCACCACTATTGTGGTAAATGTTTGAAAGAAATGATGAACAATCCCAGTGCTTTGGTGTCATATCTTATGTCTGTAGCATATTCGGTATTTTTGTAGTTAGGGTACGCACAAGATAAACAGTGACCATAGTGGTTTGATAGAAAGGAAGACTTCATAAAGGCCTTGCTTTATTTTGTTTTTGTTCTGTGCATTTATGATTTATGTGTCATTTTAGAGTAAACATTCTCAAAGACCTTGTTGAGTCATTTTTGTTTATTTGTTTGTTGAATGAAGAACTTAATGCATGGGGACAAGCTGAAGGATATGGCACTCTGCACTTTCTGGCTGTTTGCCAGTATTACTTGTTTTTCAGTCACTCAGCCGAGGCAGCGCGTTGAAACAGTGATTGATAGCCACTTAGTCACTGTGGAGGCTGCTAACAGTTTGTGCCTTGTTCCACAGCCAGTCAAGATGCCCGTGTGTCTTCCGACGAGGCTTTCACGGGCTTCCTGCTGTCTGCTCAGCAGGAAACCATGGGTGCACCTCCTAAGGATGTTCACTTCGATGTATTCCTCATGAACTGGCAAAAGGTCACAGTTTCTGTGCTCTCAACGGATCCCACCGATGTGGTTATGGATGTGAGTTGATTCACATCTGGATGTGAGTTTGTATTATCGCATGCAGGTGATGGCAATTAGAAAACGATTGTCAGACAAGCTTAAGCTTGCCAAACAAAACTCTTTATCTGGCTCAAAACTGGGCTGGAGCAAGGCGAAAACATATTAACCTGTTCCTGCAAAACTGAGCTGAAATTTAATAGGGCTTTGAATCACATGCACAGTCAACAGTTGTTGAGAACAGGATCTCTGTGGCTTACAGACAGCACTGGTTCAAAAAAATTGCAACTGGCACTGTGGCCTGTGAACAGGCTGGTATTGCCAGCATGCCTTTCGTTGAAAGAGAAAAATGACAACACTACATGCGATCTAGAAGCCAAAATGGCAGCACCAAATGGCTACTGTGGAACAATGCAAATTGGTACATATTTATAAGAGCCTTCAGTCGTCATGACTGCAATGTTCTGTCTTCTGGGAAATTCCATCGCGATGACTCAGAGGTTATGGTGCTCGGCTGGTGACCTGAAAGACTCGAGTTTGATCCCAGCTGCAGTGGTCACATTTGGTGAAGGTGGAATGCTAGAGACCTGTGTTCTGTGCACTGTTGGTGCACGTTGAAGAACCCAGCTGGTCGAAATTATCCAGAGCCCTTCACTACGGCGTCCCTTATAGCCTTAGTTTCTCCATGGCGTTAAACCCCATAAAACCATTTTTTTCTGGGAAATTGATTTCTGCCTCATTTTTGTTGCTGTCTTGATTAGCTGCTTGCCAGGATTGTGTATTTATTTGAGTCATAAATAGCTTTTCAGGTTCAGACCATTAACAAAGGTTTAGTTGCAGCCGAGCCCTGGCCCAACAAATACAACAAGTTCACAGACTTGTAAATTATTTGGTTCAGCTGAGAATTTTACTAAGCCAAAAGGTATTCTGGTCATGTGTCTACTAAGTAATCCTATTTATTTTTTTGTTTGTTGAACTGATAAGGCAAAATTTGGTTTTGTTAGAAAAAAGTGTGTCCCCAAAATGTTTCAAGTTAGTGAGCTCTCATTACTTGCTCATGCAGATTACAAGGTGTGGTGTGTGCAGTGTTTGTAACAAGAATAAATTCTGTAGGTGTTTGGTCACTGCAGCTTTGTTCGTCTTGTTTGGACCCACTGCTACATTCGTTGATACTCATTGGCACTTTAAATTCTTTCTTCCATGCAGGCTGTAGCAAGGGAGATTGGATTGCCTACGGACCTCACTTGCTATTTTGCTTTATTTTTAATAAAGAGGTCAGATGTGGATATGATCAGTGAGTGTCTTCTTTATTTATGTGCATATACTGAATTTCACAATTTTGCTGCTGTACTTATCTTTTTCTTTTCCAAGGCATGCATGTAGAGAGAGACAGACCTGAGAAAATAAGAAAACAGGATACATTTTGGATTGAACACAAATGAACACCGTGCTTGTGCAGCTATTTGTTTTCTGAACGGATGTTGAATTTTTTTTTTCCCATTTGGTGGCAAGTTTTGAAAGGGGTTTTAGTGTGTAGACTTAACTTGCAGGTGCTTTTTTGGGTGGTGGGGACATCAATTTTGTTTATCTTATTGAAAACTGCGAGGCTCTTAACTATGTCCTGACACATTTCTTCTCTCTCTCGCAGTCAAAAAACGGCTAGAAAATTTTGAGGCGCCTTATCTCTCCCAAACATCAGCTGGGCCCGGACATTGTGTAGTCATTAGAAAAAGGTAAGGTGGCACACATATACAGTTTTTCCCTGTCAGACTGGAGTCTGCATGATAGTATAATTATAGCACACATTTCATTGACCAGGCTTATCACTTATTTTGACTAAGGCCAACTGGCTGTGTAGTTCAAATTACTAAGGCGACAAGGATGCCAGAATGCATTTGAAGTGCATAGTGTCGTAATGTTTACTTGATATGTGTGGCTCTTTGTCAAGATGTTTAAATTTCGTGCTTTTATAAAATTTAAATGGCTAGTGCAGTACAAAAAATGGAGGGGAATCTCAAGCTCTGCCTTAAAGGTATGACGCGCTAGCGTTAATGGGTTGACGCCCACATTTGCGGAATTGATCATTCTCTACTTTTCATCATGTATCTCTGGGAGTCCTCAAACCACTTCTGTTGCAGTGGTGCAGTGGTAAAGTAATGCGCCACTGGCAGGGCATGCGAGACTTGGGTTGCTTCATCCCCAAACCCTGCAAACTCTCGCGACCAATCATTAATTTAACTGTCGCCTGCCACAGTAGGCGGCTTGCTCACAATCTGGTGGGCAGGTTGTGATGGCATTACAAGATAATGTGACCTAGGGGGCCCACCTCCAATCTGAGTTGGGAATCCAGGTTGCTTCTCAGGGGATTTTTTGCTCACGCTGCCGCTGCTGAGTTTTCCACTGAACGGGGCCCCTAGCACTATTGCTGTAAAACCAGGCTCCTTTAAGATAACTGCTTGTTTTAGCAGCCGGTTGAGAACAGTCAAGAGCCAGCTTACATTGGCACTCTGAACTTGTGAGTGTTGAGCTGGACAACGTTCCGGGCCTCCTGGCCAATTTCAAGGCCATGCAGTAGTTGTTCCCGAGGATGGCATAATAGCAGTGTGCTTCAGAATGCCCTTTAATGGACAGGCTTCCCTTTATTTTGACTCGTGCCTAGTTGCGCACTCGTCAAACATGATAGGTTGCA
Source organism: Amblyomma americanum (assembly GCF_052857255.1). Lineage (NCBI taxonomy): Eukaryota > Metazoa > Arthropoda > Arachnida > Ixodida > Ixodidae > Amblyomma > Amblyomma americanum. Next base: position 204,489,107 of record NC_135500.1, read on the forward strand.
GACAATCCTTGTGTATTCATGTCGTCTGTGCCTAGATGAATACTTTTCCCCATTTCGCTGTCCTGTTAACTCATGCAACACTTAACTGCCCAACTGATTAGTGCCCACATGCTGTTGTCAAAGAACTGCAGGGCTGTATGTTTTTCTTATCTCCACCTGTTGGTAATTTCACCTTTTTCATGTCTCTTGTGACAGCTATTGGGACAGCAGCTGGGATGATGCCTTAATGGATGACCGCATAGCCCTGAACCTGGCCTATGTGCAGACACTGAGTGATGTGGAACGTGGCTGGGTCGTTGTACCAAAAGACACTCAACGACAGCTAGCGACTCTTCAAGCCAAGGGCTCCAAAAAGGAGGTTCGCGCCCTCCTTTTTGGTTAATCTTCCTATCTTTGCCATTGATTGAACTTCGTTTACTGTGGTTTTGGTTACAACATGCATTCGGATAGAACAGACTCAGTTAGGTGACTAGTAAGCTAGTTTCGGTGTCTTTACAATTGACTTTTCAGCAGCGAATGCTTAACTTTAGGTGCTCTTCGGTGTGACCTGGTGACGCATCTGTCAACAGCAGCAGCTACGATAGTGGCGAAATTTCTTCGCATGAATGGTCTCCGAACAAAAGTTGACCGCTCTCCCAGCTCGCGGGCATTGCTCAAAAAGAAAAGAAAAAGTAACTAATAAGGTGGTGCACACGCATCCGCTTTTGTTGAGCTTTAGTAAGCTAGGGCTGCAAGAGATGGAGAGGCTCCTTTCCCCATCCTGCCGCCACAGCTTGCAGAGGAGAGATGTACTACATGTCTGCAGCTAGCTCCTTGGCACGTAGTTCTTCGCGAACTCATGCCCGCTTACCTTTCATTCATCGACCTCCTGTGCAGTCGCCAACTTTTCTCCGAGTGCTTTACTTCCCACAAGACTGTGACATCACGGCGCATGCACAGGTTAGGACGTTTGCAAAACAATGCTAACGTAAGCGACGATGTAATTGCAAGGGCAACTGTTAGGAGCTATTGGAGAGTGAAGGCGATAAAACAGCGCACCTTCTAACACTCGCATGTTCTGATATTGCGACTGATTATGTTGATGAGTGGCAATACAGACAGACTGAAGTGCCATTCACCACCAACGCTCATGTGGTTGCCTTGGCTGTAGTTTCAAATTCTGGTGCAACGCATGTTCATGAGCTGCGAAATTTTTCGCTGAGGCTTCCTATTGCTTGTTGAGGAAAACGACTGCCAGCATTAGCGCGTCGTGTAGGCAGTGACAGCACGCAGTTCAACATATCGTTGGCAGAACCAAAGGAACTCGGTGCAGTGGCCTGGAGTGTCCTCCACGCCCACTCCAATGTAATGCAGTCCCTGCGTACGGGATTCGATCTTTTGATGTTGGGCTCGCCTGTAGAATGCCAAAGCTGTAAAATTAGTGATGCTATGTACAGAATTATGCTCACACAAAGCTACTACCCACGAATAGGCCCAAACTGCCTTTGGTCTGCAAATATAGCGAAATAGGTTGGCTCCAGACACAGATTGCTTCCTCTCCCTTGATTCTGTGTGCTCATTTCCAATTCCTGGCTGGTGGGATCACCTTGAAAATGAAAAGGGAACATCTTTGACGGAAGTTTGTCTGGTTCGGTTTGAAATAAAAGTTGAGAAGTACACACACCAACGAGTAATTTATTTTCAGCCCAGTTTTTCGGGACAGGACTCCGGGAATGCTCTCCGCGTATGTTAATGGCCTCCACCACGTGATAACAAAGGGAAAGCAAAGGCCACACTCTGCTGCTGCTTGTTCGCCTCTCAGTCACCCCTGAAGAAGGGACGCGTTGGTCCCGAAACATCGGGCTGAAAATAAATTATTTGTTGGTGTGAGTATTTCCCAACTTTTGCCTTGAAAATGGATGCTCAAATATAAAATCAAAACCCAATAGCTATACAGCTACCTTTTTAGAAGTGCTAACGCTGAATAAACAAGGCCTTGTATGCAGCTGTGTAGGGCTTGGAGGTCACTCTGGCTATAACAGACTCGCCCATTGTTATAGTGAAAGTCTGATGTAACAGTATTTGTGTTCTGCAGACTTCTCTTACAACAGACCAAACCTTGGACCCTGTTCGGGTTTATTCTAATGAGATTATATTGTAGTGACAGAGAACCACCTCTGTGCAGTCACTCATTGTACAGTGCCATCAGGCTTGTATAGAGTGCCTAAGCAGTGCACTGCAAAGCAAAGAAAGTTATATACTCGACTGCACCGGCAGTGACAATGCTTGCATGTGAATTAACTCGGCCATAAATGCATGCAAGCAACACAGATAGAAGTGTTGCACCTTGGATTGGGCTCCTGCGTCTATACTTTACTCATTTCCTATGGCATGGGTAACACAAGCACTCTCCAAAAGGAAATACCTTTCCTCACAAGATGAGTTTTCGTCGATATTTCCTCTTGGCGAGTGTTCGTTTTGGGTATGCCGTCATCTCTTTTCCTCATCAGTCAAGCTTTCGTCGAACCTTGGACTACATTTCACTCATTTTTAGTTCCACAACACAGTGCTAGGAAACTAAACAAGCCTGAAGAGGCCAGTGGACTGTAGAAGTTAACGGAAGTGTGAATTAGTCCAGACCCTCTTGCATGCTAGAATCTGTTGGCCAACAACTTAGCTCACAGAAAGTGAAGCTACACAGGTTTGGAGTTTAGGGTCAGCTTCACAAATGCACAAATATTAAATGGCCTCTTTCCATAACCTCTATTGTAGAGGGACAAGGAATCTAGGGCAAATGGTCATTCAAAGACATTGTGAAGAAAAGATTGGCTTTTTGTTCTGCAAAGTCTGCTTTATGTCGTAATCCATATTCCTAATCTTGTTCCCTACCATTGCAGCTGCTTTATTTTGGGTCATAAAACACAGGTAAAAAAAAATAAGGCCAAATGAACTTGATTATTGAGAGCCTTTGTTTGAAGGCTGTCTTTCCCTGTTCTTTGCTATCTGAAGCTGGCACTCATGTAATAAGCTTAGGTGCCGATTTTATAAAATGGCATGCCGGCAGAATATTTAGTTGCATGCCAGGAACACTAGCTTATTGTGCCTGTGCTTGTTTTCTGCTCTTATGTGCACAATATATGGTACTGCATAATAACGAGTGAACACATCTTGAAGCGTATTTTACCCTCCAATTTTGCAGTATCTACAACTGGCACGCACCCTCAAGTATTACGGCTATCTCCAGTTTGCGCCCTGCTTCTGCGACTATCCACAGCCTGACACTCGAGTTCTCATCAGCGCTGGTGGCAGAGAGCTCAACTTTAGGCTTGCCTTAGCACAGGTAAATTAGCATTGCCATTCTAGCAGTTTGCTGTTCTCAATTAGCCTGTTTGTCTGTCATCACAACGGAGGATCGCGAGCGGTTAGTTCCAGGTATTATGCCTGATTTCTTTACAAGCCCCTTGTCTTGAATCGCATTGGAAATGTTCTTGGTAACTTGCAGGCGAAGGGGATTGTGGGACAATTGCTCCTGGTGAAGCAGGTGGAGTTAAGGCTGCTGAGTCATTGCTAGCATGTAAAGTAGTTCAACTCTATGCTTGGTGGGGTGGAGCTTACCTTGGCCTCATCGTGCCTAGCCTGTGCTGGCCACACTGTGGTATGTAAGCATGTGCCACAGTCTTGTATTACAGTGGAGCTCCGTTCTTTTTTCTTTTTGACTGCTAAAGTCTCCTTTCTCAATTGCATCAGTTTCATGCACGCGTGTTTACTGCTGTCGCCTGCTAACCAGCTGTAGTAACTAATTTGCCTGTGGCTAATGCAGAGCACTTAAAAGTATGACACCTCAGTGCTTACCAGTGGAGCCATCAGCAGGGAGGGACCAGAGAGGTGTTAGTGCAGCTGCCAGTGTGTGCATATAGTCTTTGGCTTGAAATTTATGGACTCCCTGTGATGCACTGATTACAAACATTTGTCCAAGGTGATCAGGTTTAGGGGCCCTTTAAAATGAATTGTGAGCGCTAGAAGTTAGCCAAATGCATGATCCTCATATTGTTTGTCACACACATTTCTTGCTGGTAATTCTTTAGCACTATAGCCATTTCACTCTAGCTGTTTTTTAGAACGAGTGAAGAATTATAAAAAAAAAAATGGCTGTGGTTTAGCTCTGGTTAACCCTAGTTGAATTGCGAAAGCTTCACTTCCTCGGCACGTTGTCTACGCAGCGTCTCATTCTGACGCTCTCGAGAACTGAAAGCGGTCTCTTTCGCAGTTCAAGAGTCACTCCGAGACGTGGCACTTCTTCTAGCCGCATCTTCGTTAAGACGCTTCTCGAGTCGTGCGGCACATTCTTCTGGCGTCTCTTGAGCACGTTGTCTCTTCCTCGCTTCGTTCTGTCGTTGCGTCTCTTTCGCACTCTCCATAATGACTACAATACACTGAGGCGAAGCGCATATATACACGCACGCGCGCACACACACACACACACACACACACACACACACACACACACACACACACACACACACACACACACACACACACACACACACCCGAGGCGACACCTC